>NC_056744.1:1545496836-1545639336 GCF_019279795.1 Protopterus annectens | reverse complement strand
AGTGATGTTTTTTCTTGTGATACTGTCACCCACCCTAAAACAGTATTGTGTATGTGTTGGATTGCAGGTGTGTCTGTGTTTGTATCTGCTGTACTGAGGTGTATGCTGTGCATGTGTGCCTGTGTGCATGTGCGCATGTGTGCATATGTGCCTGTGTGCATGTGTGCATGTGCGCATGTGTGCCTGTGCGCATGTGTGCCTGTGTGCATGTATGCATGTGTACCTGTGTGCATGTGTGCATGTGTGCCTGTGCACCTGTGTGGTAATATCGTGTACACATTTGTAAACTGTGTTTCCTATCTTCCTCTCACAGGTTCAGCTGTTGCTGTGGTGGAGTGCAGCAGGGAACCTGAAGCCACTGCTGGGGATAGTGATTATGATGATACATGTGTAATGGCACAGGGAGGTGTGACAGGGTCTGTCGTTGGTCAGCCAATTGACACTACACAGCAGTCAACCCCATCAATGCGCACAGACATCCTGCCTATACATCCATTGTCACCAATGTCCCTAGCTGAGGGACAGCATACAGTGGGCATTGACCAGGGTAGTGTGGTATCATTGGCACATGCATCCCCTCACAGCAGCCATGGCCAGATTCCTGACATGGTACCACACAGGCAGATGTCCAGGGGTTCTTGTCGGAGCATCCATGGTCGTACTGCCCCTGTCAGACATGCCCACAGAGGTCTTTCAACCTCAGCTATGTTCCAGGCTGTAATGCAGGCACAGGCACGTATGGAACGGTACAGCAGACAGGGTCTGAGGGAGCTTAGAGCACATCACACCGCTGTGAATGACACTGTGCATGACATTGCGTCTGCCATCTGTAACATCAGCGAGGTCATTGATAGACGTTGGGGGGACACATTAGATCTCTTCCACAACTACATGTCCAGGAGCCAGGACAGTGCAGGACGGTTGAGGCGTCGACGTGAACATATGCCAGCAACATTATCAGCTGGCAGTTGTTGTTGATGACAGCAAACCCGCAGCCACTCCCATAGTGCCAGTACCAGCCCCAGCAATGCTGGGTCTGTGCTGTCATTAGACCGTCCGAGAAGACCATGTGCACATGGCTCTGGACAGTCCCAGCAGGGACATGTGTCCAGTCAACAACCCACTGCTTCTGATGACAGTACCCAGTCTGGCTTAGTATCTGATACTGTCCGTAGCACCCCTGTCAGGCACAGGTACCTTGTCCGTGGCCAGAGACAGTGATCTGTATGACCTGGCAGGTACAGTCTGTGGCTGTCCACAAACACTCGTATATGGCAGCCACATGGTGGAACTGTGTGCATGCATACACACACACATAATCCTAATACCTAGGGCTAACACATACACACACACATTGCAGCAACATTGCCCCATGTTATAATGTTGTCCCTCACTAACACACACATACATGTCAATTGGATGTGTCAATGGCAGACTCTGGCAAACCAAGTACACACCCTGTGTATATGATGAAACTGTGCCACCTCCTGCCATTTGTAACATTGATGCAGGAACAGGGTAGCATGGTGCTGATGCACAGGGTGACAACATAGCACTGTAGTAATATTATCATGTTGTTAACAGTACAGTGTAATTATATTGTTGTGGGTATATTCGAGCATGCATGATGCATTACCTATGTTTGTCATTGCAGTTTTGTATACACCAGTGTTAATTCCCAAAGTGTACTGTCTGCACATGTGCCACATGGCTGTTGTGTGTACCTGTGCCTGCATGTGTTGGGGTGTGGACAGTACATGTGTGATGTTTGCAGCACTGAGTTGCAGGTGTACATTTGTGAACATGGTTAGCATGGAACATGACATGGTTTGACAGTATGCTGTGGGTGATACGGTTTCCAAATGTCAATGGTCTGCATTCTGGTAGTATACACAGCTTACATAGCCTGACATTCAGTGGTCATGACATGGTGTCTCCTCAACTGATACACAGATGTAGGAACCTGGTGTCAGTGATATCCCTGCAGTACTACACTATATTCTTACTGAGCCACACACATCCCTGGGAACAATACTCTTTGGCATATAGCAGTCTCATGTACATGCCAACACACTATGGATATGTCCATCCACGACTGCAAATGCATACAGTGGCCTACAATGCATTCTACACATGACACACCTAACCACCACAAGGGTATCATATGGACAGATACCTGCTTTCCAAGCCATGCTGTATTGCTGTAACACAACTGTGGCATTGGCATCGGCATGTAGTTAACATAGTATTCCAACAGTACCATGTAGGTGGTAGCACCCATCATGTAGAACGGGTAATGGTGTGTACATGTGGACAAGTGTTATCTTGTCTTTCCTGTGATATTCACATTTCCAAAGGTATTCTGCAGTCCCTCGGTGTATCACCTAAGCAAGAAGGTGTCTGTCTGCATATCGGCAATAGTTGCCATACACCTACACTGGGTGCCCATCACTCACAGACTTTGCTGTGTTTTAACATGTCTGACATATACTCCAGACATGAACCCTCACCCACATTAATCTATCAAAGCTTTCATGGGTGTGTGTCACATAGTTGGCCTAGGACACAGATCACTGCAGTAGCCTAAATTATCACCAACATACATGTATGGCCTAAGGTCTGGTAAGCTGCGGCACATGCTGGCAAAGGTAACAACTGTATTCATATGGGGCAGCCTTCACACATAGGAACTATTAAAGGTGACAGGTACATATCTGTATGTGGCACACACATACCTGATGTGTGCTTTGAAATTACTGTTATAATAATATGTCATACAATCATAAAAGCAAAACACACAACACATTGACAAGCTGTGTGATAAACACACACATGGCATTTGTAGGATTCAATCCCCTACCTAACTATGTTATGATACTTGAGAGAGACGCATTAGCGCAGCGCGCTATTCGCATTACTGGATGATTTCCCTTCTCTTGCTTTATTTATAGGGTGCTGACATCATCAGTCTTTCCAAAGAAGAATGTACATATTTAACTATCCCTCAGTATGGGGGTTAACAATATCTGTACATTAACAGATGCATAGTTCAGGGTCACATATGCACACTGGCACTGTCAGGTTATGTTCTATAGCATGCTTTGTGACCACAGGACGTGTAACACACAACACAAGTAGGGGGTGTATCCATATACATCACAGACACACACACCTCTGGGTTGGTACCACTGCACTAAGCATGATAGGCCATACATATACAACTACCATTGTGCAAAACTGCCTTTTGGTTTGGTGTGTAGTTCAGACCACCCCCCCCCCCATACCCAGTAACCACACTTGGCTTTCCTGGGAACAGTGTAGGATATGCATGTCTTCACACACACCATTATAGTGGTTGACTTCAGGTACACAAATATTGACTGGGGATACTACTCAGGCCCTCAACAACATCACCCTACAGCCACTACAATTTGTGGATCCATGTGCTATGGCACAACCAGTCACCACACCCACAAGGGGGAATACATCTTGGACCTGATCATCACCAACATGGGGACTCTATGTTCCACACCAGAGGTAGAACCATCACTGTTAAGATCAGACCATAAACAACTTTCCCTGGACATCCATATCCCGTCCTCATCCCCAGCCAAGGAAATCACTGTAAAGAATTTCTCACAAGCAGACTTTGCACTTGTGAAGACTGGGGTGGAATACTTCAAAGGCCCCATGCTGGGGGATAATACAGCCCAATCTGCAGAATCCTTTACAAACGCATTGTATGAGTACCTGCAGGTATGCATTGATCATGCTATCCCAAATAAAACCATGACTCCTCCAAAACAGGAGACCTGTCTGGTTGACCACAGCCATATATAAGCTGTACAACAGAAGGAGGAAGCTACTAAATAACAGAGCAATATCCCACAGACCCACATAGATCACGACCTCTACTTTACTAATCACATTGACAGAGTCATTGCAAAGACCTTTATATAGCCCTCCTTATCACATGGGTGTTTGCATGTAGATCATGGGAGGTCATTGTGGCCCTCTACTAGTCACTCATCAGGCCCATGTTTGACTACAATGCCCCTTTTGGGGTGTACCTTACCCAACACCTGCGGCAACTACAGTGAACACAACAGTACCTCCCCAAGAGGATCATGGGCTACTCACACAGATGTCCTATGCAGCTCAACTAAAGGATCTCCAGCTCTACTCAATTGCTTAACACCTACTCAGAGGTGATCTATGCCTGAAGTACGCAGCCATTTCAAACCCAGAAGTAATGGACATGCTCCACCTCATAACATCCAAGACCCTTAGAGCTACACATTCCAGGGACTTAAACCTCAGCACAAAAATAAATAGGACATGCTGCAGGGACAGATTCATTACCCAGAGGCTCCCCTCACTCTGGAATTGAATCCCAATTAAAGTTAGACATAGCCCCTCGCCAACCCTCTTCCAGCGAAATACAGCCGCATGGATGGGAAATTGCAATTTCACCCCTGGGATCTCCACTGTGTCCCTGCTTGACAGAGGCACAGCAAACTAGCCTTAAAGGGTGCCTTCTGTGACCTACTTTACAGAGGCACAGTAGGCTACTCTACTGGGGAGATGGACGCCAAATACACTCTGCCTAGGCTTATGAATTCCCTAGGGCAGACAGCATAGTATTGACCTCTGCACCTATGTTTATGTTTGGGATGCACAATATTTGTTGCTGCTACTGTTTGCAGTTCTTTATTGCCGTAGCTTTCCCAGTTTCTATGATCAACTTGTGTATCTGCGTAACATGTTTGATCATGACAGGGTTCCAGTATATTAATATATGTGTCTGTTGTCATTTAACTGTGTGCACAGGGCAGATTGCTGGATCGTGGGAGGTTCCTGGCTTAACACATACAACTACCAGATATGTGTGACTGACTGCTATACTCAGACATGGCCTAAGTGTGTGAGCATGCCCAGTTAAGCCTTTCCATGGTTTGTTGCCTGACATATGTCTCATTTATCCAAGTGTGTGAGCATGCCCAGTGTGACCTTTCCATATGTTGTGATCTGGAGTCCACTACATTTCTGGTTGTGTGTGAACATGACCAATATTGACATTTATACTGTGTGTGTTGGAAGTATTGTTGTGTTCTTACTGCCAGACTCTTTTGTGTCATAACTCAACAGGGATTATGCTGTGCCTGCAGGGTTTCCATGTGATAGTTTGCAAACACTTGGCAACATTCTCTCTTACTGGCAGAATACTGCAATACTGTCATGGTGTAGTGGTTCAGTACTTTCACTATGGTGCACAGTATCATGGGTTTGAGTCCCATCACTGCTTTAAATGTTCATACTGAGCAGACCAGACTGTTCAAGGGCCAGTTGGGCAACTATGAGCATGTTGCATTTTGTTCAGCTATGGCCTACTTAAACCAGGCTTGTCCGACATTGCTGTGTATTCACCAACTTGGGTGGACATTGCCAAACATTACTCCACATTGACCACAGTTGTACTAGTTGGTGTGTGTGATTCTGTTCATAGGTTCATACTAGGCTATCTGCCCAAGGGCATTTATAATCCTAGCCAGAGTGTGTTTGGCTTTCAACACACATTTTAAGTGGAGTTTGCAATGGCATTTTTCAAGGTTAGTATACTGTGCCTCTGTCTAACAGTGACATAGAAGCGATACCCAGGGTAAACCTACAATCTCCCATCCACTCATCAAGATTCCTCTTGAAGAGAGTCAATGAGGGACTCTGACTAACCTGGAGAGGGGGTTTACTCAAGAGTGGGGGGAGCCTCTGGGTTATGAATCTGTCACTCCAGCATGTCGTATTTATTTCAGTCCTGAGGTTCAGGTCTCTTGAGCGTGTAGCTTGATGGGATTCTAAGTTTCCGATGTGCAGCATGTCCATTGATTCCAGATTGGACATGGCTTTATACATCAGACACAGATTGCCTCTGGGCAGGCGGTATGCCACTGAGTGGAGCTGCAGTTTCTTTAACCAGGCAGCAAATGGCATGTGTTTGAGCCCTTTGATCCTCCTGGTGAGTTACTTTTGTGGTTTTTCCAGCTGCTGCAGGTGTCTGATAAGGTACATCCCACAAGGGGCATTGTACTCAATTATGGGCCTGATGAGGGATGAGTTAAGAGGCACGATGACCTCCCCTGATGTAGATGTGAATACCTTCATGATTAGGTGGGCTATATGAAATGTTTTTCTAAACACTTTGGCCACATGGTTATCGAATGTGAGATTGCTATCAGCTTGGGTCCCCAGGTCCCTTATCACTTCTTCCATACTTAATGGGTTACCACCTATGTGGTAATTTGTGGGCACTTAGTTTTTGACAAAGGGGAGGACTATACACTGTTTTGCGTTTAGCTTGAGGACATGGCTCTGGCACCAGTTGTCTGTTTCTATGAGGCCCTTTTGTAGGATGCTTGTGTCAGCTGGAGGGTCGATTATGGTGCCCAGTTTGCAGTCATCTGCAAACTTGTTCATCAACAGTCCTTCTGTGTTGGGCTGTACCTCTGAGAAAGATATACCAAACAAGGGGGGGGGTCCCAGGACTGAGCCTTGTGGGATGCCACTTGTAGCTGGTTTGGGGTCTGACATGGCTCCAGCATTTCTGACCATGTGGGTTCTGTCCTTGAGCCAGTTTGCAACCCATCTAGTGACATAGGAGTTTATATTGAAGCTGGTGATCTTATCTATGATGACCAAGTGGAGTACTGTATGGAAGGCTTTTGCGAGGTCCAGGTAGGCTGTGTGGACCACCTTCCCCTCGTCAATGGTCTTGGTGACTGTTTCAAATGACCCAACCAGGTTTAAGAGGCAGGATCTGCCCTTGACAAAGCCAAACTGGGTAGGATTCAGTGTCTGTAGGTCCCCAATATATTTATTTCTGAGGTCCATGATGATCTTTCCATAGCTTTGCAGACCAAGGTAGTCAGGCTTCTGTGACGATAGTTTGGAGAGGGACCACTGTTGCTGTACACTGCTCTTTGGGTACATATCCTGTGGTAAGGCTGAGATTGGTTTTATGTTTGTGTTCAATTCTTCTTGGGGTTCATGTTGGACACAGCCCAGGACACCATCTGGTCCCATTGATGCTGTGTGTTTTGCTTTGGAGAGGCTGGCTGTTACCTGAGCATCTGCAGTATCAGGGGGCCAGCACTCTGCTGGGATAGATATTTGCCCTTTTGGTGGGGAGGGGGGGTTTGCACTGAACCTGTCAGCTCAGATGTTGGCAATGTCTGTGGGTTGGTGTATTGTTTGTCATTTTGGACTACTTCTGAGCATATGTGGGGATTCCCACACAGGTTCCTACCATAAGTAAATAATGCCTTGTGATTATCCTTCGTGTCCTGTACAATTTTTATCTCAAAGATGGCCTTAGACGATCTTATGTGTGGCCATAGTTTTTCAATAATACTGATCAGAGATGCCTTCCCTTTTTGGGATTTTGATCTATCATATAGTAGCTTCCTCCTTGTATTGTATGGTTTGTTTATGGCTGGGGTCCACCGGACAGGATGCCTGGCTTTGGAGGATTGGGTCTGGGTTTTATTTGGGATTGCATGATCTATGCATTCCTGACGGTGTTCATAGAATGCGTTTATAAAGGGTTATGAGGTCTGGGCCATATTTTCCACAGGCACAGGGGCTGTGAAGGATTCCACCTCAGTTTTGAGGAGTGTGACATTTGCTTTAGTGAATAATTTTCACTGTGTTTTTCTGGCCATGGGCTGGGATTGGGATGTGAATATCCAGTGAGATTACTCTCTGGTCTGATCTTACCAGTGAGAGATACACTTCTGGTCTTGGGCATAGAGTCCCCATGTTGGTGATGATCAGGTCCAGTATTTTTCCCCTGTTGTGGGAGTGGTAGCAAGTTGTTCCATAGCATTTCGGTTTATAAATTCTGGGAACCTTTGGGCTAGGGTGTTGGGGCTAGGGTAATGCTCCCAGTTTATGTTTGGGTAGTTGAAGTCGCCCAATATAATGGTGTTTGGGGAGACCTTCATATTTTCATGTGTTCTCCAGTCGGCCAAGTGTGGTTCCTGGGTTTACGAGGGTGGTCTGTAGCAGGCTGTGAACTGGAAGGCGGTTTTAGCCACTGTTAGTTGCACATGGATAGTCTCTGATGCTTCATGCTGTGCCACCAACCTGGGGATGTGGGTATCTTTGACAAATATTGATACTCACCCTCCTTTTGTAGTTTGTTCCATGTTCTGCAGCTGTAAAGCATGGTATGAGGTGTAACCTGTTAATGCTAGGGTGCTCCTTGGAGCCTTGAACCAGGTTTCTGTTACTGCACAGATATCAACATTCTCCATGCTGAGGAGAGTTTGGAGTGCATGCATCTTGCAGTTTAGACTTCTGGCATTGAGTAGCATTACTTATAGTTTCTTATCCCTTGTGATACCTATGGAGGTGGGTTTGTGTTTTGAACCTTACCTAAAAAAGGCACTATGGGGGTGACAAGAGCCTTTGGCAATATCCAAAAGGCCACCGGTGATAGGTGAAATCCATCCCTGGTTAAGCATCATGTCTTGTCGAGCATGTCATCCCAGGCTGACAGGCATTGTATCCCCTTTCACTGACACCAATACCTAAGCCAATTGTTGTAATTGATCATCTTGTCTTCATATTGTGGCCTCATGTTTGGTGAGGGTAGGATGATACTCAAGGTCATCAAGTTTGCATATACTACATGGTGGTAAATGCTGTTTAGCACTACCTTACATTGCTTAACACATGGCAATCATGCCTCAGGTGGTGCTGCAGGGCTGCCTATGTCAGATGCACATACTGCACTTCCTATACATGTTTGGAAACAGGTAGTGTCAAGTTAGGCATCCCTTTTACTATATGTGCGAGTCAGAGAGAGGTATCATTTCCAGGGTTCCTACTGAGCCAGTGTATGTGCTATGTGTTGCCTCTTTGCCAAGGCCAAGGCATACTGGGCACGCCTCCTTCTGCCTACTGGGGCACGCTCAGGTTGTTCCTCCTCCGAGTCACGCTCTGCCTATGATGGCCTTGGCACTGGTGGGGGGCTGTTTGTCCCAGGCCTATGCTGGTCCTGCTGCAGCTGTTTTTGCAGAATCATATTATGTAGCATAGCACATACCATGACAATTTGGGTACATGTAGTTGGTGAGTATTGCAAGGCTCCACCAGATGTGTCCAGGCACCGGAACCGTGACTTGAGCAACACAAACACACGCTCAATTACATTTCATGTTTGTGCGTGTGCCTCATTATGGCGTTCCTGTTCAGGTGTGTGTGCGTTTCTGATGGGTGTCATCAGCCACGGCTCCAGTGCATAGCCAGCATCCCCCACTAGGTGACCATGTGGGATGTCCCCATTTGCAGATGCCAGATATGGGAATCATGGTAGCTTCCAGGGCAGCCAGCACACACATTCATTATTATGCCCTGGGCATCACACATGACCCGGCAGTTGATGGAGGGGAAGCCCTTGCGGTTAATGTAGGCCCTACCCCACTCACCAGCTGGTGCTTTGATGCGTATATGAGTGCAGTCTATTGCACCCACTACCTCAGGGTATTCTGCTATTTGCTGGAAGAGGCGCATATTGCTGGCCAATACCTCACGGGAATTGGGGAAATATACATGATCACCGACATGTGCTGACATGGCATCCAGGAACTGGTGCAGTAGCCTGGATGCTGATGCCTGTGATATCCCCATCATATCACCAGTTGGTCTCTGAAAGGTACCTGTTGCTAGTATTCTTAGGCCAACACATACCTTGGTTTCCACTGGGATGGGTTCCCCTCTGTTGGTTCTGTGTGTGAGGTGTGGCCTGCACAGCTCAAATATTTGCTGCAGGAGGTCTCTGTCCACTCTATAGCACTCCACTATCTCCAGCTAATGTAACCCCTGGTAGGTGACCCTGGGCCTTTACACTCTTCTCTGTCTCCTCACTTTGGGTTGTCCAGCAGCATTTGCATTGTCACCACCCTCAGCATGTTGCATATGTTGCCTTATAACAGCAATGGCAGCCCCTAGCATTTTTTGTCTGAGTGTAGCTTTTTCAGTTTTCACTTCTAGTAGCTTACTCCAGTGTTGCAGTGTCTCTTGAGAGAAACAAACTGCACTGTTGTTTGCAGAGTTTTAAGTGCTGGGCTGGGCTAGTGTTCTGCCTGTGTAATTGCCTGATTCTGATTGTTTGCACCTGCTAGCTCTTCTAGTATTCCCTGGTAGCTTCCTACTATTTGTTGTGCTTCCTTTTTCCTTTCTGTTTCCTCGGGGGAGCGACGCGCATACAAGCGGAAACACGCTCACAGCAGCTCAAACGCGCACACACATGCTTAGATGGACTAAAACTTGCTTATTCGGGTTAAACCGCGTGCACATCAGCGCAAACATGCTTACAGGTCTTCCAACAGCCTGATACATGCTTACTCCAGCTTAAACATGTGCACTCACACTTCCACGCGCACACTCTGTCTTACTCGAATTTATAGGCACGCACACACGCGCATACCCGTTCAGTAAGAAACTTTGGTGTTATCCACAGTATACACCTTTAATTTCTTGGCTTTACCTGGCCTACCTGTTGACACACCTCTTTCCATGATGTATAACTGACAGCTAACACATGCCACTGTGCTCCAATGAGCTTCACTACTTTCATACATACCCCCTTGTGATGTCATCTATCTCCTACTCTGTTCCTCCCCATATCCTACTCCTACACTCCACTGACTGTGCTCATTTGCTATGTAAAAGTGTGATTCACTATCCTAACACTCATTTACATAGGATTGCCTACTAATGCTTGGTTACATGTCTTAGACTGGGCTTCTCCCCTTAGTAACCCCTACTCGATGGCCATGTTGTCTTCAGCCTGCTATTCCCTTACATTGTCATTTAACAATTTTCATAAATTCAACATTTGTGGCTTTTATTGTCTAATTTTATGATTTTTATAGCACACCCCATTTGCGCGGCGCTACGCTACGCTTAAACATTGGAAATCGCAGAAAAAAAATCTTTTTATTTTAATTTTGCATCTGGGAAACTTTCCAGTGGCCGTATATTTGGCCATTAGCATGCTTCCTCAACCATATGCAACCTTTATTTGGAGCTGACAAGTCTCCATTGTGCTATTTGCAGAATGGTACTCAGTTGTCAACTGAGTACATTTCTGCAGCTAACACGTCTCCTACTCAGACAGGTTTGTGCTTCCTGGATCGCAAATTTACCTCATTTGCATGCCTTTTGGCTGCAAGTGAGGTAATTTGCATATCCCAGCCCTGTCCGTGTAGGAGACGTTTTAGGAGCTCTCTTACACGCCCCTACAGGCTGTTCCTGGATCGCTCGTCGGACATGATGGCTGAATGGAGTCTTACTCTACTCTTAGACTCTGTGCAAGCCATCGTGAATCTGGCCCAAATGACTTTTTAAATACATTACTGGAATGCCAGTCAAAATAAAGTATAAAAAGACAAGCAGCCAACCAACAACATGCATTTTCTAAATAAGCATAAAACAGTATAAAAATATGACAAAACCAGAACATTCTGCAAAATCAAGGACGGATTAAAAGCCATGACTGTACTTGTGTCTGCCTTGGATACTCTAACTGCTCCTTGCCTTGCTTGGACACATCTAAAGTCACTGCATGGGGGAGTGGAGTACAAGTATGTCACAATTTGAAATGTCTCTGGCTGACGGCGATGGCCCTGACACATATCAAATACTCTCAACCTCAGGGCAAGAAATATGGATAAAGCCATAAATAAAAGTAGGACAAAGGCCCAAAAATACAGACAATTTTTAAATATTGCTCATACAAACTTAGAAAGTTAAGTAGTAGGTCTTGCATCAGTATGAATTTTCTGTATGGTATGAAATCTGAAACTCAACCATCTGTCATTTTCTAACTTCAGTCTTTAATGAAAATCTGGATATTCTCCAAAAATCTGTACACAGACACACACTTCACACATTCTTCTTTTGAGAGAGAAGAATGATAAACTGCGTATAGGGGCAAAGAGCCTGTGTGTCTGATCACCTTTATAAACATAAAAATGCTGAAATTGTCACAGCCTGACCTGTTTCCTGTGATCCTGTGATTTGATTACAGGGTGTCGTATTATCTTAGTTTTATATCCTTATCTTGCATAAAATATGCTAATCAGACCTTTTATCAAAGTTAAACACTTTCATACTGAAGCATTTATTCATCTAATGAAGTATCTGATCTTGATTTTTTTTTGCACTATAACAAGTTTGCTTGGTGTAAAAGTAGCATTTAACCAACTGTCCACTACAAATTAGCTCTGACTCTAGTAACGAGTGTCAGTGCATTTGCACTTTGTCTATATAGATTAGATTACAGCAAAATTCATACTATGTTCCCCATTGCCTGTTTTCTTGACCAAATTCACCCATTTGGCTTTTTTTAAACATTTCTATATGCTGGCAGGACTTCATGTTTGCTATTAAGCTATTAACACTTTAGCAACTGCACTGCGCACACACTAAAAACATGTTTTTAAAGATTTTACCAAGCTGCTTTTGAAGGAAATAGAGAGCAGAGTAATGTCAGTGCCCTGAACTTCACAAACCAGCAGCACACACTTTTTATGTAGCAGTATCAATGACACAGTTTAACAGAAATACAAGACTCTCCTTTATGTCACAACATAGCACAAGATCCATAACTGTTTTGCAAAAGCTGTTTTTCAGACTGAGAGAAATGAGGTTCAACCGTTACATCTGCTTAGTGAAATCAGAAAATTAAAAAAAAACTCTTACTGAATCTAACGAAACTTAAAATTCTAACCCTAAAAACTCTGTTAATAACCCTAAAACTGTAACACCAGTCCTAAACCTAAAACCCTAGCATTAATCCCTCGACAGTCTTCAGAAAGTGAAACTTACAATTACACTACTTTTATATAACAGCCTTCCACATGGTAGGAATAACCATGGTCCTCTTACCAGTACCTGTCATAGGTCAAAGCCAGCTGTTATTGGCCCTTCTGAACTGTCAGTGTCCTATTTGCCAGCCATCACTACAAACTTAAGTTACCCCACTGCAAGATGTTCCCAAACAGTTAATTACCATGACACCATTATAACCAGTATACCTGCATTCACAGCAAAGAAAACTATATTGGTGCTGCCACTCCTAGAAAACTTTTGTCACGTACACAACCTATTTTTAGTGATGCTAACTTCAGTTTTCTAAGTCTACTAGTTTGTTTCCAGCTGTAGTGCTTATTGTTCCTTTGTTACACAACTACACTTTTAAATGTTGAACATTTTTTCAAATCACCAATATTAAACAAACACCTTGAAATATACCATGAATGCTATACCACAATCTAATATGACATGTTAAGTAAACATTTTTCAATTGGATACTCCAGGAGGCAAGTGCTAGACAACTTCCTACCTCATTGCTAACTACATAAATTCCCCCCAAACTTTTTGCACTTTACACAAAGTATGAATGAAATCCTGTGAACTAATTAACCCAGCTGAAAAGTGTAGTACTACACTAGTTCCACCATACAACTGAACTAACCACCAACGTTTGGGCCATTTTCTGTTGATAATATATATAATCCATATATTGTAAAGCTTCAGTGTTGCACACAGCATCACTCAGTCTCACTTCCAATTTCAGCTGCCACCATCTTTATTATTATCTGCCTCAATCATGCAAAAGCAAGTAAAGAATTCAGGACTAGAAGCTGCTCATACAACACTTACTATATTCCTTTAATGACAACACAGATACTAAGAACCAATTGTACACTATGAACGGAACACACAGGAAGTGGTTAATTCAAGCAACAGATGATATTACTACTATAAGACAACCCCACTTTTGGCAACAAGAACAAAGTTAAATGTACTGTACTCCTTTAATTTTATTTTACAAGTTGGCAACCAAACAGAGTTTTAAGCAGTTATTGTTATACATGGCAAAATGGCTTTTTTAAATGGTATTTAGTAAATAAAATATTACATTACACTAGTACTACATAGGGTAGGCTTCAGAAGAAGAACATTTTGGAAAGGCTGCAGTGAGAACCTGCTTAGAATTCCAGGCTGCAGGGAGAACCTGCTTAGAATTCCAGGCTGCAGAGAGAACCTGCTTAGAATTCCATGGTTCAGTTTTATTAGTGCCAGTATTTTCAGATCTAGAGCCTTCTTTACTTTAATTCTAATACATGGAAAGTGCTTGTTCTATCACAAAACTAGAAGGATTGCATACTACACTGTACCTCCAACATCATGCAGGTTGTTCTATGTATATAGTGCTGTTAAACAACACAGCAAGTAAGGTGGGGCTGTGTGATTCCCCAAACCCGAGTTCAGTGAAAAATGGTTGCCAACAGAACTGAAGAATACTCGAGAGAGTAAACACACCTGCTTCAAATGAAAATTAATAATGTAAATAACATGGCAAGGAACAGTATTATGGTGTGAACTTGCCAGCAGAGTATGTTTTTGTAATGTGCTTCAGGAAGCAATTAGACTGGCATTAAATCTGGCCACCAATGTCATTTAAGAACATTATCTTTGGTAATCCATATTTAAGGCAGTACCAAGGACTACACATTCCTTTAAATTCCTGTTGCATATTGCATCCAAACCACCAGAGAAATGAATCCCTTCACTAGTTCTCAAGAAATATATGCATTCATATCTCTTTCCACCTTCATAATTCACAACAACAAAAAAATTAAAACTCTGTTCTTCTCTCAGCCTGCTCTCTTCCAATCTTTCCCATTTTACCATATAGTTGTCAGGGACCCTATTTTTCTGAAACATAGTTACAGTAACTGCAAAAAAAAAAAAAAAACACAGCATACCTCAGTCAACTTTCTATCTCTCTATCCACAGCAGCCCCTTAGCAATGCTACCCCTACCTTGCTATCTTCTACAAAAAATCTGACATGCAGTTTCTACAAAAACACTTATTCGTCTATACTTTACACATCATATTGATGATTACATATTGTACTGTGTTACACATACCACCAAGAAGAAACGAATGTACTCTGTACTTCTTTTTCAGCTGTGTCACGTCCAGTGAACGAAATTAGGCCACCAAGCAATTAAAATCCACAACCGGTCAACCGCAAACAAGTTTACTCACTAAACTGGCTGCAACTGTTTGTTTCTCGCTCTTTTCCCAGCACATAAAGCCCAGGAAGAGAGCAAGAGCCAATCAACAGCCATTTAGCCCATCCACGTCATGCACGTGCCTGCGGACTTGGCAGTCCAATTCTATGTGGTTCCAAACCACATAGACTGCTGGGCATCACACTGATGCCTTAATTCGGCAATCCAGACTGCAGCGCTGGAGTGGATCTCTTTTAGAGAAAGAGAAACAAAACTTCTTTTTTTAAAACCTGGAACTCAAAAGTGCACATGCTCGTACTCGCAGACGAGTCAGTCAACGTAAAGCAGCCAGTTGATAAGAGAAGGACAGTAAACATTAATATATAACTAAGCAAATTAAATTATTTAAAAAATAGTACTTTTTTCTTGCTGGGGGGGCTGCAGTCCAGCAGTCCGATGGCACGAGCCGCCCCTGGTATACACCTGACAGATACAGATAAGGAATTCCAGGCTTTAAAAACTTTGTATGAGTACAGACAATGCCCAGCAGATTTACAGGGTTTGTAGACAGACAGGAGATTTTGATCACTTGAACTCAATGACTGGAAACATAATTGTGTAGAATGTTTTTTAGTGCTGGACAAGCAGATGGATGCTGGAAAATTTTACAGGTGGTGAGAGGTTGTGCATATCTTAGTTGATTAGGCAGTTCTAACCAATTTAGGCTTTTCCGTGCTATATAATTGTGGGTTCTGAAAGGGGTATGTGCTGCAAATTTAGCAACTTTGTTATAGCATTGTTCAAGTTTAAATTTTTCTGAAGCCTGGAGTTTAGTAAGGATGAGAGCACCATAAAGAAGAGTGGGGAGGAGATAAGCAGTGGCAAGTGTTGTTCTAGTTGTTGATGAGAATGTTTTTGTGTCTGTAAAGCATCCCTGTTTTTTGATGAAATTTTCATATGCAGTTTTGTATATGCAAGTCCAATGTAAGATTATCATCCACTATCAAACTGACTTCAATAGTCGTATCATCAAGAGAGAGGACTTTAAATTTTCTTTTTCATGAGAGAGGGATTTTGGGAAAAAAGTAGTAGTTTGGTCTTTTTGGATTTGAGCATGAGTTTGCAGTTACAAAATCATGTTTCAGTGGCTGGTAAAGCATCCTGAGTAAAATTTTGGGGGTATACCATGTTGCCAGATGTGTAAATGAGAGTGGAATAATCTGCATAGTGTATTAGAGTGGCCTGTTGTGTGGCTGTATAGTGGGTGTTAGTGTTAATGTTAAATAGAAGGAGACCAAGGTGTGACATCCCTCCTCTGGGCCAGTAATCAAGGAGGCTCAATCCTCAACACTGACACTGCTGAGGAATGTTCACTTGGAACAAAAATAGATACACGCAGTATTTTCTCATGCGGTTCTCTGCACCAAGCACAATGAAAAACTTCTCCAAAGCTAACTTTGGGCTCCTAAAAACAGAGGTGGCTAACTTCACGCCACCCATGCAAATGGAGAATAGTTGCATGACCACCGAATCATACACCAATGCACTGTACGAACATGTACACAAATGCATGGATCTCACCATACCCAATAGTACCAAGACGCTCTCCTCCAAAAAAGGAAGCCAATCTGGTGGTCCCTTGCCATAAACAAACTCTACAACAGAAGGATGAAACTGATGTGGAATAAGGTGAAGTCCCAAGACTGGAAAAACTTCCTTATCAGCATCAACAAAAAGTTGAGATCCCTCATCAAATCCTCTAAAGCTAGCTTTGAAAACAGGATTGCAGCACATAGTAAAGACAACCACAAGGCCTTCTATAGTTATGTAAAAAATCTCAACAACAATACCCAGATTTGCTCTGAGTTACTGCACAATGGTACCTCCTATACTGAGCCAACATATATTGCCAATATACTGGCCAACAGATTCAGTGCCAACTTTACTCCCCCCCAAAGGACCAATCACAATACCAGTAGATTTTCAGGCACCCAGTATTACTGCTGCACAGGTTAAAACAGCACTATCCAAGGCCAAGAATACAGCTTCTGTGGGACCTGACAATATCCCTGGCTGTGTTCTACATGAGCCACAGAGTGAACTGGCACCTCACCTGTGTGCCCTGTTCAATCACAGCCTCACCTCAGGCTTTGTCCCTACTGAATGGTGCACTGCTACAGTCATCCCTCTCCACAAAGGAGGAGCTACTACAGACCCTGGGAACAATCACCCCATTAGCCTGAATCTGATATGCAAAGCTATAGAATGCATCATCATGGACCTAATAAACAAAGATATAGGGAATCTACAAAACCTGGATTCCACACAGTTTGGTTTTGTGAAGGGTAGATCATGCCTGCTCAACTTGGTCATCTGCTTTGAGTCAGTCTACAGAGCTGTGGATGAAGGCAAGGTGGTTCATACAGCCTACCTTGATCTGGCCAAGGCCTTTAATTCCATTCCCCACTCCGGAATCATAGAAAAACTCACTAAGCTAGGCATCAACCCCTGTATCACTAGGTGGGTTGCAGATTGGCTCACAGATAAAACCCTCAGTGTGAAAGTAGCTGACTCCAAGTCAGACTGCCAACCAGTCAAGAGTGGAGTCTCACAGGGTTCAGTCCTGGGTCCTTTCCTGTTTGGTATCTACTTCTCTGAAGTACAGGTCAACATGAAGGGACTCTGGCTGACGAAGTTCACAGATGATTATAAGTTGGGAGGTATTATTAACTCCACAAGTGATGTTGAAATCCTACAGAAAGGCCTCACTGAGACCAACAAATGGTGTCAGAACCATGGTCTTAAGCTCAATGCCAAAAAATGTGTTGTCATCCCCTTGGGGAAAAGCCCAGTTCCCATGAATTACCACATCGATGGTAGTCCACTGAACACAGAAGGCATTATAAGAGATCTGGGAACACAGGTTGACAGCAACCTCTCTTTTGACCACCACATTGCCACTGTGATAAGAAAGTCCTTCTATGTGGCACATCTCATCACTAAGAGTATTGCATCCAGGAAGAAAGAGGTCATTGTCTCCCTCTACTCTTCCCTCATTAGGCCATTCATCGAGTACAATGCCCCATTTGGCATGTACCTCACTAGACTCCTGCAACAACTGCAGAGGCCACAAACGTACCTCACAAAGAAGATCCTAGGCCTTAAACACTTCCTATATGGACAGACTCAAAAAACTCCAACTATTCTCTGTCTCATATCACCTACTTAGAGGCAATCTCTGCTTGACTTACAAAGCCATGTCTGACCCAGCTCTGTTAGAAATGCCACATCTAAAAAAAATCCCAATCCTTCCACACCACATGCTTCAGAGACCTCAACCGCATTACCACAATCAACAGAACATGGTGGAGGGACAGGTTCATAACCCAGAGATTGCCCATGCTATGGAATAGACTTCCCATACATGCCAAACAGAGCACCTCACTGGCCCTCTTCAAGAGAAATCTTGATGAGTGGATGGAAAATAGAAAATTCACCCTGGGGATCACTCCAGTGACTCTACTCGACAGAGGCACTGGGAACTAAGTTCGGGTGGCATGATGCCAGGGTAATCCTTTGGGCTAGGCTTGTAAAGCCTCCAGGGCCATTAGCCTAATACACACCTATGAGCCTATAAGACTCCACACTGACCACAGCTGTAGAGTTGAATCCTCAGTCGAGTGTTCCAAGCCAAGTCATCCAGCATTTTCTCTGTGAAACCAGTGCTCTGTGTCCTTGCTCCAAGTAGCTGACACACACACTCTTTGAGATTTGATTTTCACACACACACACACACACACACACACACACACACACACACACACACACACACACACACACACACACACACACAGCTGGGAAAGGCTGGCATAGATTTATTCACGTTGCTACTGTTTTCCCAGACCATAAGGTAATTACACTACCAGCAGCCAGCTGCTCTAAGGCTCTTACAAGGCTATCCAGTTATACTGAGTAAAGTTAATACTAATATAAATGGTTGTGCTTGACCAAATGCAGCAAGATTTTCAGGAGCGGCCTCAGTGTCACCAAATAAATATAAGTACTCTCAAAGGTTAAAATATTCTCTAAAAAGACCAGCCACAATGAAAAGTTTAACTGTATTTAATAATAAATAATAGGAGAACACGAAAATACTAAATACCTGTTTACAGTAAACACCAGAGTTTCAATCACAGGAAATATTAAAATTAACACTGATGGAAAGATTCACACAAATATAGAAAAACAATACTTAACAAATCTCACTATATTTTCCTGACTGATGTAAAGAATTACTGTCTCATAGTTCACTTACTAGATCAAGGCAAGATGAAGTGGGTGAATGGTCCTTCTTTTGTCAGTTTTCACAAACAGTCTGCACTGAGACTTCTGTCTCATCCAGTGTTAAACATCATTTCAGGGCTGGATTACAGAATGACATCACATACATCTAATCACCTGACTTCTGGTTCCCACACTACCCCTTTAATAAAAGCTGTGCTAGAATTATGCACATATGTGTCACCATACACATACATAGAGCTTTAAGATGTGTTATAGTATCTGAAAGCTACAAAAACATTTCAAAAACGTCCACCCTTCCAAGGTAGCAATTAGTTCACTCATAAGGACAATACAGTAGAATTCATAGTCCTGGTTTTCACAGACATTTTGTCTCTGGCTACAATCAGAACGGTAATATAAAATCTTTATGGCCTAAACCAGGTAATTTAAATTCAGACTATTTTTCAAAGTTAGCTGAACTGAGATTAACCTTCTCCTCTCTTCCAGTATCCTATTTTACAATATGTTCATTTCAACATTTACAATACAGTCTGACATACAGTTGCATTTATTTTCTGTCCAGGAGAGCCCACTGTTGATACATTTTTAACACAAGAAGCTTTACAAATACATTTTCAAGACAAGCACCTGTACAAATCAGTTTGATATACAAATGACATATAATTCTTTACATAACTTCAGTTAGCTATGTTGGCATATGTTACACATCCACTGCATTATACCTATTGGCATAGTTGGCTATACCTCACATTTTCACACAAGGATAGAGCCTTATGGTACACGGGTGGTGACTGGGAGGTAAGGAGAGAGCGTGGAGCACCATTTTACTGACTGAAACCTACAGGACATGCGCTTTTAAACCACAGAAGTGTGGGCTGAGAGAGACCTAGTGAAGACATTTGAAGCAGACATTTGCTATGACAAACTGTGTTGAATGCTTTAGACAAGTCTAGAAATAAGAGACTAGTTTGCCATTATTTCTAGCTTTATTGAGAGTATCTATATAGGTTAGAAGGGCAGTGCTGGTATTGTGGGAAGGAGAGAAGCCATGTTGTATAGAGGATAGGAGTTCTTCCTGCAAAAGATAGTCTAGCAATTATTTTGGTGAGGGGAGATAAGTTGCAATAGATCTAAAGTTATTAATGTCTGTTGAATTTCCTCCTTTGTGATAAGTGCTGCTTAGTGAATGTAAAATAATGGTTGATCAATCTTGCACTCACTCACATGCATGCATACACTTACATACACAGACAAACACAGGCAAACTTTTTGTTTAGTTTTACTTTCTTTTATTTTACACTCGTTCTCCAATCAGTGTGGTGATCAATAGGTTGCCCATTTTCATATAAGTAATATAATATATTCCTACTGGAAGAGGCAAGAGTTATGTGTTATTTAGCATTCATATTTTATGGTAATTAAGGTGTCAAGATTATTCTGCTTTTCAAGGGCATTTGTACCTATTTTCAGTGTCTGCAACTTGAGAGTTCTGCCCATGAGAGACAACTGACAACTATGGATGTTTTCCAAAACACTCTGACACCGATTTCCAAAAGAAAGTGCTCAACCATTCACAATTTCAGGCATGATACTGGAAATGGCAAATCCTTTGCTGGAATTTAGAAAGGGGAATCATGCACTCCATGGTAAAGTAAATCAACACAAGGCTGAAACCATGGTGCAGCCTTTTGAAATGAAAGGACTTATTGGTGTAAAGGAACCATCACCTGGATGTAGTAATGAGTGAAAAGACTGACCGCCTGCAGTACCTACCCACACATACAGATGGAGTTGTACTGTTGGACAAATCTTGTCAAAATAAAGGGCAAGTCCTGATATAATCAGAGACAGTCAGGAATACTTTTAAAATATTAGCATTATTAATATGAGGCATGCCAATTATTATACATTTTGTGAAGTAAAATATGTCCATCTCTAATTATTGTTTTTATTAAAGTATAATGTACCACATTTTCTCCAAAATTCACCAGTTTTGGAAGGGTTTAACAGGGACAAGCTACAATTTGAGTCAAATTTAGGAACATTCCTGAAAGTCAGGGACAGTAGACCTGTGTGTTCCAGAGTTAGGGGATGCTGCAAGCAACTTCACTGCATTTGAGTACTGAATGGTGTGAGCCATCCCCTGACCTCCACTGGGGACAGCCCATTTAGCTTTGTTTGTTTAACAAAAAAAAGTAATTCTCTGGTGCATAATGACCCCACACCACATCTCTTTTCCAGTATGTGATCATACTGGCCATGAGGGCAGCATTTACCTGTATGACCTTCATGTAGACCTGTGACATGAAATGGTCTACTCACCAAACTGCTTCAAGTGTAAGACAAAAACTGGTATTGCATGTGACAATAGGAGGTACTACCAGCACAGCTAGCTGTTAGTTTGTAAATAATTATATGTCATTTGTGAATATCAAACAGATTTATATAAGATGCTGGTGTTACAAATGCATTAGGACTGTATGTCATGCGTATGTCAGACTGATTTGTACATATATTTGTGTTGAAAAAGTATTTGTAAAATGCTTATGTTTGAAATGCATCCATGGTGTGCCTTACTGGAGAGAACAGAAATGTACATGCACTATTTTAACTGTTTAAATGTATATGTTTTAACAGAGGAAACTGGAAATCAGGAGGATAACCTAAGTCCAGCAAACTTTAAAATATATTTGAAATGGAATCAGTGTATAGGCTAGGCCATAAATATACTATCTCACAGGTTTCAATGCAGCCAGAGACACAAAGTCTGTACTATGAAGCTTCTATGCTGTCTTTGGGGTGAACTAATTACTACTCTGGAAGTGTGGAGGTATGCAATTTTTTATGACTTCCAGCACCTGCCACAGATCTCAGCAAAAGCCCTTGTGTGTGTATTTTTACAGGTACGTGCTAAGTCCTGCCAGCTTCCAGCAATGAGGGTTTGTATGGCAAATAGAAGTCAGATGACCAGAAGTGATATAATTCTGCAAGTTATCACAGAAGTAATATTGTAGATATTATTTTAGAAGTCTGTTAGTGAGACTGAGCATTCTGTATTCTGTCCTGGGCCTGACAACAAGGACCATTTACCACATCATCTGCCTTGCTCTATTATAGTGATTTTCTTAGATTCAGTCAGGAATATGGTGAACCTTAATTGATATATTGTTTTTCTTTATTTGTCTGAGCCTGTCCTTCAATATTATTTTAAATAGTTCTTCCTGTGATTTTGAACTCTGATGTCACTATGAATATATATACTTAGTATTTTCTTGTTATTTTATTATTTAATATTAAATATGATAAAAATAATAAAAACGTACTCATACTGAAACACAGCCAAAGTCTAAAACTTTATTATTTAAGAGCAGGTAAGGGTGGCCGTGGTGGTGCAGTGGTTAGCATTGCCATCTCACAGCAAGAGGTTCTCCAGTTCGATCCTTGGCTGGGGTGCCTTCTCTGTGGAGTCTGCATGCCCTCCCTGTGGTCATGTGGGTTTCCTCCGGGTGCTCTGGTTTCCTCCCACATCCCAAAGACATACTGTAGGTGGATTGGACACATGAGTGCGTGTGTGTGTGTGTGTGTGTGTGTGTGTGTGTGTGTGTGTGTGTGTGTGCCTTCTGTGGAAGGTTGGGTGCCAGGCTGGCAAATCGACACCGTCAAGCTCCACTGCCCCAGTCATGAGCAGACAGGTGATCTGCTGTGGCGACCCCTAACTGGGAAAAAGCTCTTTCGTAGGTAAGATGTCCTATTTCTTCAGATTAAACATACTGACAAAACTTTAAAACTTTTTTTCAAAAAACAAGCACCAATAAGAACAGAGTAACAATTAAAATAATTCTGTCATCATCAGTAACAATGTAACTGCTTCATATACAAGCTATTTTCTTAAAGGTATACCCTTAAACTACAGTTTGCATTTTCCAGTAACTAGATAACATTAGATATGGACTATAAACATAGTAACAAAAGATGTGCAAACCCTATTTAAATTTATTTAAACACAATACTATATTTTGATATCTGACTAAAAGACAAGGCAGATATATATGTATAGTAAGTACTATATACACTGTCTAAGAAAAAACATAAATATCCATACTTTTAAATCATGCTAATAATTTAACATCATAGACAATTTTACATTATGAAAATAGTCAGATTGTGACTACTATACAATCTCTATTTATGTTCTGATACTTGCTCATTATAGTAAAGTCTAGTCTTAAACAAGTATATACTTATACATAAGGCTACCAGACTCAATATCCAATGGCTGCTAGGCATAAAATATAACAGCTATGATATAAATACATTACACACACATCTATACTTTTATGATAGGTTTTATTTGTATGCATCTGTAATTGCAAAAATCAATAATTTATTGCATTTTAGTTTAAATAGATTAGTTTTTAGACAAACAGTTTAATCAAGTATTAATTGTCATCACTGTTATATTTTATGCCTAGCAGCCATTGGCTATTGAGACTAGTAGCTTTATGTATAAGTATATACTTGTTTAAGACTGGACTGTACTATTATGAGCAGCCAGTATCAGAACGTGAATAGAGATTGAGTAGTAGTCATGATCTGACTGTTTTCGTAATGTAAAATTGTCCACAATGTTAAATTGTTTGCAAGATTTTTAAGTATGTATATTTATGTTTTTTTCTTAGACAGTGTATAGGGTACTTACTATACATACAAATCTGCCTTGTTTTTTAGTCAGATACTGAAATATAGGATCATGTTTAAATACATTTAAATAGGGTTTGCACATCGTTTGTTACTATGTTTATAGTCCATATCTAATGTTATCTAGTTATTGGATAATGTGAACTGTAATTTAAGGGTATACCTTTAAGAAAAGAGTTTGCATATGAAGCAGTAACATTGTTACTGATGACAACAGAATTAGTTTAATTGTTACTCTGTTCTTATTGGTGCTCATTTTTTTGAAAAAATGTTTTAAAGTGTTGTCATTATGTTTAATCTGTTTGGTCAGAAAAAGCAGGACATGTTACCTGTGAAAGCATTTACCTGTACTTAAATAATAAAGTTTTAGACCTTGGCTTTGTTTCACTATAAGTACGTTTTTATTATTTTTATCATATTGATCAGTTGTCATACATCTGTACTGTTAATCCTAGTGCCTGGTGTGATTTTTATTCAGTGATTTATTATTAAATATGTTTAAACCATTCATAGTAGCTGATCTTTGTAGAGATGGTTACGTTTTGAGAGTACTTGCATATTTATTTGGTGACACTGTGAGGGCCACTCTCAATAGCCTTGCTCTTGGTCAAAATATAATTTGTATTAATATTAATTTCACTCAGTATATTCGGTATCCTTGAAAGAGCCTTAAGGTAGCTGGCAGGAGTGTCTGGTGGCAGTCATAAGTACCTTATAGTCTAGGCAGAAGGGGGGCATACCTAGTAAACCTGTGCCAGCATTTCCAAGGTGTGTGTGTGTGTGTGTGTGTGTGTGTGTGTGTGTGTGTGTGTGTGTGTGTGTGTGTGTGTGTGTGTGTGTGTGTGTGTGTGTGTGTGTGTGTGTGTGTGTCTAAATCAAATCTCCAAGAGTGTGTGTATGTCAGCTACTTAGGCAGGGACACAAAACACTGGTTGAACAGAGAAGGTGCTGCAGGTCTTGGCTTGGACACTCAGCTGAGACCTCAAATCTATAGCTGTGCCAGTGGGGAATGTTATTTGGGATCTGGAGAAAGAGGGAGAAATCAGCCCTGGACTTACTGTGTTCTCAGTGAGCTCTTAAGGGAAATTGTGCTTAATACAGAGAGCTGCATCTGGAGATACTGTGCTATCCCTTCCCAGTAAACATTCCCATTGGTGCCAGTGGTGAAAATTGAGGCTCCTTGATTACTGGCCCCAGAGGTTGAGGTTTGTCATGTATTGGTGGCAGTGGTGGGATCACCACATCACATATTGGTGAAGAGTGGTGTGGATATTGACTTTCTGTAGCCTCTAAGAAGTGGTCACTAAAGAAGGTGTTTGTACTCTCAAGCACCAACATGGTAGACATTCAGTTTCATATCACAATAGTTTTATTTTTTTGCTAGCCTAATTAGTCAGGGAGAGCATGGATGTCACTGGAGGGTTATGGCAAGCTGACAAAGAGCCAGTTGGCTGAGATGTGCCAAAGCACAGGACTGGTGCATGTCAACCTGACTAAAGGGAGAATTACTGCAGCCTTAATCACAGCTGCATCACAGACCAACATCCGGGAAGACAGCCCGACTGGCTTTGGGGATGTTCAGCTCTCAGAAAATGGAGAGTTCAACTTTTCTTCAGGGGACTTACAAATTTGTCTGGAGTTCAAGAAACTTGAACTGGAGACCACATGTTTGAAACTAGAATCAGTAGAAAGACTGTGGTGTTTGGAGGCTGAAGAAAACAAGAAACATATGGAACTAGAATCAGTAGAGCAAATGTGGCATTTTGAGGCTGAAGAAAAAGAGGGACTGAGACATCTGGAAGCTGAAGAAAATGAGAGGCAGAGGCAACATGAAAAGGAGATGCTGACTCTTCACCAGGGACATGGAGATAATGGGGAAGGGAATAACTGAACCCCAGAAGTAATAAAGGTCAGTAAATTTCTTCCACAATTTACAGAGGGTGATAATTTTGATAGTTTGATAGTTTTATTCATATGTCCGAAAGGGTGTGTAAGTAGTATAGTGTTGACCAAGGGCTATGAGTACAGTTCCTGACCCCCTTACTTCATGGTAAAGCTGTAACTGTTGTTTATAAACTGTCTGATATTGATTGTTTAGACTATAACAAAGTAAACAGAAGTTTATTAGAATGCTTTAGTTAACACCTGAAGCTTATAGGAAAATGTTTTGTGAGCATAGATGCAAGGCAGATGAAAGTGTGTGTGATTATATTGCTGAGTTAAGCACTTATTTTCATAGGTGGGTGAGTGGGTGTCAGGTCACCACTTCTGAAGGGCTGGCAGACCTTTTGTTGAGAGAACAAAGCCCTTAGCACTTTGCCTGAGGACATTAGAATCTAGTTGGCAGATAGGGAATGCATCACCGCCAATGAGCTGGGAAAAAGACGGGATCTCTACTTAGCAAGCAGGGCATCACTGCACAGGAAAGGGATACCCAGTGCTGCACATGGATTTAAATGAGCCCATGGTGGGAACCCTAAACTGCCCTAACAGAGTCCTTCAGCAACAGGGGAAACCAGTAGTTCAGGTACACGACCAAGATTGAGGGTTAAATGTTTGAAATGTAACCAGTGGGGGTATGTAGCATATAGATGTCCATAGAGGCAGGGTCGGTAACAAAAGGCAGGGGAGCCAGCACGTGGGAAGAACAGAATGCCTGTGGTAAGTTGTCTGGAGACAACAAAAGTACCAAACTGCCACAAGAGGTTATATGCTATCTAAGTAGATGGGGAGCAGGCCTCTGCTAAGAGAGACACAGCCTTTGATCTAACCATTGTGAAGCCTGCAATGGTTAAAGAGGAGCACTATTTGTTTGGGCAGTTTATTCTAGTCAAAGCTTTAGGATGGACCCCATTCCAAATATCTTTTGTTTAGGGTTCACCTTGACTGGGAGGGTGGAAAAGCAAGCAAGTAGGTGTCTTTGAGGCTATCCCTGTAGATGTCCTGATAGGGAATGATTTTGATAATGCAGTACCTTGTGTGCATGCAGTTACATGCAGTCAAGCTTGGAGACAGGCATGTAGGTCTGGTAGCCTGGGGGGCCCAGACAGACTGCACGCTTGAAGCTAGGACTGGTGAGGTGGCTACCCTGTAGCAGTGTGACTGAAGGTGAGCCATAGTTGCTGGTGGGTACTGATGTTCCCCCTGAAAGAGTGACTGCAAGGGTAGAGGTGAGTAGTAGTACCCAGGTTGACAGTGAGGCACTGCTGTCAGAGGATACCAATCTTCCTGTGGAAAGGGAGCTGGGAAGGGTTACAAAGAGAGAGTTGAGACAGGGTAAGCTGTCAGACCCTACATTACAAGGTTTGAGGGAGGTATCTAGGGTGGCACCTGATTCTCAAGGAAAATGGGAATCTGTATACTGGAACAATGAGTTACTGTATAGAAAGTGGACCCTGGGGGGAAGGGCTAGAGAGTGATAGAATACAGCAGTTAGTAGTGTCCAGAGCGTACCATCAGGCACTTCTAACCATAGCCCATGACATTTCCTTTGCAGGTCATATGGGCATAGAGAATACTAAGAGACATATTATGTAGAACCTTTATTGGCCTGGGATTTCCAGGGATGTAACAGTGTACTGCAGGACCTGTAAACAGTACCACAGAGTAGGCAAGGCAGGAGACAAGGTCAAAGCTCATTTGATGCCTTTGCCTGTGATTTCAGATTTCAGAGGGTAGCTATGGATATTATGGGGCATCTGAGTACCTCAAGTTGCACAGGGAAGAAGTATATTCTAGTGGTAGTAGATTATGCTACCAGATACCCTGAGGCAATTGCCCCGTCCTTCCCTCCATTAAAGCAAAAAAGGTGGCAAATGCTTTGCAAGAGATTTTCGGCAGGGTAGGTTTCCCCAAGAGAAATACTGACTGACAGAAGTGCCAATTTCATGTCAGACCTGCTGGGTTGTCTGTGGAAGCACTGTGGGATGAAGCACCCAAAGACCACCCTATACCATCCCCAGACTGATGGTCTTGTGGATAGGTTAAACTCTACACTAAAGACCATACTATGGGCATTTGTAGACCAGTTTAAGAGAGAGTGGGACAAATATTTGCCCCATCTGTTGTTTGCTTACAGAGAGGTGCCCCAGGAATCCAGAGGTTTCTCCCCTTTTGAGTTGCTGTATGGGCATAGTGTAAGGGGACCTTTTGATATGATTCATGATGACTGGGAGGGTGAGTGTGAATCCCACAAGGTGTCTGTTGTGAAATATGTCCTTAACCTCAGAACAAGGCAAAGGGAACTTGTGGGCTTGGCTGAGGAGAACCTGTCAGAAGCCCAACAGCAGAAAAAGGTCTAGTATGACAGGAATGCTCAAGCCAGAGAGTATGCTGTGGGGCAGCAGGTTATGGTTCTCATTCCTGTCAGACACAATAAGCTGCAGGCAGCTTGGGAGGGACCCTTCAAAGTGGTAAGGAAGGTCAGTGATGTTAACTACATGGTAGAACTGCTAAGCAGGAGGCAGGGGTCCAAACTGTACCATGTTAACACCATGAAACTTTACCATGACATGGAGGCCTTTGTGCTAAGTATCTGCAGTAGAAAGCAGGAAGAGTGTGAGTGGGATCCATAGGTACAACCAGACAGAAAAATCCCAAATTACTATGGTGGAGCCTAGGATTTATGGCATATGATATGACAGTGCAGCATCACAGTGGGGTTAGCAATGCCAATGCAGAGGATGTCTCCAACTGGAGTATAGGGTAATGTATTTCCAGATAGGCTCATTCCCCTCAAGCAATGTTTGTCAAGGGGCACTTAAAAAACTAGCTTGAGTCTTCGGGGGGGGGGGGTGACAATAGGAGGTATTGCCAGCACAGCTAGCTGAAAGTTTATAAATAATTATATGTCATTTGTGAACATCAAACTGATCTATACAAGATGCTGGTGTTACAAATGTAATAGAACTGTATGTCCTGTGTATATCAAACTGATTTGTACAGATGAAAAAAAGATATGGAAAGCACTCAAGAAAACCAAAAAACTGTAACAGAGTGCAATAGCCAAAAAGAACACTCAGTGCTTCTTCATTAAAACTTCTTGAAGAAGCACCGAGTGTTCTTTTTGGCTATTGCACTCTGTTACAGTTTTTTGATTTGTACAGATGTTCGTGTTGAAATGGTATTTGTAAAGTGCTTGTGTTTGAAATATATCCACAGTGTTCCCTGCTGGAGAGAACAGAATTGTACATGCACTATTGTAACTGTTTACTTGTGTATGTTTTAACAGAAGAAACTGGAAATCAGGAAGTTAACCTCAGTCCAGAAAACTTTAAAATATATCTGAAATTAAATCACTTTACAGGCTAGGCCATAAAAATGCTATCTCACAGGTTTCAATGCAGCCAAATACACAGAGTCTATACTAGGAGGCTTTTTGGATTGTCTTTGTGGTGAAATAATTACTACTCTGGAAGTGTGGAGGAATGCAATTGTTTATAACTTCCAGCACCTGCCACAGATCTGAGCAAAAGTCCTTTTGTGTGTATTTTTACAGGTACATGCCAAGTCCTGCCAGTTTCCAGCAATCAGGGTTTGCATGGGAAATAGAAGTCTGATGACCAGAAGTGATGTAATTCTGCAAGCTATCAGAGAAGTAATATTTTAGATATTCTTTTAAGACTCTTAGTGAGACTGAGCATTCTGTATTCTGTCTTGGGCCTGACAACAAGGACCATTCACCACATCATCTTCCTTGCTCTACTAAGTAAGTAGGGAATAGTGATTATCTTTGATTCTGTCAGGAATATAGTGAAGCTTAATTTAGATATTGTTTTTCTTTATTTGTCTGAGTCTGTCCTTCAATGTTACTTTAAATATTTCCTGTGATTTTGAACTCTGATGTCACTGTGAATATATATATATATATATATATATATATATATATATATATACTTAGTATTTTCTTGTTTTCTTGTTATTTTATTATTTATAATTAAATATATTTAAATCATTCATTGCGGCTGATCTTTGTAGAACTGTTTAAGTTTTGAGAGTCCTTTCATATTTATTTGGTGATGCTGTGTGGTCCACTCCTACTAATCTTGCTCTTGGTAAAACTACCATTTGCATTCATATTAATTTCAGTCAGTATATTGGGCACCCTTGGAAGAGCCTTAAAGTAGCTGGCAGGAGCTTCTGGTGGCAGTCATAACTACCTTATAGTCTGGGCAGAAGGGGCCATAGCTAGTCAGTCTGCCACAGCCTTTTCCAGGTGTGTGTGTGTGTGTGTGTGTGTGTGTGTGTGTGTGTGTGTGTGTGTGTGTGTGTGTGTGTGTCTGTGTAAATCAAATCTCCAAGAGTGTGAGTGTGCCATCTAGTTGGGCAGGGACATGAAGCACTGGTTGACCAGAGAGGGTACTGCAGGTCTTGGCTTGGACATTCAGCTGAGATCTCAACTCTATAGCTGCGCCAGTGGGACATTTTACTGGGGATCTGGAGAAAGAGGGAGAAACCAGCCCTGGACTGAATGTGTTCCCCATATGCTCTTAAGGGACATTGCGTTTGACTGTGCTTGATGCAGGCAGCTGCATATGGAGATAATGTGCGTGCGCCTGTTATCCCTTCCCAGTGAATGTCCCTCACTTGTGCCAGTGGTGAGGATTGAGACTCCTTGATTACTTGCCCCAGAGGTGGCCACTAGACACTGGGAGACACTGCATACCGACTCCATGCTTTTAATATGATTTCCCTCATACAGTTGCAGCTGCTCTCTCCAAGAACTTCAGACAAACAGTACAGCCCTGCAGAGTCATTGGGCAGCTTTGTACTACATTCAAACAATGTAATGTGGTTCATGAGCATAAAATATTTCTGAATCTCATTATTTTGTCCAGGTAGAGTGGTTTCCTGTTGAATTCAATACCTTGGTTCTTCCCATTGATCAATACCTCAGCACACCAAAGTATTGAATTTGGCAGATCCTACTCCTTGGGATGATGTTGTCCCAGGGATGGGTTGAATTTTAATGTTTAGTGTATTGAAAGTGAAATGGCAGAGGCTGTGCACCAGCAATCCCTTACCTATGCCAGTATTAAGGAATCTGGCCACTAGTATTCTTAATAGGATGCAAGACTGTCCTAGTCTTACAATTAGCATGGAGATATAGTAATTTACGTCATATTTAGGTAGTGACCCAGTGTGTGCTCAGTCTTTCATAATGTCATGGTAGGAGTTTTCAGCTTCAGTGCATTTTTTTCAAGAGGCTGTGCTTAACAGCAAAGTCATATTGAGTTTTTGTATAAAAGAGTTGTATGAGTCAGTAGTGTATACAGTAAGGATGCTGCATCCATCCCCAATAATTTATTTTTTATATTTGCTGTGGAAACTGTAGCAAGGCACTTTAAATATAAGTAGCAAGGCACTTTTAATATCAGTCAGTGTGGGAAGCTTGGCTTCAACAACAACAGCAAAATAAACAAATAATTTCAAAGGGGTGGGGGCTTAGATCTTAAATTACTGAAATAATGTACAGGATTACCATCTGAAAAGTGCATAATTCTTTAGTTAGGCATACTAGACTGTAGTACACCGGAATAGGTGAGTGTATACCTATGTTATCAGGAAGCTATTGGGTTGTGCAGAGTGTGCAAAAATAGAATGTTAAGTTGTCCAATCTCGCCTTCGTTCTTGCTGGATGGGTTCGGAGCTGATCCTCGGCTCTGACTCGGCCACTTACTATAGCTCGAGAGCTCTTTACTGGCTCAAGGCTACCCCTTATCCCAGAATGCCCAGCACCAGCTACCCAGATCTCATTTGCCGCTTTAGCTGTGAGGTTGCGATCAATACTGGCTCAGGCTTAGTATGCTTTTTTTGTCTCTTTTAAACTCAAATATTGTCCTTAAAATTTAATATAATTCTTCTTTGGTAGTAGTTTGTAAGTTTCTTTTACTGTAAACCCCTTATCTCATCCTTGTGCTTTACTTTTGTGCTGTGTTGGCCATCGCCCCTCAGTCGCTAGACCTTCTGTTATTCCCTGAACTCGTTTAACTTAGAGAGTCCCCCCCCCCCTTAAGGACAGCCGTTTAAGTTAGAGGCTCTCCTTTAAGGTCTTTATTAATTTTTAGTTTTTCTTTTGTAGTTTGACTTTTACTAAAATGTCTAAGAAAGTTAAAACCACTGTTTTTAAAAAAGTGTGACTCATGCTGTCAGAAGATGTCTCTGACAGATGGGCACACTAGTTGTGTTATTGCTTGGGGACTCTGCATCTGCAGGACTGTAGTGCTATTTGTCATGCCTTTAGTCCAAGGGTCCTGCAGGAGCAGAAAAACAAGCTTATCCTCCTTGGATTATTAAAACAGGATTCTCCGGCTAAAGCATCTCAGCCATTGAAACCTTTGAAACCAGTCAAGCCGTCGGCTCCATGTTCAGAACTGACCTGTGAGCTTGACAAGCCAAGTGTGTCGGTGCCGGCTGGAGCCGACAAGACTACCCCTCCATCGGCTGAAACTGTTACTTTGGAGCCATCTTGGAGCCACAAAAGAGCTAGGTCTCCTTCTTAGGAGCAAATTCGCTCGGTGCCACAGCCACCATTACTTCAAAGCAAGTCCAGTCATCGCTCATCTTCCCACTCCTCTCAATCCTCGAAGTTATCGGATCAGGATATGGAGAGACTGGTCAGTAGGTTGCTTAAGTCACAGGCCTTTGCTAAAATGCTTTCGAGCCCACCTCAACAGGCTTCGGCTCCATCCGCTTAGATTTCGATTCCTCCTCCAACTCTACTTAGTTCGGAGCCGGAGTCCATGGACGCTCTGATAGTGGTTCCTTCGGCTCCGATGACATCCTCTTTGGCTCCGACGTTGGCTCTGATTACCTCTATTCTTCCTTCCATCGAGGTATCTGGGTGCCGAAGCTCTCTCGTCGGCTCTGAGGTGGGGAGTGACATCAGACCCTTGTCTGACCCTGCCCTCCATCTCAGAGCACTGGCTCAGTTGAGCTTGGCTCCCACATCGGCCTCAGAACCGTCCCCCTCAGTGCAGGGTGGTATTCCTTTCCCTTCGGAGCTGGAGCCCTCCTTGTGTTGAGACCGTGACACTTTCGAGGTCATGTGGATAGTGCTGTCCCCACAGATGGCTCCACTATCGGTTCCATCGGCTCTGTCCTCCTTGGTGCCTGTGACAACCTCTGCTTCTCCTCCAGCCCCAAAGTGTAGGGAAGCTATGCCCCAGGACACCCCATTGGGTGAACCCTCTTCTTTTGAAGACTCCCCAGAGCATTCTGAGCAGGCTCCCCAGAAGAAAAAGTGCAAGAGGAAGCACCTAGACTCCCCTGAGTCTGTCACCTCAGATACAGACCTGGATGAATCGGAGGGGTCTCCAAGGTCCCCCTCTGAAGATGTTTCCTTTTCTGACATCTTTGAGATTCTCAGGCAGAGGTGTAGCTGGACTTCCCTAGCCCCCTCCGAGCATGAGTCTGTATACCTGGACTCATTTGGTTCCGACCTTCCACCTCCTGGGTGTCTCCGCCTTTTGATCCAGTCATGTCTGTAGTATCTCGAAAGGCTTGCTCAGCTCCAGATTCCATGGAACCTGTCCCGAGGAGACCCAATAAATTCATCACAGCTCTCCAAGACAAACAATTCTTAACTAAAGGTGTTCCAGTTGATGCCATGGTGGTAGCAGCAGCCACAAAGAGAGACTTAGCTGAAACCTCCTCATCTGTCCATCTACCAAATAAAGACTCTCATACGATGGACAGATATAGGAAGCAAATGTTTTCATCAGTGACCTTCTCCCTTAGGTTCTTGAACTATCTTTCCCATTTTACTAGGCTTTAGAGAGATCTCCTAAAAGAGCTTGGAGATACCCTACAAGATTCCACAGCTGAGGGAGCTTCAGCCAAGGTAGCTACCCAGCTTGTGACTCTTAATTCAACTCCTCCATGAGGCTTATTTTATACACAGCCGATGGAGTGAGTAAAGCTGCAGGAATAGGAGTAGCTCTTAGGAGACATTCTTGGCTGCGGCTTTGTCAGTTTGCAGAACCCTTCAGAGCGTCCTTCACCAATACCACCTTTGATGGCTCCTCTCTCTTTGGGCCTCAGGTGAAAGACATGCTTACCAGGTGCCAGCAGGAAGGCAAGACACTCTCTGATGTCGGAGTCTGTTTTTCCACTCCTACCAGACCATACCCAAAAGGTCAGAAGGGTGGAAAGATGTGGTTTTGAAAATCCCAGGGACCCTTGCCTGATGCACGTGGTGAATTTTCCCCCAGGGGCAGAGGGGGAAATAATAACAATGGCAGATGCTGCCCTCATGGCAGAGGGGGTCCACAAAATCAGGGTGACAGAGATACATTCTCTTCCAAACCCTATCAACATCCCTGAAGGGATGCCCAACTGCTCAAATCTGGAGGCAGTTGGGGGGAGGCTTTCATTGTACCCAACCGCCTGGTGAAATATTACAAAAGACAAATGGGGTACTAGACATTATATCTGGAGGTTACAAGATTCCCTTTCATCAACCCCCTTTTGTTTAAAAATATCCATCCCAGATGTTCCACCCAATCTATGGGATCAGGCAGTCACAGAAGTTTCAAGACTGCTAGAAAAAAGAGCCATCCAGGAAGTCTCCGCAGACCAAATAGGATCCGGAACTTACTCAAGATTCTTTTTAGTGCCCAAAAAGACAGGGGAGTGAAGACCAATTCTGGATCTCAGCAGGTTAAACAAATCTGTACAAAAAGAAAAGTTTTGGATGGTAACATTGCAGTCCATTCCCCCCTTTCTGGGTCAGGACAATTGGATGTGCTCCATAGATCTTCAGGACGCGTACTATCATATAAAACTGGACAGATGGTCCAGGAGATTTTTACGCTTCCAGCTAGGGGCCAGTCATTACCAATTCAGAGTTCTGCCCTTTGGTCTCACTACAGCCCCCAGGGTGTTCACCAAATGCATGGCAGTAGTCATGGCTCACCTGAGACGTTGAGGATTCCAGGTGTTTCCTTATCTGGACGACTCACTCTTCACTGCTACCGCCAGGAAACAACTTATAGAAGCACGGGATTACACCACCACATCCTGTGCTCAACTAGGCATCACAATCAACTTCGAAAAATCTGCCTTGTTGCCCTATTACATACATAGGAGCAGAGCTAAACACAAGAAAAATTATTGTAAAATTGCCTCAGGAAAGAGTTTCCATTATTCAAAAACAGGTGCCACATCTCCCGGGGAGCAAAAAAATTCAAGTCAGATATGTTCTTCAAGTTCTAGGGTCCATGGCAGCAGCCATTCTTCTAGTCCCCTTAGCACGCTTTCACATGAGAATCCTTCAGTGGCTTCTTTTCACACAATGGTCCTTCCAGGAATTACCCATGTCTCACATGATGCTAGTTTACAGTGATAAGCACTACCCGCAGTGTTGCAAATCAGATACTCCTGACATTACTTTATATTCTCATCATAACCATCTAATCAGTAAAAAGAGGCCTGTTGCCATGGATATAAATGCTCTCGCTATTTTTGTTATCAGCTTGGTGGATGTTGACATCCTGAAGCAATGCAGTAATTGCTTCATGTTTACTGACAACCAGCTAATTCTAAAAAAAAAAATAAATAAATAATAATGAGGTATGTAAGAGCTCTATTTATGCAATGTCACTAGAGGCGAAGTTCTCACTTAAAACCAGTTCTAATGTAATCAGGTTGTCAGTAGTACACATGCTGCACCTATCATCACAGTGCAAAGCAGAAGACACATAGACCCACATATGCTAAGGCACTTAAATGTAACCTTCCTAACCCCCAAAGACCTTCTAAATAAGTACACATAGCAAATGCCCTCAGCAGCCCTGCATGCACTCTTTCAAAACAACACCCACATCAACACATACAGCCACATCTCATGGAGCCTCTTATTCTAAGTCCATAAGGGAAGGCACACCACAATCCAACATTTTGGTCATTGGAGACTCTATTATGAGGCACAGTGATGCCCCTCTCACCACACTGAGTAAGAAGAATATCGGGGCTAGGATCCACTACATTATGCATGCATGCACTTAGGTCATTGGACCACAAGTACCATTATAACTCAGTCATAGTCTGTATGGCTATAAATGAACTGAGAAGTATCTCCCTAGACTATATGAAGAGCGACAGATATCATGGAGATCTTGGAATATGTGTCCCAGACTGGTATGAGTCTAGCACTGAGCAGCATTTTACTTTCTCTGTGGATGATGCCACAACATGAATAGAAAATGATTGATTTTAATAATTGGCCTAGTTTCTGGTGTCTTTCTAAGGGGGTGCAATATTTGCCAGCATGGAAGGAGATGGTCAGCAGACCACACTGCTTTGCCAGGGATGATCTGCACCTCTCCTCTCTAGACTTTTGAATATTAGCTAAAACATTGTCCTCCCCCATAGTTCCCTATTTTAGGCAATGCCAAAGTGAAAGAACTTCCAATGCAGCAAGTCAAAACCAAGAAACTCTAAAGGTGTTATTGCTAAATGCTAGGATTCTAAACAAGAAACTGCACCCCCTACAGGCTCTCCTCATCTTAGATAATGCTGATGGCTGTGTAGTCACTGAGACATGGCTTAAAGCCACTAAGAACGCACTGGCAGGGCAAGGTTATAATGCCTTTCACACATTTAGACCAACTACTACACAGACAGGGACTAAAGGACAAAACTAAATATACTTCAAGGCTGGTCAAACAGGATTATGCACTTGAACTTCTCCATGTTCAGCTCACCTTAGGCAAAAATCCCACACCACTTCCTTGGAAGCTGTAGGTCCTCCTCTATGACCCAGGAAACCCATAGCCTGTAATTATGTTTACTGGAAACACTCACCATCCAACCCAATACTATATTAATGGGCAGCTTTAATTCCCCACTATTAACTGGAAATCACATACAACACTGAACATGCATGCATAAAAATTCCTGGATTTTGTAAATGCAAACTCCCTGGACTAGATTATCAATACACTGACTAGGGGCAGACATACTGGAGCTAGTCCTCAGTCACATGAGAGAGTGCTACAAACCCCACTAATGTGATGTCCTCTCTGGCAAGGTCAGACCACGAAAGGTCTCCTTTGAAGTAAAAAATAAAACCTGGAACCCCAGCGAACCCTAGAATGTTCAGGAACTACTCTGAGGCTAACTTAAGTGATAACCTGGACAATTTTCAAGTTCCTTAAGTCCTCAAAGCACTGCTGCCTATGTGGAACTGTTCAAAGAAACACTATACAAGTTTGTTAATAGTTGCATAAAGACAGCTGTACCCACCAGGAATAAGGACAGAACTAACTCAAAAACAAGCCACCCTGGTTGAATCACAACATCAATAGGTAGTATAGCATGATGAAGAAAATCATGGCAAAAATTAAGGAGTGTAGCACTCAGCAGGGTAAAAGCATTCTCATCAACCCAAACAAATAACTCAGAGAACAAATAAAGTCTACAAAAGTGAAATTTGAGGTAAATTTGCCCTCCCAGGCCAATGACCACTAAAAGATCATACTTTAGCTATGACAGCAACCTCAAAGTCAATACGCAATTGTGTGCAGAGCTAGTCGTTAATGGAGCCACCTATACTGAGCCAAATTAATCAATACAAAAAAAAAAAAAAAACAGCTCCCAAAAATTTAAAAGAGAAATACAGGCAAAAGCACCCAGATATGGAAAATTTCACAATATAAAAAAAAAGGATCACAAAGCGGGAATGTAGAACAGAAGATTAGTGAAGTAGAAGTTAAAAAAAACGTGGTTATGGAATACTTGCAAAGTGAAGGACACACTTCCAGGCTGCTTTGCCAGCATGATGCACTGGAATTACTCCGGGTGCAACTGACAGTTGGCAAGACACCCATACAAGTTATAGACAGCAACAGACTCCCCCCTCCATGACTTAGGACACCCACTCCTCCTATTTGGATCTACTTGACTCCATAACATTACCCCCTAGGCACCCTGATCCTTAGTGACTTCAACCACCCTACCATAAACTAGGTGAACTATTCCTGCACTAATGCACTCACCCAACAATTCCTTGACTTCATGAGTTTTAATGCACTAGACCAGCTCGTCTCATCCCCCACAAGAGAGATAAAATTCTGGACTTGGTTCAGTACCAACATGGGTGACTATTGCACCACTCCTATAATATGTTCTTCCCTGGTGAAATCAGATCATCAGTCTGTCGCAATTGAAGTTTCTATCCCACTTAATCCCTCCCCAGCCATAATAAGACTAAAAAACTTCTCAAAAGCTGACTACAACCTCCTAAGGGAGAATATCAGTAGCTTCACACCACCGCCTCCCTCAGAGGATGCAGACAAGTATGATGAACAGTACACCAGTGCAGTATACAAGCACCTGTACAACTGCATGGACTCAGCCATACCCAACAGAGCTAAAACCTGCTCCTCAAGGAAACACAAACCTGTCTGATGGATATCCTCTATCAACAGGCTTTACAACAAAAGGAATAAACTGTTGTCCAGGGGTAAAAAGAAACAAATTCCAAATTGGAAAAACTCCCTCCTTAGCCTCAACAAGCAAATTAGATCACTAGTGAAAACCTCCAAAGCCAATTATGAATCAAAACTAGCCTGCAATTCAAAGGGGAAACCACAAAGCCTTCTTCAATTACATCAGGAACCTCCGTGGCAAAGCCAAGGTTTGTTCTGAATTAGTACTTAATAGTATCATTTACACTGAGCCTGTTAACTTAGCTGACCTGCTAGCAGATAGGTTCAGTGCAAACGTCACCCCCCTGTCCCCCCAATACTTGTCCCACACCTCACATCTCTGTAGATCAAGTATTAAATGCCATATTCAAGGCAAAAACACAGCTTCCATGGGACCTGTTAGTATCCCAGGCTGTATTCTGCACCATCTCCAGCAAGAACTAGCTTTGTCATTCAGCACCCTATTCAACCACAGCCTAAGTACAGGCTTCATTCCAGCAGAGTGGAGAACTGCCATTGTCATCCTCTTGCACAAAAGTGGTGCCACTACTGACCCTGAAAACTATTGCCCCATTAGCTTGACAAGTCTAATCTGTAAAGCCATGGAGTGTATTATCATGGATCTCATAAACAAGGACATAGACAATCTCCAAGCATTTGACCCCACCCAGTTCAGATTCATCAAGGGCAGATCTTGCCTGTTGAACCTGGTTGACTTCTTTGAGACTGTCACCAAGGCCCTTGATGAGGGAAAGTCAGTACATACAGCTTACCTGACTTGGCCAAGACTTTGACACAATCCCACATTCAGGCATCATCAAAAAGCTAACACAACTTGGCATAAATCCTTATCTCATCAGATGGGTGGCCAACTGGTTCACCAACAGGATCCACAAGTCAAAATAGGCACATCCACCTCTGATAGCAGACCTGTCACTAGCGGTTCTCCCCAGGGATCTGTCCTGGGACCCCTATTGTTTGGCATCTACTTCTCAGAAGTCCAGGCAAAGTCAAAAGGGCTGTGGCTGACCAGGTTTGCAGATGACTGTAAGTTGAGTGCTGTCATTGACTCCCCAGATGATGTTAACATACTGCAAGAGGGTCGCACAGCAACAAATGACTGGTGCCAAAGTCATGGCCTCAAGTTAAACACAAAGAAATGTATCATCATACTATTCGGCAAAAACATGGCCCCTGCTGATTACCACATCGGGCAACCCCCTAAGCACACAACCTGTGGTGAGGGACCTGGGTACACAGGTTGACAACAATCTCACATTCGACCATCATGTAGTAGCAGTGGACAGAAAAGCCTTTTACTTGGTTCATCTGATAAGTAAAGAGATTGCATCCAGAAAAAAGGAGGTCATTACCTCTCTATACTCCTCCCTCATTAGACCAATAATTAAGTATAATACCCCATCTGGTATGCACATCTCCAAACATCTGGACCAACTGGAAAGGTCACAGAAGTACCTCACAAAGAGAATCCATGGTCTCCAATACCTGTCCTATAAGCACAGGCTCAAATCACTATCACTCTACTTGGTGTCATACAGGTTACTCAGAGGTGATCTGTGTCTTGACTGTAAGGCAATCTCAGACCCTGCCCTACTAGAGATGCTCCATATCCACAAGTCTAGCTCCTTCCGCATTACCCATTCAAAAGGTTTGAATCTAATATGCAACATTAACAAAACCTGCTGGAGAGACAGGTTTGTCTCCCAGGGCTGCCCCATCTCTGGAATAGATTTCCCATACATGTCAAACAGAGTACCTCTCTAACCCTCTTCAAGTGCAACCTTGATGAGTGGATGGGAAACCACAAATTTGTCCCAGGGGTTCCACCTGTGTCCCTCATTGACAGGGGCTGCGGGTGCTGACCGAGGTTTCTTTTTGAGATAAACTCTTGGCTAGGCTTGTAAGGGACCCCCGGGCCATTAGCCTAGTAACCTCCTATGATCCTATGATTTAGTGCAGAAAGTCTAACACAGGTTATGTCACAGTATGATGGAACAATGAGTCCCACAAGTATGGAGAATCAGGAGGAGCGACAGACATCTGAAGAAGAAATATGGACATGAGAAAGAAAAAGAGATTTAGTATGATGCAATACTTATGCAAAGGAGAAAGCAAAGCAAATCAATAAAAAACAGCACCAAAGATATTTGAAGACAAATGCAGGCAAAGGCATCCATATATGGAAAATTTTAAAATTCAAAAAAAGTAAGAAAACAAAGGGGGAAGTACAAAAGAGGATTAGTAATGGAGAAGGTAAACAAATAGAAACTAAAGTTATGGATTACCTGTGAAGTGAAGGATCTAACTCTGATAACATCACAGAATGACAACAAGTCCCCAAATTAAGGAGAAACCAGTGGAACAGGAAGCATCTGATCAGTTGCCATATGACGATATTTTGGAGCCTTTAGTAGGAAACCAGTACAAAAGTTCAAATGGAGTTGCACAGTAAGGGAATGAACAGGAAAATGTGCTATCTCTGATGCAGTCAGTGTTGTGGAGTGATAGGCCAGTGAGTTCCCCTATTAAAAAGCAATGGATGACAAAGGATGAAGCTGAAGAAAATATGGCACAAGAAGATGTTCTGGAACTTTCTGTAGAATGCCCACAGGAAATTAAGAATTATGAATGGTCCCTTAGTTTAGAAGAAAATGATCCAAGGGAAGATTTGTTTTTTTTTAATAGAGCTGGATAGACATATTAAGATTGATGAAAGAAATAGTTTACAGAAAATCAATAAGACCCAAAATGTTAAAAGTTTGATAAAACAAATAAACACAGTAATCAAGACTGTTCATAGAAATTCATGTGATATAACAGAAGTAAATAGGATATATTACTGTGCAGCTAAATTAATAACAGACAAATTGTTACCCCAAAACACAGGGCGGTAAGAGAAAGGAAGGGAGAAATCAAATGCCATCATGGAAGTATCGAATAGAGAAAACTATAAAGCAATAAAGACAAGAAGTGTCGCTGTTAGAAGAATACAGAAGAGGGGAAAAAATCAACAAAAATTCTCAGAAAGACAGATAGATGCGATAAGCAATGTGTAGTGTCAGAAGAGACCAGGATCTACTGCGCACAAATTCAAATAATAAACTAAATATATCAGCACAGGCAAAACATCTTAGAAGATATGAAGATAAATATAAAGAAAAAATTACAAAATAAGCAATTTATTGATGACCCAAAAAGGTTTGATATAGAACTGGGAAACAAGACAAAAGGAATAGAAGCACCACCAAAAAAGAAGAAATAAACACATTTTGGAGAAATATTCATGAAGATCCCATGGAACATAACAAAGATGCTGAATGGATAGAAGAAGCAAAAGAAGGAACAAGAAGTTCAAATGTACAGGATATGAAATGAGACAAAAGTAACAACCAGCGAAATTGAAATAAAATTAAGAAAAGCTCTTAACTGGAAAACCCCAGGCCCAAATGAAGTATTTAATTTCTGGCTAAAAGTATTAACATCTTTACATGAAGATTTAACCATGAGTAAGAATTATTTATAGTCACACCCTGATCAGACACCAACCTGGTTAACAACAGGAAAAAAAAATGATACTCCTCCTTAAGAGTAAACCTGCAAGATATCCTAAAAACTATAGCCCAATAACTTGCCTTCCAACGATGTATAAACTATACACCGGAATTGATGCCAACAAAGTTTATAGTACTTTAGTAGGTAACAGAACAAAAGGGTAACAAAGGAAAAGTCATATGGAACAAAGGATCATTTTTTGTTAAATAAAATCATAATTGAGAATTGTAAAATGGGGAAGAATCTAGTTATGGCATGGATAGACTACAAAAAACATTTGACAGCATCCCACGTTCATGGATAAAAGAGTGCTTACAAATGAATAAGATACACCCTACAGCCATCAATTACATTACAGTGATCATGAAGCAGTGGCAAACCACTTTGCAGCTAAGCCATGATAAAGGAAAAATTATTACCCCAGGGATAGAAATTCAAAGGGGGTATTTCAGGGTGACTCTTTGTCACCACTGCGCTTTTGTCTTGCCCTTAACCCGTTAAGCCATCTTCTTAACAGATTAGGTCATGGCTATGATTTGGCTCCCAGAAAACAACAAAGTGTAAAGACTTATCTTCTTTTTGTGGATGATTAAAAGCTGTTAAGTATATTAGAGGAAGAACTGAAACCACAACTGCAAGTGGTGAAAACTTTCTCAGATGATATAAGAATGTAATTTGGTCCTGATAAATGTGCAAAAGCAGCTTTAAAGCAGGAAAGATGCAGCAGCAAGAAAACATCAGTTTGGGACAAGAATGCGATATAAAAGAACTTTAGCAGGAGGGAGTGTATAAATATTTTGGAATTGATGAATGATCAGCAATAAAACATGAACAAATGCTAATAAAACTTAGTAAGGAATATTTCAGAAGACTTAAATTAATATTGAAAACAGCATTGACATTTAGGAACAAATTCCAAGCTGTAAAACAATTTGTTCTTCCTTTTCTAACTTAAAGTTTTGGAGGTGATTGACTGGCTCCCAAAGACATTGGATCAAATGTACAGGAAAATAAGTAGAATGCTTCATGCTTATCAAACAATTTATAAAAATCAGTGTATATTGAGATTATTAATAAAAACAAACCACACTGGAGCCAGAGTTGAGGTTATACTTTCCCCGTTCTGAAGGAGTTATGGGCCTCCTTGAAATTGATTACATGTATAAATCTGCAGTCGTAGGACTGCATACGTATCTGCTGACCTCATGTAGTGAAAGTTTTAAAATATGAGGACAGCAAATCTAATATGACTTCCCTGCTTAGTTTACCAGAAGCATATAGGTGCCAAGCAGGAATGGAAATTAAACAAGAAGTAGATAAAAATCAGGCAGCAACTGAATGCACCAAAAACAGAAGAAGGAATATAAGGTGGAGATCAGATGAGAAAGCAAGAAATGTAGAAAATGTATAAATATAGTTGCAAGTACAGAAAACTCCTGGAACAACCTCTTGTCGATAAGGATTTAAAGCAGGAAGGGTTAAGGAGCATTGAATTTAAAGTAAAAGACAAAAGGTTAATATTGGCGGATCAAAATAGTTGACTATGTATGGGTTCAGCCACGTAGGCAGCAAGAAATTTCCCTGTGGTACATTTGGTTGGGAATACATGGCTGAAATGACATTCAGCTGCAGAGAAATACATCTGTTACAAATTCCCTGTAGGTAAAGAGAGACACAGATTACCATGCCCACAGCTTTAATAACCAAGTTCACAGAGCAGAAGAAGTAATGAGTGCTGTGCTCAGTGTACAGTACATGCTTATGTAACTACAACATGCAGAAGTGTGCTTCTGCATGAAGGAAATCATGCTTGCTACTGTAGTCACATTTATGCTCCAGTATGCAATTTAAGTAATGTTCCCTAGACACTTGCAAGAAGGTAGTGGTTCATACACAATGATTATAAAGGCACTTCCCATTCCACACTGCATTTTTACTGTCCAGGAGATGCCCACTTGCCAGCCTGCTGCTGATGCCTGCTATACTGCCCATGTCTCATGTTGCCTTGGGGACCAGGACCATTATTTTCCCCCTGTGCATTTGGTTATTGAAGTTATGGACATGGCACTGCATTCTTCACTTTGCCCACAGGGAATTGACAACAGTCATATTTCTCTGTAGCTGAATGTCACTTTAGCCATGTGTCCCCAACCAAATATATGGCAGGGAAATGTTCTTGCTGCCTAGGTACTTGAACCTCTGTTTACACATTAGTTTACAAAGTCATTGAACATGTTGGAGAAACAGACAAATGCAGGTTTTTGAAAACAGAAGTGGAAACAGTCACACATCTTGTTGCTGGGTGTGATATACTAATGACAGAAGGCATGTATACTGAAAAACATAATAATGTGGCAAGACTATTGCATTGGGGATTGTGCAAACAGTATAATATTGAAGTAGCTAAGAATCATTGTAAAACTGAGCCACAAAACATTATAGAAAATGATGAAATGTATATTACATGGAATTGCCCATTACCAACAGTTCAGAAAATAGATGCGAGAAAACCAGGCATAGTAGTCCATGAAAAGAAGACAAAAATAGCATTGATCATTGAAATCATATGTACAGAGGGTGCAAAGTCATAAAATACTATGATTTACAGGCATAAATTATGGCTGTGGGTAAGAAGAATACTCAGAGAACCCACAGAGTTCCAGTAGTAGTAAGAGCAATGAGTCTCATAAAAAATAATTTACAGTGGTATTTAGATATGCTAGTGATGCATGTAACTCCATATGAATTGCAGAAAGAGTCAATTCTGTGCACATTGTGGGTTCTGTGAAGAGCACTTCTGGCTAACATCAAAGACTGAAACAATACTAATTTCATGAACTTTAATAAGACATAGAAATTGGGTCCATTTCTGTGATCGTATTAGAAATCCAAAAGACTTGGAGAAGTTCAATGGGCAGAAGCCATAACATATTGCAAACGTATTGGCAGACAAATTCATCTCTAACTTTACTCCTCTCTTCCCCTCAACCTTCTTTCAGGAAATACCATAAATATAGCTCACCCTACTATCATTAAGGAGCAGGTCCTCAATGCTATCTCTAAGGCCAAGAAGGCTACATTGATGGGCCCAGTCAATATGCCAGGATGCCTTCTAAATAGCATCAGGCCCTCTACAATTGCTATTTAACCATAGCCTGCAGACTTGATTTGTGCTTCATGAATGGAGAACAACAACAGTCATCCCTGTGCACAAATATGGGCCATCAATAGACCATGGAAACTACAGTCCCTAAGTCTCACTAGTTGCATATGCAAAGCCATGGAAAGAATTATCATGAAAATGATCATTAATGACATAGGAAACCTCCAGACACTGGAAATAATCCATTTTGGTTTTGTCAAGGGTAGATCATGCCTATTCAACCTGGTGGACTTCTTTGAGAAGGTCACCAAAGTAATGGATGAGGGCAGAATGGTTCACACTGCTTAGGTTAACCTGGCCAAGGCATGTTACACAATACTTCACTCAAGCATTGTTGATAAATTCAAGAGGTTAAATATCAACCCTTTTGTCAATCAGTGGATAGCCAGCTGGCACACAGACAGGACCCAGGAGTCCACCTCTACAAAGTGGCCAGTCACAAGTGGAGCCCCTCAGGTATTGATCCTGGGACTGCTCCTTTTTGGCATTTACTTCTCTGATGTCAAAGCCAATGTCAAGGGCTTCTGGATGACCAAATGCAGAAAACTGCAAGTTAAGAGCAGTCATAGAGTCTCCCACTGACACAAATGTTCTCCAGGAAGGACTGACACAGACAAATAACTGGTGTCAGAGCCACAGACTAAAACTAGATGCAAAGAACTATGTAATAGCATCCACTGGGAAATCATACACCCCTGGTAAATATCATATTGATAACACACCCCTAAGAGTTGACCCAGTAGTCAGGGATTTGGGGACACACACATAGACAGTAATCTAGCTTTTGACCATCACATGTCTACAGTAGTAAGTGTAAGAACTGATATGACTACAGAATACTGGAGTGAACTGGAAATAACCGGAAGAAATGATAATGAAACTGGAATGAATGTCTTTATCTTTTAATTACCCAGGACTGTGCTGAAAAGATGTCACTCACTCCTTTATGTGCCAAACTTCTTGTACCTTTTCAGAATAAAAGCCTGCATATACTATAGTTTGGTTAAGAATGTTTTATTATGTACAATGGAAGTAGATGTCAACAACATCTGAATCAGATCTCACAGTCTGCAGTAACACTGCTGATATTATTATAGCTTCTGCACTCATTATACTGGCTGTAAATTCTGTACTCAGAATGTTATGGCTGTATAAATGTTCAAAAATAGTAAACTTAGTATTACTCATAAACCCTCATGCATTGCAAGTTCCACAAGCAAAAGTACCAAACTCTTTATTAGCATCACTAACAGCTATACAAAAGTTTTCCCTATTCAAAATATTTTTCAAATTATTGTTCTTTTTAAAAACTACCTTGCGTTTTTCTTCAACTACTTTACATAATTCTGGGGTTACCTCTGATAATATTCCAATTATCAACTGAAACTGGTTTAAAAAACATTATCCAAGGACATATTAAGAACACAAGAGTTGATATATACTAGACCTGATCATCACAAACATGGGGACAAAATGCTCCACACCGGAAGTATACCCCTCACTAGTGAGATCTGACCACAAACTAATCACCCTGGATATACATATCCCACCTCCACCCCTAGCACAAAAGACCACAGTGAAAAACTTCTCAAAAGCAGACTTCACTCTTCTTAAGACTGAGATGGTATCCTTTAAGCCCACTGTGCCAGTGGATACCACATCCCACAATGCCGAATCCTTCACAAATGCTTTCTATGGACATCTCCAAGAATGCATGGATCATGCAATCCCAAACAAATCCAAGTCCCTCTCCACCAAATGTAAGTGTCCTGTCTGGTGGACCTCAGCCATAAACAAATTGTATAACAAAAGAAGGAAGCTACTGCATGTCAGAACAAAATCCCATGAAGGGAAGACATCTCTGATCAACATTAGCAGAAAACTACGTTCTCTCATAAAAACATCCAAGGCAAACTTTGAGAGAAAAATCGCTAAGGACACTACAGATAACCACAAAGCCTTCTTTAGCTATGTTAGAAACCTGGGCGGAAACCCTCAGATATGCTCAGAGTTGGTTCACAACAACAAAAATACACTGAACCCACAGATATTGCTAACATGCTAGCTGACAGGGTCAGTGCAAATTTCTCGCCTCCTTCACCCCCAAAAGAAGAAATACTTATCCCAGCTGAATGTAATCTCCCTGTCATCTCAGATGTCCAAGTGAGAACCGCCCTAAACAAAGCAAAAAACACAGCATCAATGGGACCTGACGGTATCCCAGGGTGCGTGTTACGTGAACTCCAAGAGGAGCTAAACCCACACATAAAAATGCTATTTAACCTTAGTCTTACTTCGGGATATGTACCTGAACACTGGCATACAGCAACAGTGGTCCCACTCCACAAGGGGGGTGCCTCTACAGACCCTGGAAACTACCACCCCATAAGCTTGACTAGCTTGGTCTGCAAAGCTATGGAAAGAATCATTATGGAACTCATAAACGGAGACATAGGGGACCTACAGATGCTTGACCCCACCCAGTTCGGCTTTGTAAAGGGCAGATCCTGCCTTTTAAACCTGGTTGACTTTTTCGAAACAGTCACTAGAGCCATTGATGAGGGCAAAGCAGTCCATACAGCATACCTGGACTTGGCTAAGGCCTTCGACACAATACCCCACTCAGGCATCATAGATAAGCGAAACAGCTTAAAAGTAAACCCTTATGTCACTAGATGGGTTGCAAACTGGCTAAGGGACAGAACCCATAAAGTTAAAATCGCTGGAGCAATGTCAGACTCAAAGCCAGTCACAAGTGGTGTCCCACAGGGATCTGTCCTGGGACCCCTCTTGTTTGGCATTTATTTCTCAGATGTTAAAGCAAACATGGGAGGGCTGTGGCTGACAAAGTTCGCAGATGACTGCAAACTAGGTGCCATAGTCAATACACCAGCAGATACACACATCCTACAAAAAGGCCTCACTGAAACGGACAACTGGTGCCGTAGTCACGGCCTTAACTAAATGCCAAAAAATGTATAGTCATCCCTTTAGGAAAAAACAAAGTACCCACAAATTATCACATAGACAGCAACCCACTGAGTATGGAAAAAGTAATCAGAGACCTAGGGACCCAAGTAGACAGCGACCTCTCATTTGACACCCACGTTGCCAAAGTGGTTAGAAAAACATTCTACCTTGCACACCTCATCATGAAGGGTTTCACATCCAGATCCAAGGATGTCATTGTACCCCTATATTCCTCCCTCATCAGACCCATGATTGAGTACAATGCCCCATTTGGTATGTACCTCAGCCGGCACTTGCAACAGCTGGAAAGACCACAAAAGTACCTCACCAAAAGGATCAAGGGTCTCCAACATATGTCTTATTCTGCCAGACTAAAGAAACTTCAGCTCTATTCAGTAGCATACCGCCTGCTCAGAGGTGATCTCTACCTGACGTACAAGGCCATGTCCAATCATGATCTGATGGACATGCTCCACCTCAAAAAATCCAAATCCATCAGGACCACGAGAGCTAAAGACTTAAACCTCGGCACAAGTATGAATAGGACATGCTGGAGGGATAGATTCATAACCCAGAGGCTTCCCATGCTTTGGAACAGGATCCCAGTTCATATTAGGCAGAGCCCCTCACTGACTCTCTTCAAGAGAAATCTTGATGAGTGGATGGGAGATCGTAAGTTTACCCCAGGGGTCACATCTGTGTCACTGCTAGACAGGGGCACAGTAAACTAATTCTATTATATAAGGGGACCTTCACTGTGTCACTACTAGACAGAGGCACATTATTCTACATTTATTCTGTACATTTTTGTACCATTTCATGGGGTGGCAAAAGCCACATCACTATGGCTAGGCTTACAAATGCCCCAGGGCAGATAGCCTAGTACTATACTATGAAACTATGAAACTATATGAGATAACATATCCCCTGATTTATGACAGGATTTGTTAAAATGCCCTTTCCTTTAAAAGGTGCAAATTCACTATCTCTTGTCTCTAGAACTTCACAAATATTTTTATCAAGAATATGAACCCTATAGCGCTAATCTATAAACTTATTCTTAATCTTACAAAAATCATGAAACAGAAGATTATTATTAGTAGTAAGTCTAGAGGCTCTAATAAATTGATTTGAAGGATTATTATGTTTAATATGATGTGGATAATTAATGTCATAAGACAATTATTCACCACTGTCTCTTTCCTATATAAGAAACTACACAAAGAGTAAGTCTGAGTGTTAAATCCAACATTGATATCTAAGAAGTGAACTTTAGAATCACACCCACTTTTTACAGATTTTTAAAATGTGGTGGTAGATTTCATTTCTTCAAAATATGATTCACAAATATCAAAAGAACCATTAACCTCAAAAAACAAATCATCTAGTAACCAAAAATAGGATTTATAATGTTATAATGCTTCAAGCCAGTGAATATTTCATATTCCCATCATCCCAAAACAAGGTTAGCATGAGATGGAGCTACCCCGCTCCCATAACAACACCTTGTAGTTGTCAATAGTAAGCTTTATTTAAAAAAATGTTATTCAAAATAACATCCATAAGTAAACAAACTGTATTAATTCTAACAGTATCCTAGTCAGTATATTTGGTTAGAAATGATCTAAAAAATCAAGCCCTTGGGACATAAGGATAGCTGTAAATAAGGACTGAATATCTACCATACAAAAGTATAAGAACCATCGTTAATAGAAAATTGTTGAGGCTTACATAAAAAATATCCAGAATCTTTAATATAAGAATGTAAATTCTGTACTAATGGATTAATTAAATAATCTATATAAATGTAAAGAGTTTCGATAACTGACCCAGCTGCAGATACTATTGGTTTAAAAGGCATATTCAAAGCATTCTTGTGGATCTTAGGAATATCAAATAAAACAGCAATCACTGGCTTTCTGACCATAAGAATTTCATAACTTTCTAAATCAATGTAATCTTGCTCAAACAATTGAAGTAGCACATTATGAATATAATGAAACTGATTATGTCTATAAAGTAAAGAAATGTTCTTATATTTAGCTTCATTGGCTAAGATTGACTCCATGGCATTAATATGATCTAACCTGTTTGTTAGTTCTCATAAAGTCTTATTTACCTCAGCACTTACATTATGTAATGTATTATCAGGGGATCATTTCAAACCTGATAAAATTTATTTCTCACAAATATTAGCCTGTACTAATAATGTAGGTATACAAGGGGGGTTAAAAGTTGAAGGTTTAAATAACATACTATTATTAAGTTTAATATTTTGCAATAAAAAAGAAGTTTATGGACATATCATTTGAAATCATTTAAAACACAAGTTTAATTGGTTGTCCTAGCTGGTATAATATTAAACACTTGAGACAGAATGCTGAGCTACGCTTCCATAAAAGTTTCATCACTCAAGTTAAAAATAAAACTGTCAATTCAATTCAGTCTTGGAGTACAATCATTTTGGCATCCTCTTCCACATGCTTTCTCTCTTACTTTGTGGCTCCATTTGTGAGCCACTCCCATGTTGAGGGGTTGTTCATGTATATCCAATGGAAATGGGTTTCTGGAAAGTAAATCCACTGGCTTGGATGGAACGTCTTTGACCGCCAGTCAATGAATCTTTGCAAGGGTTGAAACTCCTCTGGTCCATCTAAAAAAACTTAATTTTCTGAAGGCAGCGATGTCGGCCCATAGGAATGAACCAAATTCATAATAGCACTGGAGGGTGGTATATAGGCTGTACCATTTGTATAAGCATTGATGTCCCTTTTTATTTTTTTAATTTTGTGAGTGACAATAATCTTCATGTCATTATCACTTTGATGGAATATAATTTCATATTTAAGTTTATGATAATTAAAACATACAGATTTCTTCAAATTGGCATCAAGTAAGTCAATGGATGTCTTCACCCAAACCAGAAATAATGGACTCATGTCTCATTAAGATTTTTAATAACTGTAAGCTACTGTTATTAAAAATTTTTAAGTTCACTAAAACAGAATCTGAAACAGTCACCCCAATTGGGCATTTAAAAAATCTAAGACCTTTGGGTACAGTTTAAAAAAATAACATAGCGACTTAAATATAAGTCCTGATAGACCAACGTCCTGTATTTTTAGACTTTTTTCAAACTAATGTAACAGGATTTTAAAAGTCTCATCATAATGACTAGAATGTGCATTAAACCTGATATTAATATCATTACTAAATGGGTCATCTGATGTAGAAAACAAAACCTGTAAGTTTTTTACAGGAGGCATTACACCCAAAGGACAAGCAGTATTCACAGCTTCATCACCATTAATTTTAGTAGCCTATCCCAATGGAAACAAAATAACCATTTTTGTTGAACTGTCTGTGGAGTGCAAAGTAAGTAATTCTTGTGGCAACTCCAAGCAAGAAACGTTTTGCATCAACTGAGTAACTGAAGATTGTAACACCGCCAATTCTTCCAAGATGGGTTGATTGGAAGCAGCTGTAGAGCGTTTGTTAATATCCCTATCAACTCCAGCCATAAGTTGTGGCTTTCTTTTGTTATAGAGGGAGATATATAGTTAGCTAATATACGGTATGACCTTTCTGATAGTTATTTGGATGTGAAGAAGTTCTAGTGCATCAAGATGTTTTGCCAGTCTTGATGTAAGTCTCTTCTGGATGCAGACTGATACACCTCCACCTTTTCTCCTGCACAGTAACTGGTCTAATTGTGTGGAAGGTGTTATAGTCCTGCACATCCTGCATGTTTAATAGCATGTTTTTTTTTTTTGGCCAAGCCCTGGCTGAGCATTGAGTTCTGCCTCCAGGCCCTTCTATTGACCTGTTCATTCTCCAGGGGCAAGAGCTGTATGGACCTTTCACTTTCTTAAGATGAGAGTAAAGCAAGCCAGAAGTGGAAGCCATCATCTTTCTGCTAAGGGTCAAGGTTTTTATTTTAAGTCAGTGTGCATTCCTTAAGTATCCAAGAGGTTGCAATGCAATGATTCTGTATGCCCTACCTCATTTTTAGACACCAACTTTGTGTGAGCTACGTTCTTCACTGGAGGTTTATCTGTAAAGAGTATGATTAGGCTCATTCCCTTCCTGTAACAAGATGTTAGCAAGCTATAACTCATAATTCTTCCCCTCTGTCACACCATTTCCAACAGGTGCCCAAGAAACTCATCAAACTCTGGGTCCCTGGCTGCTGTCAGGGCTTTATTTCTCTGCACCAGGGACTGACAATATTTTATAGTATGTGCACAACTGTAGATTATGTATGCCATGGACTATAAATGCACATGCATGGTTTTGTTACTGGTTTGCATTCATAAGATGTTAGCCAGGCAGATTAATTCACTATGTGCACACAAATGTATTACAGTAAACTGTTGATCAAATAGTGCTAGTGTTTTCATAGTGGCAATATTATACAAAAAGGTGTTATGGTATTATAACAGTTTATAGTGATATAGGTAGGTTTAATATTAGTACCACCCTTCTTAGACACACAATGGCTGTGTAGTAAAAACAGCTATGCCAGTACAGGTAACATGCACCGTACATCTATGACTGCAGGTAACACATCCCAATGTGTCATAAATGTGTGCCATACCTCTCAATCTCTTAGCACAAGAAATCAGGATAAAGCCAAAAATAATGGTGGGACAAAGCCCCCAAAATAGCAATAGATGTTAGATACTGCCTTTAAAAAGTTGCTAGAATAAAAGATTTCAAGTTATTATACATTTTCTGAAAGATATGAAATCTGAATCTCACATATCTGTCATTATTTAGTGACTTCAATCCTCAGTTATTCATTAGAAAACTATAGCCTTTTATGAGAAACAGACTACAACTATGAGACAAAAATCTGGACAGTTGGGAAGTATGCTGTGGCAGTGAAAGACAAAACAGCCAGCAGGGTTATGTTGTCAATTGGATATATACATGTGTATTTCCAGCACCCCAGTGAGTGTGTGTGTGTGTGTGTGTGTGTGTGTGTGTGTGTGTGTGTGTGTGTGTGTGTGTTGCTACTAAAAATGTCTAGAATGATGATGTGGTGCAACTAAACCTAGAACTGTGCTATGTAGTAGGTACCATTACTCAGGGATGGCTAGCTGCATCTCTTCATTATGGTGTGAACAGTCAGAATGGCATCACATCCTATGTTTTAGAGGATACATGCATGTTCCCACTGCAAACATTTAACTTGTGTAGGTGTAGTGCAGGGACATGTTTGATTATGTCATCTATCGAAGTAATTGGTAATAGTAGTTGAACAGTATCACTATGGCAAATTTAAAGCACTGCATATGCAGCTTTTGGGTCTTTTCTCCCCGGGCCTCCGCTGAAAATGGACATATGTCCAGTCGGACTATCCCGGTCAACAAATGTAAAATAAATAAATAAATGTAATGCATGTGTCAGTGTGCTGTACACTGATTTCATGATATACATATTTCTTGATGCAAATTCACACATGCGGTATAGTCATTTCTGTACAAGGTAGGTGTTATTAGCATTGCTGTCCTAAAGTGGTATGTAGGACTCAGAGGCTGGTAATTGTGCACATACATATGAGTTAATACTGGTAGCATTCATATGGATGTCATTTGCACTTTGATCACAGTATGTGGGTTAATTGATGGCCCTGCGATGTGACACAGATATGCACCAGATATGGCAATATCTTGCCAGCAGTGGGTCTGATGAAATTCTGTAACATTTTTTGTGAGAATCCTTGGGATATTCCAACTGATATATTAGCAAGTTTGAAATCCCCACCAAACACAGTTAACTCTACTGAAGCATTTTAAAAACAGAATGTTAGAGCCTTTGACAATCAGGATGTAGAGAACATTCAAATACTGAACCTGTCTTGGTTTGGATTTGTTAAGGGCAGGTCATGGTTACTCAACCTGCAACATTTTTTGAAAAGGTCACCAAAGCAATGGATGAAGGCAAAAACAGTACACACAATGTACCTTGACTTGGCCAAACCTTTTGATACAATTCAACACTCATGCATAGTAGAAAAGCTAAATAAACTGGGAACAACCCCCTATGTCTCCCACTGGATTACCAACTGGTTCATAGCTAGGACACAGGGAATCAAAATAGAGTAAGTTACTTCCACAAAGAGACCAGTCACAAGTGTAGTCCCTCAGGGTACTGTGCTGGGACTTCTCCATTTGGCATCTATTTTTCTGAAGTAAAAGCCAATACCAAAGGGCTCTGGATGATTAAGTTTGCAGATGACTGCACTGTAGGAGCATTTTTTAAACTCCCCAAATGACTTAGTCATCCTGCAGGAAGGTTTGTCCCAAATAAATAACTGGTTATGAAATCATGAACTAAAATTAAATGGAAAGTCATCTAACCTAAGGAACTGCCACACTGAAAATATGCCCCTAAGAGTTGACCCAGTTGTTTGGGATTTGGGAAGTTATGAGGACAGTGGCCTAACGTTTGACCAGCATGAGTGCATTGTTATAAGAAAGTCTTTCTATACTGCACAGCGTATAAATAAAGGGATTGTGTCTAGATCTAAGGATGTCATTGTCACAATGTACTCAGCCCTCATTAGACCAGTCATTTAATACAATGCCCCCTTTGGCATGTATCTGTCTAGATACATGCAACAACTGGAACATCCACAGATATACCTTACTAAAAGGATACAAGGCCTAAACAACATGTCTTAACATGGACTGACTCAAAGCCATATCTCTGTATTCGGTATCCTACAAACTTTAAAGAGGAGACCTGTGTTGGGCATACAAGGCATCCTCTGACCCAGTACTGTTGGATTTACTGCACATCACCAAGTCAAATGGCATCAGAAATACTTGATCTAGGACTTCCAAGATGGCTGCACACTAACTGTTTAATTTCTGCTCTCCTAGTATGAAAACAGAAACAAAGAAAAGATAGCCAGTGAGCTCATCTTGTTGGTTACATTTCAGTAACTGGCCAGTAAGTATACTGCCTGGATGCCAGCAAAAAGAAATTCAGAGAACTTGAAAGAAAACCAACCAGAAAAGGTGAGGAGAAAATACTGACAGGGAAGAATTCTTCAGCTGTTCAGCAAAAGCAGTGCAAGCTCCAGCTTTGGTGCAAAACATGACTTCCTGTAACCTAGAGGATAAAATAAGTCAAACATATTCAAAGCTGATTAAACTAAATGAAACAGTGAATGAGTATATCAACTCAAATAACAAAAGGCTGGAAAAACGGAAGAAGATTTAAGCAGATATTCAGATGAGGTGATAAAACTGCAAAAACAGAGGTCAAAATGAAGAAAAGGCTGGCTGAATATGAGACTGCTCAAGAAGAGATGCTTAAAAAAATAATAGAATTAGAGGACAGAACGTAGGAAAAACCTGATATTTTCTAATGCACCAGAGAAGCTGGAAGGAACAGATTGTATTAATTTTATGAAAGCACAAATAAGTAACTGCACTGGTACTTCACAGCAGGAGTTGTTAATTGAAAGGCCACATTGTGTGTATGATGCAAACCTGACCACGAGAAAGCAACCAAGACCTGTAATAGTAAAGATGTAATCTTACTAGCAGAAATAATTGCTTCTGTGGCAGAAGGTCAAAGTAGTAAACGTAGGAGACAGTAGAGTGCTTGTGGGAAATTATTACTCACTGTACACCAGGCAGAAGAGGAGTAAAGTTATTTCACTAATTAGGGAATGTCAAGAAGCAAGCATGAGAGTCAAGCTACTATAATCAACTGTTTTCAGAATGTTCTTTCTTGGAGGGTCAAAGTCATTTTTTGATGCAGAACATGCTAAAGAGGAAATACAAAAGTTTGTCCAACAAAAAGTGAGCTATGAAACCAAAGGATATTCTGCTTCTTGTTCTTCTGCAAATAACCCATAGAGAGACTTTACCAGAGAAACCTTTCCCAATGTTTCAAATGAAAATGCTTGAGAGACAGAAAAAAGCCCAAGAGTGGAGTAGAAGAAATGGGAGTACATTGGCAATTATGCAGACACTGGATCAGAAAGATGGAGATCAACAGGAAGAAAACCAGCAATTTGGAAATTGACAAACAAATGTGGGATTACAAAGCATTCATTATATTTATGAAACATGACAGAACAAGAAAACCTAGAAATATTGGATGTTTTTGACTGTTAAACTTGTAGGGGACTCCAAAGCATATGTCCTACTTTATGTCTTTAATGTTGGAAGAACATTTAGGAGAGGGGAAGAGAAAGGAAATAAATGAAAGTAAAACAAACTGCTGTTCTTAACAGTAGTATTTTTATATTGCATACACTCTGTGTGCTATAAAGTAAAGATTTCTCAGTTATTTTCAAGTGTAATAATGATACTAAAGTAAATAGGTGCCTTCACACTTTTTCTTCTTTCTTTATCCTTGTTCAGTTTTAAGAAATGTAGGCACTGTAATGTAAACAAAAAAAAAGAAGAAGAAGAAAAGTCTGGTCAAAAGAGCATGATACAATAACAAAATGATGTGCTTTTTCATGCTGTTGCATAGAAGAATGACTAGTTAAGGCCCTTGGCTTGATCTAGCAACAAGTTTTAAGGGGGAAATAAATCAATAAAGAAAACACAGAACATAAAAAAGTTTTCCTCTAGCTGAGTGCTTATTGAGGCAATGGTGTAGCTGGTTCTCATGTCTTCGTAGAGACAATCTAATAAAGAGAAATAAACACAGAATACTTCTTTCTTTCAATGGCTAAGGGATAATATTTTCTGAAAGCATTCAAGTGTTTTCTCAATCTGGGAGAGGAATAAAGATAACACAAAAATAGACAGCACTTGATAGAAGTACAGGCTGTACCATGAGACTTAGAATGAATAACATTCCTTATATGTCAATCCATATCTGTGAGTGCTGTTGTCAGGCTGGGGTAATTGTTCCTATTAGGAGGGTTAAACTTCAGTATGTGAAGATATACATAGTTTTGTGTGTTACTTTTAAGTTAATAGGTTTTAGGGATGTTCTCTGGGTGTTTTTTTTTTGTTTTGTTTGAGGGCTTTCACTAAAACAAAAAGTTTGTAAGGTATAACATAGGCTCAAATGGATAAGAAAAGAAAAAACTGTATAAAAGATCAACCTGCCAAACATTAGTGTATGCATGTAACAAAAAAACTGGAACTAGACATTGGAAAAAAGCTGTTATGCACAACAGGTGAGAATAATAAGTTTTCAACATAATGACAACACTTTCTATATTATTTTTAAAAGTAAATGGTCTCACAGATATATACAAAAAGAAAGAGTAGTGAACTATATTAAAAATGTAGAGTATAAATGGACATGCTACAGAAGACACATTTGGAAAGAACTGAGCATGTGAATTTGATAAAGAAGAGTTTTCAGGATGGTTATTCAGCAGAATATTTGGGACAAAGGAAAATGGGAGTACTTATATTAATTGCAAGAGGAGCTCCAATAATGATAGAAAAGGATAAAACATCATAATAATGGTAGATTTGTAGTACTAAGGGGCCACTGGAAAATGAGGAGGATTACACTGATTGTTGTTGTGTCTTTCGGCTTATCCCTGTTAGGGGTCGCTACAGCGGAACTCCGGTCCGCTAATGTTTGGTAGTGGATTTTTACGTGCCGAGTTACCAGCCCTGACACACAACCTTCAATGAAGGCACGCCCATTCACGCATGCCTCGCCTCCACACAGAAGACGCTCTAGCTGAGAATCGAACGGGACAACGTCTTGCTGTGAGGTGACAATGCTACTGCAGCACCACTACTGCGGGTCTATATTTATAGTCCACCTAAAACTGCTATAATGGAGCTTAAAAATTTCTGGGAGAAATAATCAGCTTTCAGCAGGGAATATTACTTATCGGTGGGGACTGGAATTTAATTTGCAGCCGTGAAGATGTATCTGGGGACAGAAGGGAACATATAACAAAAGAGGGTAGATTTTTGAACAAAAAAATGAAACTATTTGGCATAGAAGATGTAAATTCAGTAATAGGAGTTAGGAGGGAATTTACATATTATTCCCCAAGGTACAAAACTGGGTTAGGCTAGACAGAACTTATATTTCACAGGAACGTGTGCATATAGTTGAAAGTTTTGATAAGCATCCAATAACTATTTCAGATTATATGCTAATAATAACTAAAATAAAAATGTAGGGTAATGAAATAAAGATGTGACACTGGTGCTTTCCCACCTGTCTGTTGAAAAGAGAGGAATCTAAGGAATGGGTAGTAAATTATTTGATAGTTATAAATGATAGACATTTCTTCTGAAAGCATAGCTAAAGAGTGAGATAAAATTAAAGTAGAGTTTAAAAATAGTGTGGACATAAAAGAAAGAGAGATATGGTTAGAAGTAACAGGCATTATTTAGAGGGACTGGCAAAGGTTAAAGTATTGAAGAATAGGAGGAATCTCACAGAACAAGAAGAGGAGCAATTGCAAAATGCTAAAGAGAAAATAAGAGATTAACTTGATAATATGCATGAGTTTACAGATAATAACTCCAGAGCACAAAAACTTTTAGCACAATGACTCAGGCAACAGAAGGCTGAAAGGCTTGTCGCCAAGCTTAGGGAGCCTATAATGAGGAAGGTAATCAGAGATCCTGTAAGTATATTAGAAATATTTCAGAAATTCTATGAAAATCTGTATAAAGCAGAGAAATATGGAAATCAAGAAAAGGTACAATGGAAATGTTTATCAAAGAATGAAATATGCCAAGGTTAGAGATAGATGAGGCTCAACTACTAACAGGATAGGAGGAGATGAGGTAAAATGGTGAGTTTAACCAATCTACAGGAAAGTCCCCAGGAATAGATGGTATTCCTGTGGAAGTTTGTAAGCTAGGAGAGAAAACTGATAAAGATCTGGAAGTTTTTTTAACAGTATTTTAAGAGGAGAAGAAGTACCAGCATCCTGGAGGAAAGCAGTGGTGGCTGCAATGCATAAAGAGGGTAAAGACCCAATAGAGCCAGCTTCATATGTGTCCATTTCAATTCTAAACCATGGTTATAAAGTGTTTATGTCTATGATGGCTAAAAGAATGGTAAAGGTGATGCTGAAATTGACAGATGTGGATCAGTGTGGATTAGTGGAAGGGAGGCAAACATTTGACAACATCAACAGACCAATGATGATCCAGAGGGAAACAGAATGTAAGCAAGTACCACTGCTATTGGTGGATCTTGATACAGAGAAAACATTTGACAGATTAAGCTGTTTTTATGAGCAGAGCAATGGAAGCATTTGCATTCCCTGATAAAATTACAAGGTTAATTAGGGGCAATGTGAGGGATTGAAGACAAAAATAAAGTGGCTGGGTTCCTGTCTAATATTTTTTTTTAGTAGAGAAACTAGGCAGGGGTGTCATGTTTCCCTTTGTTATTTGCATTATATTTAGAACCATTGGCAAAGAAAGTAAGGGACTCAGAAATTCAAGGATATAATTGGTATGGTAACCAAGAAAAGATGGCTTTATTTGCAGATGATATTATTTTATACTTGATAAAAACAGAAAAGGACATTTCAGTTTTGTGGAACATTTGGAAACAGTTTCAAGTCTTTTTGACATTCAAAATTAATGAAGCTAAAATGAAGGCAATAGCTGTAAACTATGTACCCACACATGAACTGGTTCAGCAATATCCATATTTATGGGGACATGATAAAATGAAGTACTTAGGAGTATGGATTAAAAAAAGATTCTGTTGTGGCAGCTATGAATATGTGGGAATAGACTGAACAAAAGATAATACAAAAATTGTAATCCCTGTTTTATGTATGTAGATAGCAAGACTCGAGCAGTCAAAATGTTTTTAATCCCTTTAGTTTTATATACAGGTCCAGCATGTTTTTATTAACTAGAGGAGAAGTTGTGGATAACAATTAATAAAGAGCTGAAAGATTATATCTAGGAGGAAAAAAATGGCAAGAGTCAAGGGGGATAAGCTGATTCTTCCAGTAGAACAAGGTGGTTTGGGATTACCTCATTTGAAGGGGTATTTCAGAGCCACGCAGTTAAGGCTCCTATATATAGCACAAGCAGAAAGCTATAATTCGAAGTGGAAAGAGATGATGATAAAATGGGAAAAAGCTCAAGAAACAAGGAGGGATTGGGATTTTGGATGAAGATCCATAAAGATAATAACAATAACCATACAGAATATTATATTCATAAAGTAGCAGAATGTATTCTAAATCCAAGCCAACACAGGAATGGAGAAAGGAGATTCTGCCAATAGAAATCACTGCAGTTTGGAATACAGACAATGGGCAAGAGGGGGCTGGAATTTATTGGAGAAAAATACCAAAGGAAGCAAGGTACTGAGAGCAAATAACTAGACAGGGAAAGGTAACAGAATGGGAAAAGGCCAAGAATTTATTTAAACTGCAAGCTAGAGACTGCCTTCCTTATCAAGAATTGATATCAGAGTATAGGCAAATAGAAAGAAATAGGGGGATCCTAAGTGGAAGTCCAGCACTGGTAGAGTTGTTAGTAGAATCAAGAACAGAAGCTGCTGTTAAAAAATGAATAATTAACGTAGCATATAAAATACTGCATGATAACTATAAGAATCAATCAGAGGAAATTAGAAAGGATTGGGAAGAGAAACTGGATATGTAATTCACAAAGAAACAATGCGGGAATATATGTATGTCTACCAAATATGCAACAAAGTCTAGAAGATTTAGGATCTTTGATTGGAAGTATTTACCCCATGTAGACTCCAATAATTATTCCTCAGGTAGATAGCAAATGTTGGAGATGTGCTGTGGAAGAAAGAGCTATTTGGGAACATATTTTTGGTAATGTAATGAATTGGCAAAACTAAAAAATTCCCTGCAGACTACTCTATCAGAGATAATGGGGGATTAAATTGGTATAACTAAGAAAATGTTATGTTGAGCTATGATATTGAATCAGAATTGCCTATAGACATAGTAAAGCCTTAAAAGCAATTTCTAGAAAATGGAACTCAAAAGTTTAAACCAACTGTACTTGAAGTAGTGAATATAGTAATAGAGATAAAACAACTGGAAATGGGATTTTTAGAAAGTGGTAGGAGCAAGCATGCATAGAAAAATGGGAATTGTGGGAACAATACATGCAGAATAATGTTTTGGAGAAGGAATGAAGTTTAAAAGAATACAATGACCGGATAAATTATAAGTGATGTATAATGTTTGCAACTAAAATATGTCAATATGGTTTGTTTTAATTTATATAAATGTATGATTGCTTATGTCATAAGTGATAATTTAATAAAGATGTTTCTAGTTAAAAAAAGAAGTACTTGATCTAGGGATCTAAACCTCCTCTGCAGCATCAACACTACGGTTTAGAGGGACAGGCATATCTTGCAGAGGATACAGCTGCTCTGGAACACACTCCACATCCACATAAACCAAAGTTCATCCCTATTCATATTCAAGCACAGCCTGTAAATGCTTTATCCCATGCATGGGTCCCCTCAAATTATCTATGGTATGATCACAGTTATTTTCATTAGGGATAATATATAATTATCAACTTTGAGATGGGTAAGGCCAATCTTTAACCAAATGGGATAAGTTAACACTAGCACACAAAGGGAATTTTGTAGACTTAAAATGGCCCACAAGGGCATCTAGCCTAGTACTTACCTATGAACCTAAGGTGTATTTGATCCATGCACAGGATTTGTAACAAACTTATATCTGTGTAATGCACAATAACATTGAAATCAGCCAATATGTAGTCAGTGACTATGCTGCAGAAAAGTATCTGTACTGCTGAGAGTTATACTGGTCACAAGGTAACGTATAATCAGCTTGTATGGTGTACAGTTTGTTGCATAGTAATTTCTCATAACCAGTCATACACATATATATAAATATATATGTGTGTGTGTGTGTGTGTGTGTGTGTGTGTGTGTGTGTGTGTGTGTGTGTGTGTGTGTGTGTGTGTGTGTGTGTGTAGTTAGATAGATAGCCTATTTATGTTTTTCTATGCATGCAAAATATTCCTCTCTCTCTCTCTCTCTTCTTTCCTTCCTTCCCTATACTCACAATAATACCATCCAACCTGTATTTATGTCCCTAATGGACACAGGTAGACTGTAAATGGTTCATCTCCCAGGCCCATGTTTACACTTATAAAGGGTATCAGAACTTATCAGAGATTTGGGATGCATGGCTAGGCTTAAAAAGCCCTTGTGGTTGTTAGCCTAGCAAACACCTATGAACCTGGATGGTTACTCCATTATTTGGTCATGTGAAAGGAGGGTGATCACTGGGATTTTTGAGTGTGCTGGTAGGGTGCTTTAATTAAAGGAATGTTACCAGAAGCAAGGTCACAGTCCTAGTCTGACATCAGCAGTTCTGTCAGTGACAGCAATGTACTTTATTAGCACAAAGGTCATGTACAGAGATAGTGATGGCAACAGCTGGGGTCTTCACTAACAACCTCCATATGTATATGGCTCCAGCCTGTTAGCATATTCTAGTATCTTACCCAATTCCCATCCTTTATGTTTTATTTTTATTCATTTATGTATTTATTTTACATTTGTTTATCGGGATAGTCCGACTGGACAAGGTCCATTTACAGCAGAGGCTCGGGGAGAAAAGCTCTACATTTGCTTAAAACAATAGTTTACAGTAAAATTATACAGTGATATAAGAAAGGTATCCATGTATCTAACAAAGAATGTAATAAAGAACAACATGGTTTATCATCAATAATGTCAAAGTAAAGATAGATTATTAGAGTTGTAGTACAGGAGTATGTTTACAGCAGGTAAATTAGGAAGGAAGGTATGAGAAGAAGACAGAACAGAACTTTTAACTAATACATAGCCAGGTATTCATTAGACGTGACTTAAGTGACTTTTTGAAAAGTGTGGTAGTGGATGCAGAAGTCAGTGAAGAGGGGAGGTTATTCAAGCTTCTAGCTATAGTATGAGAGAAAGGTACTTTCCCTGCGTTATTATTAGCCTGGAGATGCAGAGTAGTGCTTTGTCAGTGGAACAGAGGTTGCGACTAGCTTTGTAATGAGTGAGAAGTTGACTAAAGGCTGGGGTTTTTCAGGATGTTTCAGGATGTTACAGGTAATGACAAGTTGGTGGTAACTGAGTAGTTGAGGAAGTTCTAGCCATTGTAGTTCCCTTAGAGCCTGACAGTGATGGGTTCTGAAGGAGGAGTTGTTAGCAAACTTGGCAGTCTTATTGTAGCATGAGTCAAGTTTCTCAAGATCAGATTTTCTGGTCAGGGTGAAAAATGGTGCTGCATACATTAGGGTGGATAACAGGTGAGTTTGGGCTAGGGTGATTCTTGCCTGATGTGAGACAAATTTTTTTGTGTCTGTACAGGGTTCCCATTTTTTGTGTACTTTTTTTATGGTTTGAAAAATATGAACATCAAAGAAGAGGTTCTTATCATTTCCACACCAAGGAGTTTAGTATGGGTGGAAGGAGAAATGGTAGTGCCATTTTTGGAAATGATGGTAAAGGATAGAGGGGCAGATTTTGATTTATTGGGGGTGAATAGTAGGGGTTTAGGATGAGTTGGATATCAGTAATCCATCTCTCCATGGAGCCTAAAGGATTCCTGAGTGAGTTGTTGCAGAGTGGTAAAGGAAGGGGCCGATCAGATTACAGTTGAATTGTCTGCATACTGGATAAGTGTGCCATGTTGGGTAGAGGTATGCACATTGCTTGTGTAAACAGAATGTGTGGTACAGAAAAAAGAAGTGTCCCCAGTACTGAGCCTTGTGGTACACCTATGCTAATAGGAAATAAGGGAGATAATGTGCCTTGCCATTGGACAGATTGCTGTCTGTCAGATAGATAGAGATCTTGAACCAGGCCACAGTAGAGGGGACAAAGGAGAGGGAGGCTAGAGTATCAAGTAGAAGGGAGCGTGAGACCATATCAAAAGCTTTGGAGAGTTCTAAAAAAATAGCTGATACAAAGTTATTTTCATTTCTGTGTTGATTAACCAAGTTAGTAAAAGAGAGGAGGGCAGTAGTTGTACTATGGTATGGACGAAACCTGTGTTGTGTGGCGGATAGGAGTTTGTGTGAGTTCAGGAATTGCATACATTGAGAATGAATACATTTCTCAAGTAACTTTGATAGTGGAGATAGTATAGCTATGGGAAGATAATTTGAGAAGTCATAGGAGTTGCCACCCTTTTGGAGAGGAATGATATATATGAAACCTTCCAAAGTTGATGGATATAGGCTTCCTGTATGGAGCAGTTGATAAGGATTGAGACTGGATAAGATATGGATTCAGTGACTATTTTTATGAATTTAGCAGGCAAACTATCAGCTGTGAGGGTCATAGGCTTCAATTCTAGGAGGAGTTTTTTAATTGTAGAGGTGGGAACAGGTGAGAGGGTAAAGGAAGGAATGTTATCTGGGCATTTAGATGGGGTTTGATTAGGGATGTCTTTGGATAATTGGGTGGATAATGTTAGAATGGATTCTGTGAAATGGTGATTAAACTGAGAGGCTATGCTGTTGCTGTTAATGATGGAGTTTGGAGCTGGAGTGGTAGTTTCGCCTGGTTTTAGTAAAGAGTTAATGGCTTGCCAAATTTTTTAGGATTGTTTGAGTATTTGCTTTGGATGGTCAGGAAATGGTTTGTTTCTTAGCTTGATTTCTGAGTTGAATGTATTTTTGTTTGGCTAGGGTAGTATTATCTCTCTTTCAGATTTTCCAAGCCTTATCTCTGGACTTTAGTAGGGCTCTTGTGTCCCTACTTAGCCATGGTGCATAGTTAGTCTTAATTCTAACTTTCCTGATGGGTGCTACTCTATTGAGGACATTGGTAAAATTATTATTGAAGTAGTTGACTGCCTGGTCTAATCCTAGGGTTAGTAGTGGTTTCCAGTTACATTGTTTTAGAATAGTGTTAAGATCTTGAGGGATTAGGTTGCGGTCATCTCTGATTTGTCTATAAATTATGGGCTTGGGAATGTTGGTGTATTTGCGTAGGAGGAATGTGGGAAGGTGGTCACTAAGACCATCTGGAAGACAGCTTGCCTGGTAGTTTTGTTTGGGTCAATTGATTAGTGTCCAATCAAGGATAGATTGTTTTGGGGATTGTTCCCTACCTCCTGTGCCATTTCCCATATCTTATTTGTAAATCCTTTTTAATCCTATTGCCATATGCACCCAATATTATTTTTTTTCATATTCAACTGCCTGTCTGTTATGTGGCATCCTGTCTCCAAGTACATCTGTGGTGTCTTCCTTGATTGTGTCTATGTCCTTCCCACTAGGCCACACCTGATTTCAACAATAGTCCTCATCACTGCTCCCTCCATGCTTCCTATTAAAAAGAGTCCCTCACCTGTTAAACCATAGTATACCACCTCATATTCCTCAGATCATACACAGTTTCCATCCCATAAGATGATCTTCCATTTACTGCCTGTTTGAAAGATGTTTCTCAATTCATCTTCTACCCCATGATTCCCCTGTAGTAACTTGTATCTGTGTGTAAATGGTTGTGATGAGGAATGGATCTGATAACACTTTGCATCACACACAGGAGCTGTACAGTCCTGTGCATGTTTAAGGTGTTTCATACACACAGATGCGTATGCACAGTTCAGTGATGTTTGGGGTGCACCATGCTATATGTGACACATCCTTCACTCACAAGTACTATCATATCATGTACCATGTGCATGTCTCATGTGCAATGCTCTGCAGTTAGACATTGCATGTATTTCATATGTGTCCTCAGTTTTCAGACCTGCAACATTTTCACAGTACCATGGTGTGAAATGCACATGTATTTCTTGTTTGCTTATTTGCTAGCCAGTTGGCTGAGCCAGCCCAAAGACCATTTCTAGTCATGACCCAAACTTGAAGGCACTGGCAGATATACAGAATGATGTTTACAGCTTAATAACATGGAAAATTAATTAGTTAAGTAAACCTAACAGTGACATAATTTCAGATAATTAATGGTGGATATGATAGCAACATTATGGGCCAGATTCACGAAGGCTTGCATGGAGTCTAAGAGTAGCGTAAGACTCCAGACAGCCAACATGGCTGCTGAGCGATCCAGGAACAGCGGGCAGGGGCGTGCATGAGAGCTCTTAAAACGACTCTTGCACGGACAGTGTTAGGATATGCAAATTACCTCATCTGCTGCTGAAAGCTATGCAAATGAGATAAATTTGTGATCCAGGAAACACTAACCTGTCCGAGTAAGAGTAGTGTTATTTGCAGAAATGTACTCAGTTGGTAACTGAGTACCATTCTGCAAATAGCAAAATGGAGCTATGACAGCTCCAAATAAAGGATGCATCCAGTTGAGGAAGCATGCCAATGGCCAAATATAAGGCCATTGGCATTATTATGTGTTGCAAAATAATAAAAAAAAAATGTTTCCCCGATCTTCGATGTTTAAGTGTAGCGCAGCACCGCGCAAATGTGCGGCACTCTAAAAACCAGAAAAAAAAGCCTAAAAATAGGCATTTTATTAAATATATTCATCTGCCATGCAGGTGAATGGCAGACTGAAGACAATACGGCTACTGAGTAGAGGTTGCTAAGGGGGGAAGCTCAGTCTGAGAGATGTAACCAAGTATTAGTAGGCAATCCTATGCAAATGAGTATATGGATAGTGAATCCCAATTTTCCCTGCCATGTGAACCATGTCCCTAGAGTGTAAGAGTAGGATTAAGGGAGTAACAGAGTAGAAGATAGGTGACATCATGAGGGGGGGTATGTTACAAAGACTGTAAGCTTATTGGAGCAGAGTGGCATGTGTTTGCTGTGAGTTACTCAGGACTGGAAGAGGCGTGTCTACAGTTGTCTGAACTGAAACCCAGAAACTGAAGGTGTACGCCGTGGCTATCACTAAAGTTTCTTGCAAAGATGCTTACAGTGTGTGCATGCATGTACGCACCTGTGAAACCCGTCTAAGCCTATGTGCACGTGTGTGCGCCCGTGTAAGCCTGTGTAAGGCTGTATAAGCCTGTGTGCGCGCATGTGCACCCACCTAAGCCTGTGTAAGGCCGTGTAAGCCTGTGTAAGGCTGTGTGCACGTGTGTGCGCGTGTTTGTGCTTGTTTGCGTGTCGCTGCCCCCTGTGGAAACAGAAAGGGAAAAGGAAGGAAAAGAAGTAATAGGAAGTTAAGCAAAGAGAACTAGCAGACCTGCCAGGTGAAATCAATCAGAATCTGCCAATTACACAGGCAGTACACTAGCCCAGCCCAGCCCAGCACTTAAAACTCTGCAAACAACATTCCCCCATGTTTTTTCTCAGAAACACTGCAACACTGCAGTCTACAAATAGAAGTGAAAACTTAAAAAGCTTAACTCAGACAAAAAAATGTTAGGGCCTTCCATTGCTATTATAAGGCAACATGTGCAAGATGCTGAGGGTGGTGCCATTGCAAATGCTGCTGAGCAACCCACAGTGAGGAGACGGAGAAGAGTGTACAGACCCAGGGTAACCTACCAGGGGATACATGAGCTGGAGGTAGTGGAGCACTATAGAGTGGACAGAGACCTTCTGCAGCAAATTGTTGAGCTGTGCAGGCCACGCCTCACACACAGAACCAACAGAGGGGAACCCATTCCAGTGGAAACTTGTTGTGGAGTGACTTGAGTGCAAGCGTTATGTGGCGGATCCTGGCACCCGACAGGCAGCTGACTGTAATTTTCTCCTTATTCAACCTGGTGAGAGGGACATCAGTGTGCCGGACTATAGAGTCACCTATGACTAAAGTGTTAGGTACATTGTCTTGCCTTAAGGGCTGTTGCTGGGTGGCACACTGGTGTTTTGAACTATGTGACGCATTGGTTGTGATTGGTGTTTGTTTGCGTTTCAGCTTTAGAGGTCTTTGTTGCTTGGGCAGGTTACAGTTAAGGGCCTCTGCATATGTGGATTTAGTGTTGCTATATGTGGGTGTTGGTGGTGCTGGTTTAGAAGGGCTATGTGTTGCTTGAGGTGTAGTGTGGGTGTTAACCTTCTCCTCTTGACTGTTTAGCACAATCTTGGGTGGAGAGAGCTTTGCTTCCATTTTGGCTATGTAAGTGCATCTCTCACAGGTTGTAGTGTTGGGTGGTAGGAGGAGAGGGTTGTCTGTGTACATGAGGCAATTGCTGCATTGCCCCAGTATGCCCAGATTCACCAGGTGGACAGGAGAAATCACGAAGCTGTCCCTTGGACATGCCTGGTTTGGGGCTTTTTTTTCTTCTTTGTAAAGTACAGGAGCTGTTTCCTTAGCAAGGTACTTTGCAATTATAGGCTGTTTAGTGCCTACTATTAATTTCTCCTTATTAACAAGGAGAGTTCAGTGTTTGTATGAGTTTAAGGCTTCCTAGTGCTTTCCAGCAGGTATTAGAGAAAGTGCTAGTCACAGGGATGCTTAAAGGTAAGATTGAAAAGAATGCACTCTGCAGTGTGCACTAGAGGTTAGATGTGAAAGTAGGTAACTTGAGTTTTGCCTATTTAAAAAGTTAAGGTTTAGTGGAGAGTTACTATTTTTAAAACATCAAGATGGATTGAAAGGGGTGGTCACTTTTGTAATTTGGTACTATGAAATACTGTAGGATGGCCAATAAATTTAAATAATTGAAGGGGTGGGATTTCAAAAATGATGATTTTGTGATTACTCACATAAGCCAGTGAAAGTAGAGAGAAATGAGATATATGGTCAGATTAACATAAGAGGCGGGCAACTAGAAAGACAGTGGTATTTAACAAGACAACTTAAATGGGTGGGAGGCTCCTGGGAGGATGCACTTGTAAATGATTCTGCAGATTGTATACCATTATCCTATAGCAAGAGGTCTTTGGAATGTTCCACTTTGGTCTTGGGAAGTGTGCAGTTTGCTTTGGAATACGTCTTCACAGTGGCTTCATTGACTGGGTGGGGGGGTGTGGATGTCCAGTGTGATTACTTTATGATCTGATATTACCAGCGAGGGGTTTATCTCTGTTGTGGAACACTGGTACCCCATGTTGGTGATGATCATGTCCAGTATGTTGTCACCTGTAGTGGGCATGGTGACCAGCTGTTCCAGGGTGTTAGAGTTTTTAAACTCTAGGAAACATTGGGCAAAGGACGTTGTACACGAGTAATTCTCCCACTCAATGTTTGGGTAGTTGTAATCTCCTCATATAATGGTGTTTGACAGGGCCCTTGTATTTTCCACTGTTCTCAGGAATACTGAGTGAGGTTCCTGAGACAAGATACGTGATCTGTAGCAGGCTAAAATCTGATGAGCAGCTTTGCCCAATGTTAGTTGCACTTGCATGGCCTCCAAGGCCTCATGCAGTGCCACTAACCTGAAGGTGTGGGTATCCATAAGGTAAATGGGTACACCCCTTCCTTTTGTATTTCACTCGTGGTTTTGGGTCCAAGGTCAGAGGGATTGTGAGTGTTTTACGTGGAGCATGTCCAACAGCTCTGTGTTTGACATAGCTTTGTATGTTAGGCAGTGAACACCTCTAAGTAGGCGATATGCATGGGAGTACGGATGGAGCATTTTGAGATGTCTGTGTATGGCATGTATTCCAGGCCACTAATGCTCTTTGTGAGGTATTGCTGCAGGCTTTCCGGTTGTTGTGGTTGTCTTGTGCGGTACATAGCAGAAGTGGTGTTGTACTCTACTATAGTTCTAGTGAGTGATGAGTAGAGGGGAACAATGTCCTCTTCTGTTCTGCATGAGACACATTTTGTGATGAGGTGTGCCACATAGGAGGGTTTCCTGACTACTGCGGGAATGTGATTATCACAGTTGTGTCCACTGTCCACCTGTGACCCAAGGTCTCTTGTCACACTTTCAGTATGAAGTATACTAGCACCTATGTTGTAGTTCTTGGCTACAGAGTTTTTAACAAAGGGAATGACAATGCACCTTTTGTCATTGAGCTAGAGCCCATGGCTTTGACAACAGCCATCTGTCTCAGTGAGGCCCTTTTGTAGGATGTCCACATCTTTAGTATTTACAATTATGGCTCCTAGTTTACAGTCCTCTGGAAACTTCAGTTGCCACAGACCTTCCATTTTAAATTTTACTTCAGGGAAGTAGATGCTACACAGCCTGGGATGTTATCTGGCCCTATAGCTGCTGTGATACTGGCTTTGGAGAGTGTTTTTTTTACCTGTGCAGCCGTGATGACAGCAACTTTGCAGTCTTCCATTATAGAGATGTGCTCTTTCATGGGTGGGTGGGGGGGGGGTTAACACTGATCCTATCTACCAGGATGTTGGCAATATCAGTTGGGTCTGTATATTTAGTGCCATTGAGCTGTAACTCAGAACAGATCTGAGTGTAGCCATGACATGGACCTGTCTGTTGGGCAGAGATCTCCTGAGTTGACAGTATGCAACAGAGTTCAGATTGGGTTACATTCAGTCTTGTTGCATGGGCAACTATTTGAGGCCAGTAATCCTCTTGTTAAGGTACTTCAGTGGTCTTTCTGGCTGCTGAACATGCCTAGTCAGATTCATCGCAAGTGTGTTGTGGTACTCTCTGACGGGTCTGATGACCGCTGAGTAGTGGGAACCTCCTTTGACCTACATGCACAGACCTGGGCAGTTTGTGTGGACACATAGCATGATTTTCTGACCACGTTGTGAATTTGTTTCTGGAAGTAGAGATGACTATCCACATTTGTCCATAGATCCCTTATTATCACATCCGTATTTAGCCTAAGTGTGTGAGCATGCCCACTATGACCTTTCAGTTTGATGCTGAATGAAATCCAGTACATTTTTTTGAGTGTGTGAGCACGCCCAGTATAGGCATTTATACTACATGTGTATGGCAAATCAAGTTAATTTTTTACAGCAGGGCTCACCTTTGTGTCATAGATCAACTGGGATCATGCTGTGCCTGCAGGGCTTCCATGAGACACTTTGCATAGACTTATCAAAATTTCTACATATGGGGGGACAGCTATTCTTTGTACATTTCTACCTGGGGGCACACCTGATTGTTACTGTGGGTGTACATAGGATGAAGGTTTCACCTGACACTTATACACATTTGCTATGCCTGCACTGCTATGTATGGTACAATATTTCAGTCTGTACTGTTGCCTATCATACTGTGCTACAAATCCTAGTGTCCAATGTCACGTATATTAGATCATGACTTCATAGCCTACACAACCCACATCATACCACCTGGCCTGATGTTCTCTGTCTGCATAGGCCTGTGGGGGAGGTTACCCATATGCCTCTTTAGGGGCATGATACAGCATTTTTGTGTTTGCATTAGTGTACAATTGTCCTGCTGTGTCAGTGCCACTGAAATGCTATCATGGCTTAGTGGTTCAGCACTGTGACTATTGTGCACAAGATCATAGGTTCGAGCCCTGTCACTGCTTTTTATTTTCATGCTGGGCAGACCAGACTGCTTAAGGAACAGTAAAGCAAATATGAGCATGTTTACCTGACTTTGCCGAACCTTGCCCAATATTGCTCAACGTTGCCCAACATTGCGCTAGTTAACACGGGCAATTTTGTTTACATATACTAAATATTGGTAAATGCTGCTTAGCACTGCTTTATATTGCTTAAAACATGGCAATCATATCTCAGGTGGTGCTGCAGGGCTGCCTATGTCAGATGCACATACTACACTCCCTATACATGTTTGGAAACAGGTAGTGTCAAGTTAGGCATCCCTTTTATTTTATGTGCGAGTCAAAGAGAGGTATCATTTCCAGGGTTCCTACTGAGCCAGTGTATGTGCTATGCATTGCCTCTTTGAAAAGGCGAAGGCATACTGGGCATGCCTCCTTCTGCCTACTGGGGTAGGCTCAGGTTGTTCCTCCTCCGAGTCACGCTGTGCCTGTGCAGGCCTTGGCAATGGTGGGGGGCTGTGTGGCCCTGCCCCATGCTGTTCCTGCTGCAGCTGTTTTTGCAGGATCATATTGTGTAGCATGGCGCATACCATGACAATTTGGGTACATGTAGTTGGTGAGTACTGCAAGGCTCCACCAGATGTGTCCAGGCACTGAGCATCCCAAACACACACTCGATTACATTTTGTGTTTGTGCGTGTGCCTCATTATGGAGTTCTTGTTCAGGTGTGTGTGCATTTCTGATGGGTGTCATCAGCCACGGCTCCAGTACGTATCCAGCATCCCCCACTAGGTGACCGTCAGGGATGTCCCTATTGGCAAATGTCTGGTACAGCTGCGTCAGATGCCAGATATGGGAATCATGGTAGCTTCCAGGGCAGCCAGTACACACATTCATTATTATGCCCTGGGCATCGCACATGACCTGGCAGTTGATGGAGTGGAAGCCCTTGCGGTTGATGTAGGCCCTACCCCGCTCACCGGCTGGTGCTTTGATGTGTATGTGCGCGCAGCCAATTGCACCCACTACCTCAGGGTATTCTGATATTTGCTGGAAGAGGCGCATATTGCTGGCCAACACCTCACGGGAATTGGGGAAATATACATGATCATCGACATGTGCTGACATGGCATTCAGGAACTGGTGCAGTACCCTGGGTGCTGATGCCTGTGAAATCCCCATCATATTACCAGTTGGTCTCTGGAAGGTACCTGTTGTTAGTATTCTAAGGCCAACACATAGCTTGGTTTCCACTGGGATGGGTTCTCAGCAGCATTTGCAATGGCACCACCCTCAGCATCTTGCACATGTTGCCTTATAATAGCAATGGAAGGCCCTAACATTTTTTTGTCTGAGTTAAGCTTTTTAAGTTTTCACTTCTATTTGTAGACTGCAGTGTTGCAGTGTTTCTGAGAAAAAACATGGGGGAATGTTGTTTGCAGAGTTTTAAGTGCTGGGCTGGGCTGGGCTAGTGTACTGCCTGTGTACTATCATGTACCATGTGCATGTCTCATGTGCAATGCTCTGCAGTTAGACATTGCATGTATTTCATATGTGTCCTCAGTTTTCAGACCTGCAACATTTTCACAGTACCATGGTGTGAAATGCACATGTATTTCTTGTTTGCTTATTTGCTAGCCAGTTGGCTGAGCCAGCCCAAAGACCATTTCTAGTCATGACCCAAACAATTTGCTGCAGAAGGTCTCTGTCCACTCAAGTCACGGTTCCGGTGCCTGGACACATCTGGTGGAGCCTTGCAGTACTCACCAACTACATGTACCCAAATTGTCATGGTATGTGCCATGCTACACAATATGATCCTGCAAAAACAGCTGCAGCAGGAACAGCATGGGGCAGGGCCACACAGCCCCCCACCATTGCCAAGGCCTGCACAGGCACAGCGTGACTCGGAGGAGGAACAACCTGAGCCTACCCCAGTAGGCAGAAGGAGGCATGCCCAGTATGCCTTCGCCTTTTCAAAGAGGCAATGCATAGCACATACACTGGCTCAGTAGGAACCCTGGAAATGATACCTCTCTTTGACTCGCACATAAAATAAAAGGGATGCCTAACTTGACACTACCTGTTTCCAAACATGTATAGGGAGTGTAGTATGTGCATCTGACATAGGCAGCCCTGCAGCACCACCTGAGATATGATTGCCATGTTTTAAGCAATATAAAGCAGTGCTAAGCAGCATTTACCAATATTTAGTATATGTAAACAAAATTGCCCGTGTTAACTAGCGCAATGTTGGGCAACGTTGAGCAATATTGGGCAAGGTTCGGCAAAGTCGAGCAAAGTCAGGTAAACATGCTCATATTTGCTTTACTGTTCCTTAAGCAGTCTGGTCTGCCCAGCATGAAAATAAAAAGCAGTGACAGGGCTTGAACCTATGATATTGTGCACAATAGTCACAGTACTGAACCACTAAGCCATGATAGCATTTCAGTGGCACTGACACAGCAGGACAATTGTACACTAATGCAAACACAAATAAATGCTGTATCATGCCCCTAAAGAGGCATATGGGTAACCTCCCCCACAGGCCTATGCAGACAGAGAACATCAGGCCAGGTGGTATGATGTGGGTTGTGTAGGCTATGAAGTCATGATCTAATATACGTGACATTGGACACTAGGATTTGTAGCACAGTATGATAGGCAACAGTACAGACTGAAATATTGTACCATACATAGCAGTGCAGGCATAGCAAATGTGTATAAGTGTCAGGTGAAACCTTCATCCTATGTACACCCACAGTAACAATCAGGTGTGCCCCCAGGTAGAAATGTACAAAGAATAGCTGTCCCCCCATATGTAGAAATTTTGATAAGTCTATGCAAAGTGTCTCATGGAAGCCCTGCAGGCACAGCATGATCCCAGTTGATCTATGACACAAAGGTGAGCCCTGCTGTAAAAAATTAACTTGATTTGCCATACACATGTAGTATAAATGCCTATACTGGGCATGCTCACACACTCAAAAAAATGTACTGGATTTCATTCAGCATCAAACTGAAAGGTCATAGTGGGCATGCTCACACACTTAGGCTAAATACGGATGTGATAATAAGGGATCTATGGACAAATGTGGATAGTCATCTCTACTTCCAGAAACACATTCACAACGTGGTCAGAAAATCATGCTATGTGTCCACACAAACTGCCCAGGTCTGTGCATGTAGGTCAAAGGAGGTTCCCACTACTCAGCGGTCATCAGACCCGTCAGAGAGTACCACAACACACTTGCGATGAATCTGACTAGGCATGTTCAGCAGCCAGAAAGACCACTGAAGTACCTTAACAAGAGGATTACTGGCCTCAAATAGTTGCCCATGCAACAAGACTGAATGTAACCCAATCTGAACTCTGTTGCATACTGTCAACTCAGGAGATCTCTGCCCAACAGACAGGTCCATGTCATGGCTACACTCAGATCTGTTCTGAGTTACAGCTCAATGGCACTAAATATACAGACCCAACTGATATTGCCAACATCCTGGTAGATAGGATCAGTGTTAACTCCCCCCCCCCCCTCACCCATGAAAGAGCACATCTCTATAATGGAAGACTGCAAAGTTGCTGTCATCACGGCTGCACAGGTAAAAAAAACACTCTCCAAAGCCAGTATCACAGCAGCTATAGGGCCAGATAACATCCCAGGCTGTGTAGCATCTACTTCCCTGAAGTAAAATTTAAAATGGAAGGTCTGTGGCAACTGAAGTTTCCAGAGGACTGTAAACTAGGAGCCATAATTGTAAATACTAAAGATGTGGACATCCTACAAAAGGGCCTCACTGAGACAGATGGCTGTTGTCAAAGCCATGGGCTCTAGCTCAATGACAAAAGGTGCATTGTCATTCCCTTTGTTAAAAACTCTGTAGCCAAGAACTACAACATAGGTGCTAGTATACTTCATACTGAAAGTGTGACAAGAGACCTTGGGTCACAGGTGGACAGTGGACACAACTGTGATAATCACATTCCAGTAGTCAGGAAACCCTCCTATGTGGCACACCTCATCACAAAATGTGTCTCATGCAGAACAGAAGAGGACATTGTTCCCCTCTACTCATCACTCACTAGAACTATAGTAGAGTACAACACCACTTCTGCTATGTACCGCACAAGACAACCACAACAACCGGAAAGCCTGCAGCAATACCTCACAAAGAGCATTAGTGGCCTGGAATACATGCCATACACAGACATCTCAAAATGCTCCATCCGTACTCCCATGCATATCGCCTACTTAGAGGTGTTCACTGCCTAACATACAAAGCTATGTCAAACACAGAGCTGTTGGACATGCTCCACGTAAAACACTCACAATCCCTCTGACCTTCGGACCCAAAACCACGAGTGAAATACAAAAGGAAGGGGTGTACCCATTTACCTTATGGATACCCACACCTTCAGGTTAGTGGCACTGCATGAGGCCTTGGAGGCCATGCAAGTGCAACTAACATTGGGCAAAGCTGCTCATCAGATTTTAGCCTGCTACAGATCACGTATCTTGTCTCAGGAACCTCACTCAGTATCCCTGAGAACAGTGGAAAATACAAGGGCCCTGTCAAACACCATTATATGAGGAGATTACAACTACCCAAACAGTGAGTGGGAGAATTACTCATGTACAACATCCTTTGCCCAATGTTTCCTAGAGTTTAAAAACTCTAACACCCTGGAACAGCTGGTCACCATGCCCACTACAGGTGACAACATACTGGACATGATCATCACCAACATGGGGTACCAGTGTTCCACAACAGAGATAAACCCCTCGCTGGTAATATCAGATCATAAAGTAATCACACTGGACATCCACACCCCCCCCACCCAGTCAATGAAGCCACTGTGAAGACGTATTCCAAAGCAAACTGCACACTTCCCAAGACCAAAGTGGAACATTCCAAAGACCTCTTGCTATAGGATAATGGTATACAATCTGCAGAATCATTTACAAGTGCATCCTCCCAGGAGCCTCCCACCCATTTAAGTTGTCTTGTTAAATACCACTGTCTTTCTAGTTGCCCGCCTCTTATGTTAATCTGACCATATATCTCATTTCTCTCTACTTTCACTGGCTTATGTGAGTAATCACAAAATCATCATTTTTGAAATCCCACCCCTTCAATTATTTAAATTTATTGGCCATCCTACAGTATTTCATAGTACCAAATTACAAGTGACCACCCCTTTCAATCCATCTTGATGTTTTAAAAATAGTAACTCTCCACTAAACCTTAACTTTTTAAATAGGCAAAACTCAAGTTACCTACTTTCACATCTAACTTCTCTAGTGCACACTGCAGAGTGCATTCTTTTCAATCTTACCTTTAAGCATCCCTGTGACTAGCACTTTGTCTAATACCTGCTGGAAAGCACTAGGAAGCCTTAAACTCATACAAACACTGAACTCTCCTTGTTAATAAGGAGAAATTAATAGTAGGCACTAAACAGCCTATAATTGCAAAGTACCTTGCTAAGGAAACAGCTCCTGTACTTTACAAAGAAGAAAAAAAAAGCCCCAAACCAGGCATGTCCAAGGGTCAGCTCTCGGTGATTTCTCCTGTCCACCTGGTGAATCTGGGCATACTGGGGCAATGCAGCAATTGCCTCATGTACACAGACAACCCTCTCCTCCTACCACCCAACACTACAACCTGTGAGAGATGCACTTACATAGCCAAAATGGAAGCAAAGCTCTCCACCCAAGATTGTGCTAAACAGTCAAGAGGAGAAGGTTAACACCCACACTACACCTCAAGCAACACATAGCCCTTCTAAACCAGCACCACCAACACCCACATATAGCAACACTAAATCCACATATGCAGAGGCCCTTAACTGTAACCTGCCCAAGCAACAAAGACCTCTGAAGCTGAAACGCAAACAAACACCAATCACAACCAATGCGTCACATAGTTCACAACACCAGTGTGCCACCCAGCAACAGCCCTTAAGGCAAGACAATGTACCTAACACTTTAGTCATAGGTGACTCTATAGTCCGCACACTGATGTCCCTCTCACCAGGTTGAATAAGGAGAAAATTACAGTCAGATGCGTGTCGGGTGCCAGGATCCGCCACATAGCATGCACTCAAGTCACTCCACAACAAGTACAAATATGACTCTGTCATTGTCCATGTTGGAGTGAATGACTTGAGACGTACCTCCCTGGACTACATGAAAAGAGACATGGAAGAGCTCTCAGATCATGTGGCCCAGGCAGGTATGACCCTAGCCCTGAGTAGCATCCTGCCTTCGCCCAGAATGATACCACAATATAAGGATAAAATGATTGACTTCAACAATTGGCTAAGCTTATGGTGTCATTCAAAGGGGATTCAGTATCTGTCTGCCTGGGATGACATGATTGACAGACCACGATGCTTTGCCAGAGATGGTCTGCACTTGTCGCCCTGGGATTCAGGTTACTGGCTAAGGCTCTTGCCACCCTATAGTGCCTTTTTAGGCAAACTTCAAAGGACAAAACCACCACCGTAACAGGTACAAGCACGCAAAATCTGAAGGTAATGCTACTCAATGCTAGAAGTCTAAATTTCAAAATGCACTCTCGAGGCACTCCTAAAAATGAAGAACATCGATATCTGTGCAGTAACTGAGACCTGGTTCAAGGTTCCAGAGAGCACCCCTGCAATACCAGGCTACAACTCTTACCACACTTTTCGCCACCAAACCAGGACCGAAACACTAAAGGTGGAGGAGTGTCAATATTCACCAAGGATATTCACACCACCAGGCTAGTTGGCCAACACAATGTGTCTGAAATTCTCCAAGTGCAACTAACACTAGGTAAGACTGCAATCCAAATTGTAGCTTGCTACAGATCCCCACCATACCCCAAGATTCTCACTACACCTTTTTAAACATACTGGAAAATATTAAGATAGAACCAAACACCCTAATACTGGGTGATTTTAACTACCCTGCCATTAACTGGGAAAACTACTCATGTCCCAACACCTTTGCAACGGTTCTTGGAATTCATAAATTCCAACGCCCTGGATCAACTAATGCATAGTCCCACCAGGGCTCCAATATCCTAGACCTGGTCATTACCAACATGGCAAATCAATGCTCCATACCTATGGTCACCCCTCGTTAGTCAGGTCTGACCATAAGCTAATCACCCTTAACATCCACATCCCACCCCACCCCCAGTAAAGAAACCACCATAAAAACTTCTCCAAAGCCAACTTCATGCTACTCAAGTCAGAAGTGACAAACTTCATGACACCCATGCAGACGGGAACTGAAAGTTCAACTGCTGAATCCTACACTAAGGCACTGTACGAGCACATCCACTCATGCATGAATCGTGCCATCCCAAATAGAACCAAAATGCTCTCATCCAAAAAGGAAGCCAATCTGGTGGTCCCCTGCCATAAACAAACTTTACAACAAAAGGAAGAAACTTTTGCAGAAAAGAGGAAAATCCCAGGATGCAAAAACTCCCTTACTAGCCTCAGTAAGAAACTGAGATGCCTCATAAAATCCTCCAAAGCTAGTTATGAAAATAAAATTGCCAAAGATTCCAAAGACAACCACAAAGCATTCTATAACTATGTCAAGAATCTAAATGGCAATGCTCAGATCTGCTCTGAGCTAAAACAGAATGGCAATAAATATACTGATCCAAAGGATATTGCCAATATCCTGGCAGATCAATTCAGTGCCAACTTCACCCCTCTCACCCCTAAATGGCCCATCTCAATACCGGAAGATTGCCAAATTCCAGTAATAACGGCCACACAGGTACAAAACGCACTCTCTAAAGCCAAGAATACAGCATCCATGGGATCAGATGACATCCCAGGCTGTGTACTACATGAACTACAATATGAACTGGCACCTCACCTAAGTGTCATGTTTAATCATAGCCTCACCTCAGGTTTTGTGCCCACTGAGTCGCGCAGAGCGACAGTTATCCCAATCCACAAGGGGATCCACCTTGGATCCCGGAAACCTCGTCCCCATCAGTCTGACAAGCTTATCTTGCAAGGCCATGGGATTATTATCATGGAACTTATAAACAAAGACATTGGCAACCTTCAAACAAACATTGGACCCACCCAGGGTTGGTTTTGTGAAGGGCGATCTTTGTCTCTGAATGACCTGATTGACTTTGCTGAATCCAGGTCAGAGTGGCCATGGACAGTAAGGTACACAGCACATCCTATCTAGACCTTGCCAAGAGGCCCACCACCATAAACTAACTAAGTTGGGTATTAATCCCTATGTCACCCAATGGGTTGCTAAATGGCTTACTGATAGAACCCACACTGTAAAAGTAGCCGACTCCAAATCCAGCTCCAGACAAGTGACAAGTGGAGTACCTCAGGGTTCAGTCCTGGGGCCACTCTTGTTTGGCATCTACTTCTCTGAAGTACAGGTCAACACTAAAGGACTCTGGCTAACAAAGTTTGCAGATGACTGCAAACTGGGAGCCATTATTGAATCCCAAATGATGTGGATACTCTACAAAAGGGCCTTACAGAAACAGATGCTTGGTGCCAGAGCCATGGGCTCAAGCTCAATGCCAAGAAATGTATTGTTATCCCCTTTGGGAAAAAACATGTATCCATGAATTACCATATAGGTGGCAGTACACTAAACACAGAAAGTGTGATAAGAGACTTAGGGACACAGGTGGACAGTGGTCTCACCTTCGATAACCACATCGCCACAACAGTCAGGAAATCCTTCTATGTGGCACACCTCATCACAAAGGGCTTTTCATCCAGAAAAAGAGGTCATTGTCCACTGTACTCATCCCTCATTAGACCCATTATAGAATACAACGTCCCATTTGGTATGTACCTCTCAAGACATCTGCAACAACTGGAAAGGCCTCAGAAATACCTCACTAAAAGAATCACAGGCCTAAAGCAGATGCCCTACGCTGACCGCCTTAAAAACTCCAGCTATACTCTGTTCATATCGTCTACTCAGAGGCGATCTCTGCTTAACATACAAGGCCATGTCAAACCCAGAGCTGTTGGACATGCTACACTTAAAGAAATCCCAATCCCTCAGAGCTACACGCTCCAGGGATCTAAACCTTGTCATCACAATAAACAAAACATGCTGGAGGGATAGGTTCCTGACCCAGAGACTCCCCAGACTTTGGAATAGATTGCCCATACATGTCAAGCAGAGTGCCTCTTTGGACCTCTTCAAGAGGAACCTTGACGATTGGATGGGAGAAAGGAAATTCACCCCAGGGATCACGTCAGTCGCCCTGCTAGACAGGGGTCCAGGAAAGTAAATAATGTGGGAAGAAATAGCCAGGGAATTGTTATGGCTAGGCTTGTATAGGCCCTAGGGCTGATAGCCTAGTACCAACCTATGAACCTATGAACCTATGAACCTATGAGCATCTACAGGGATGCATGGAATGAGACAACACAAAGAAATCCAAGATGCACTCCTCCAAAAATAAGACAAGAATCAGGTGGTTGTTGCCCATAAATAAGCTAGACAGCAGAAGGAGGAAATGAACACATGATAGAGCCAACTTCACTAAAGGAAAGGCATCACTGATCATTTATAGGAAGAAACAATGATCGCTCATAAAATAATCCAAGGACTGTTTCTAAAGACAAATAGCCAAGGAATGTAAGAATAACAACCACATAGCCTTCGGTAGCTATACCAGACATGTAGGTGTCAACTTCCAAATATGCTGTCAGCTACTGAAAAAGGAAAGAAATACACTGAACCAACTTTCTTTGCCCACATCCAGGGGGACAAGTCCAGTGTAAACTCCCCCATCACCCCAAATGGCCCTGCTGAGCCCCAGACGTCATGGACATGCAGGTAAAGACAGCCCTCTCCACAGCTAAGAACACAGCATCAATTGGACTGGATGGTGTCCCAGGCTGCGCCCCACACTAGGCCCAAAAGGAACTACACCCTCACCTACATCCACTGTCCAGACTCAAGTGTCCCACAGGCTATGTACCCAAAAAATGGCATACACTAACAGTCATCCAGCTCCACAAAGGGGGTGCCACAACAGAACCTGGAAACCATTTCCCTTTATGTCTACTCAGCCTGGTCTACAAAGCTATTGAGCAAATTGTTATGGAACCCATAAACAGACATTGGAGACCTCCAGTCACTGGACTCTGCACATTTCCGCCTTGTTAAAGGCAGATCCTGTCTCCTACACCTAGTTGACTTATGTCAAACAGTTACCAAGGACATAGATGGAGGTGAAAGTAGTCCACACAGCCCACCTGGACCTCACTAAGGACTTTTTACATCATTCCCCACTCTGTCATCATGGACAAGCGTACCAGCTTGAACATTAACAGCTATGTCACAGGATGGTTGGCCAAGTGGCTCACAGATCAAACAAACATTTTCAGAGTTGCGGGTGCTATGTCCGACTCTAAGCCAGTCACAAATGACATCCCACAGGTGTTGGTCCTGGGACCCCTTCTGTTCAGTAGATACTGCTCAGAGGTACAGGCAAGCACGGGAGTTGTATGGCTGAACAGGTTTGCAGATGACTGCTAACTGTGGTCCATAATCGACTCTACTGCTGACACAGACAACCTCCAGAAGTGTCTTACAGAGACTGATACCTGGTGTCAAAACAATGCCCTCAAGCTGAATGCCAATGAATGCATAGTCATCCCCTGTGGGTAAAACAATGTGCACACAAATCACCACATAGGTGGTAATCCAGTATGTACGGAGAAAGTCATTATGGCCCTGAGGACACAGGTAGATAGCAAACTCCACTTTCATGGTAACATGGCCAAAGTGTTCAGACATTCCTTCTGTGTAGCCCACCTAATGTTACCTAATGTAACCCACATTGTATAGTCTGATGATGTCACCATCATACAAATATACCTGTGGAAAGAAGAGTTTACAGTAATGTGCATAGTGTGTTCTGTAAATGTGTACTTGTTCTTACCTGGGTTGAACCCGATCCTCGGCTCCGTGTCACTCAACAATGCAAGCTCTGCATCGAGAAGAGAGCACAAACAAATACCCACAATTCCGTAGTATCATAAAGTAGGCAGGTAGAAGTTTGAATCCTGCACTCAACAAATCTGTGTGTGGTCTCTTTGGGAAGGAGCTACCTTTTTGGAGAGTAGTAAAACACCTTAAAAGTGGTATACTAATCATTGTCAAGTCTGATGATGTCACCATCCTACAAATATACCTGTGGAAAAAAGACTTTCCAGTAATGTGTATAGCATGATGTGATAATGTGTACTCCTCTAGTATCATGAAGTAGTTAGGTAGGGATTTGAATCCTGCACTTGACAACTGTGCATGTAATTACCTTGGAGAGGAGCAACCTTTTGGTAGAGTAGTAGTACACCTTACAAGTGGTATACTTATCTTTCTCAAGTCTGATGATGTCACCATCCTACGAATATACCTGTGGAAAAGAGACCTCCCAGTAATGTGTATAGTGCGTTGTGTTAATGTGTACACCTCTAGTATTATGAAGTAGTTAGGTAGGGGGTTGAATCCTGCACTTGGTGAGTGTGTGTGTTCTATGTGTGTGACACTGTTGGTCAATGTGTTGTGGGTTTTGCTTTTACTACCGTATGACATATCAGTAGGCATTGCACATGTGAGGTAGCTGTGAGGCAAAAACATATATGTACATGTTACCTCAATTATTGCATGTGTGTGAACCCTGCTTTATCCAAGAACACAGCTGTCATCTTTGCCAAACTGTGCTGCTGCTTCCCAGACCTTAGGTCACATTTGTATGATTGTGACAAGGCCAACCACTGCAGTAATGCCTGGCCAAGGTCATCCATGTCACACACACTCATTACAGTTCCTATTGAATTGTGTGAGTGTCTATGGCCGAAGTATATGTCAGACCTGTTCAAATGCAGCAAAGTCTGTCAATGATCACTATTCATGATAGGTGTACAACAACCTTTGTGGATATGCATGCAGACCCCTTATTGCTTATGTGATCCACCGAGGGATTTCAGAATACTTTAGGAAATGTGATTATCAAAGGAGAGATGACGTAACACCAGGTTGCATGTACACATCGGTACCTGTTCATCATGTTGGTGGCTACTACCTATGTGGTACTGTGGGGATACTATGTTCCATAAAGGTGGATGACTATGCTTAGTTTGGCCTATAGCTTTACAGCATGGGTTTGACAACAGGTTTGTGAAGGATGTGTGTGTCACCTGGAGAATGCAGAATAGGCCACAGTATGCATTACCAGATGTGGACAGACATATCCCTACTTTGATTGCTTGTACCTAAGAGAGCCATATGCCAAACAGGGGTGGTCTCAATAATGGGTGCAGAAGAATACCACTGGTTACTGGCATAGTATAGTACCTGAAGGATCCAAATGTTGCTGTGTGTCCTACATCCATGTGTCAGTTGTCAAGACATCATCTAACAATTGGTTATGGTCAGGCTGTTGAAGTCATGTATACTACCAGAATGCAAAACAATGACAGAGTGTAACAGTATCACCCACAGCACAGTTTCAAACCATGTCATACACACGTGTAGTCAGGTTCCGAAATGTGTGTAGTACAATGTATACTGGCCACCAATAGAAACTATGGAGTGTTACTGTGTAATACAGAGCATGTCACCCTGCCCATGTGTCCACTATGCACGTACATGCAGAAAGTACACCTCCACCATGTTCACAATTGTACACCTGCAAATCTGTGCTACACACATCCCACACATACTGTCCACTCTCTAACACATACTGCCAATACTGCACACATCAGCCAAGTGGCACGTGGTTGGACAATACACAATTGTAACTAACACTGGTGTAAACAACACTACAATGACAATCATAGCTTTAATGCATCATGCCTGCTCAGCTACACCTTCAAGCATATCATTACACTCTACTGCTGACAACATGCTAACATTGCTATACTGCTATAAAGACACCCTGTGCATCAACACCATGGTAGCCTGTTCCTGCATTGATGCTACAGATGACAGTAGGTGGCACAGCTTTCATCATATGCACAGGGTATGTTGTTGGTTTGCCAGAGGCCTGCAGTGAGCCATCCAATCGACGTGTGTGTGTGTGTGTGTGTGTGTGTGTGTGTGTGTGTGTGTGTGTGTGTGTGTGTGTGTGAAGGGCAAGAATACTGGTATGGGCCAATGCTGATGTAATGTGTGTGGGTATGTGTTAGCCCTAGGTGTCTGGATTGTGTGTGTGTGTGTGTGTGTGTGTGTGTCTGGATGCACACAGTTCCACCATGTGGCTGCCATATACGGGTATTTGTGGGACAGCCACAGACTGTACCTGCAAGGCTTTACAGATCACCATCTCTGGCCATGGATATGGTACCTGTGCCTGGCAGGGGTGCTACTGACACTAAGGTACTCAGGTACTAAGCCAGACTGGGTACTATCCCCAGAGGTAGATGGATGTACACTGGACCCAGGTCCCTGCTGGGACTGTCCAGAGCCACGTGCACGTGGTCTTCTAGGGCGTTCTATGGACAGCCTACCCCCAACATTGCTGGGGCTGGTACTGGCACTACGGGAGCGGCTGTGGCTTGAGGGACGTCTGTGGCGACTGCCAGCTGCTGATGTTGCTGGCATACATCCACTTCGATGACTCAATCATCCCGCACTGTCCTGACACATAGACATGACATTGCGGAGGACATCTAATGTCTCTCCCCAACGTCTATCAGTGACCTCAATGTAATTACGGACGGCACTAGCTAGGTCACAGATACTGTCAATTATGGTGGTATGTGCCCTCTGTGCCCTTAATCCCTGTCTGGTGTACCGTTCCATACGTGCCTGTGCCTCCATGACAGCCTGGAACATGTGTGAGGTTGTAAGACCTGTGGCACATCTGCCAGTGGCATGATGAGCAGCAGTGCTCCGACGATAACCCCTGGACATCTGCCTATGTGGTACCCTTCCAGACATCTAGGTATGGCTGCTGTGTCGGGATGCATGTGCCATGGATACCATACTGTCCTGGCCAATGCCGACTGTACGCTGTCCCTCAGTTAAGGGCATTGGTGATGGATGTATTGGCAGTATGACTGTGTGCATGGATGGGGTGGACACTTGTGTACTGTCGATTGGTGGCCCAACGACAGAACCTGGCAAACATACCTGTGCCTCAACACACCTATCATCATTATCACTATTTTGCTCAGTGACATCAGTTTCCATGCTGTAGTGAACCAGCCCAAAGTCAGCACCTGTGAGTGGAAGACAGGAAACACACTTTATGACCTGTACATGATGTCGGCACACATGAACACATGCACACATGAACACGTGAACATGTGAACACGTGCACACATGCAGACATGAACACATGCACACATGCACATGAATGCACTCCTCACTAAAACAGATACACACACACACACACACACACACACACACACACACACACACACACACACACACACACACACACAGGCACACACACACACAAAACACCAGCAATCCGGTGGGGTACATTATCACAAGGCAAACAGTGATATCACGTGTCAGCATGCAGGACGTGTGTTGCTCAACAGCATGCTGTGCGGACGTAGACAGCCCTTGCTAATAACAGTATACATGGCGTTGATGCATGTGTGTTGTTGTTCAGTGATTGGCCTCACCCTGGAACGCAGTGTGTACATGGACACAACATTGCTGTGTAAGTATTAAAAGCTCTGCAATGTCCTGTGCACCATCACTCACAGGTATACATTCCATGGCTGGATGTGTATCTGTGTGTCACATAGATATCCATTTCTGATTAGAGCGTCTGTATCTTTAGCAGATAAATGTGGACACAGGTTTAGCACATGCATGCTGTGTATACACACAGGATGAGTGGTGCATGTATACCTGATGGAATACCATTGCTAAACATAGCCATTGTACAGTGGTTATGCTGAGTGTAAGACATATTGTGGCCATACCAGTGCCAGCCATGACATGGCTTGTTACAACACAACTGCAACATTAAACATCACACATACACAGTGTGTGTCATGTGACCTATACACTCAATAGCATTACAAGGCATATATGTGCCACTTTGTACAAAAAGTGATTGCTATGCATATTGTGTATTGGTCCATATGTGTGCACACACACAACATTGAGGTGCACAGCAGTTAATGCTATGTGTAGTACTGTGGTCACTGTAACTGGATGGGGTGTAGTACCATGAGCCATCATCATGCAGCATCATGTGGTCACTCAAGGCTACTTATGTGTGCCAGACCGGCACATACCATGCTGTACCAGAACTGCTGTACCATGGCTACATTCACCATTTCACAGCCAGTTGTTACATGGGTTTGTATGGTGCCCAATAGGGGGCATTGCCTAGCATGAATGTGTTATGTGTTGAAGAGTGTCGCACAGCCACATGAGAGACATCCGCCCCTCAGGTATATTATGTGTACTGTGTGGATGACATTTGGGATACTGGAGTGTGACCTTACAGCAGGTGTCTGAATATGCCATGTGTAGCATGTGAACGTGTACCGCGTATGACAAAGTTGTGTATGTTGTGTGCATGTGTATTGCCTCTGCATATCCAATGTCCACTACAGTGTTGCCACAATTGTGTGGGATGCTCTGTGAATTGTTATGTGTTTTAGGCAGCTACCCACGGTACTGGGATTTCCATAGTCTCACAGCAAACATGCACAGCATGCATTATGCATAGGTGTGTTATGTGTACATGGCCTACAGCTCACCTATGACATGCACATTTAATTAGTAATATTAAATGTAGAACACACTCACCAGCATGAGTCTGCTGCGTTGCTGTCACACCAGAGGGACCTACAAGGACATGAGACAGTTTGTCAGTGGCAACAACTGTGGCATTGCTACTGTGTGTCTGCAGTCTTACAGTAGTACAATGGTTGACAGTCACGGGCCTACAGATTACATCCCTTTTGATTTAGTATTGCACAACACTAGGCACCACATCCTCTAACTACACAGTACACATCTCACGTGAGCATGTTCTACCAATAGAAGCAACAGTAGTGTACAGCTATGCCATGTTACCTGCACGCTCCATGTCAACTTGCTGGGTGGCTCCGGTCTCCATGAGGATACATGTTGCTTGATGTTGTTGCTGTTGGCCAGGAGCCAACTGGCTCAGGAGCAGCTTCTCCACTCTGGTGAGGAGGGGATGGATGGGTACCTCACCACCTGTGGCAAGCTGTTGTCTACGGATATGTGACGCATGCTGCTGGACATGTCTAATTAAATCACTGCAGTGATGGTGTACCTGGTCATATGTCTGGTTATGCATGCCTATGTCATTTACCCTACGGACAAGATCTTGCTACAATGCAGTCCACTCATGCTGGTCCTGGCTGGTTCTGGAGAACAGCAGGGCATAGTGCTGTACTAGGCTTGCTTTTAGCAGTTCCTCCTCTGCCGTGCTGTAGGTGGGGTTACGACGGTGGGCCATTACCCTGGAAGACAATGAAACAATATGTGAGCATGTCATGTGGCACACAACATTCTAAAGTACAGATATCAATTAAATGCCATATATAGCAACCTATTGACTGTCAGAGGATACACACTTTCAATACCACATATCAGTGCTCAGCCCAAACTGCCTGACAGTGCCTGGCACACTGTATACATCAAACCATGTTTTGCACAGCAACAAAGACAAACCAGTATGTAAGACTATACAATAGTACCTGGTACATTGTATGCAACACAATGCACCACCTAGCCACATGAGGTATATATCTATGGTTATAGGTTTGTACTAGGATAATTGCCCTTGCGAGCCATTTTAAGCCTACCCAATTATCTCCTGTGAGACTCAAACCCTGCACCTTGTGTTTGTAAGGCAAACACCTTAACCATTAGGCCACCCTCCTAACCCCAAAGAAGAAGGGAAACACAGGCTCTGATGAGATTTGAACTCATGACCCCTGATTTACTAGACCAGTGCTCTAACCCCTGAGCTACAGAGCCACTCATTATGCATCAGGAAATATGTATTCCATTGCAATTATTGTAAAGTCCAGTTACAGTATTACCAGTATACCACACTAGTCATTGATGGCAAACCCCTGCCTAACATATGTGCACATTCGTTAATATAGGTGGCATACTGCTGTACTAGACTGTACATGTTGCTAGATACGCACTTATATCCTGTAACACACATATGACCGAGGCCATGGTACAGGGATACCTACACACACATCAGGCATACATACCAGACACAAAGGTATGGCAACCCAGATTACCTTTACCTGTGTACCATACAGTACTGTGTGTCAGTAGTTACAAAGCCTTATGCTTGAGGTATGTAATCTGTGAGGACTACAGGGAACACACAAAACAGTGGTTCCAAGAAATGTGGACATACACCATACTGTGCTGTGTAGGCATACAGCTTCAGGTAGTACTACAGTTCATACATGAGTTGGATTCACCAGCAGTAACACTCAATAAGCATACATGTACTGCTTTAACCTACAGTGGGACACCCCAGTCAACACTAAGGGACTACGTCAGACCGTATGGCATACTGCTTTTTCTACCTAGCGACTGCATACACATCTTTTGCTGGGATCACAGCTAGGACACATAATACCATGACTGAAACAGTTTCCCACTAAGCTATCACACATATGCAGAACTCTGACACATTCACCAACACATTCACCATCACACGCAGTCAACCTCACATAGCAATTATTGCAACAAGTACATGTGGGTGTGTATCACTTCAAAGGTAGGTAATAGGCTATTGGCCCTAGGGCCTATAGAAGTCTAGCCATATGCTACCCTGGCCTTTGAAACACAGGTAAGTACATTTCACATGGCCCTGTCAAGCAGAGCCACAGAAGTGATTCCCGGGGTGTATTTCCTATCTCCCATACATTCATCAGGATTATTTCTGATGACAGCTAATTAGGGGCTTTGTTTGCTATTGATAGGTGTTTTTTTCCAGAGTATGGGATGTCTCTGAGATAGGGATCTATCCCTCCAGCATGTGCTGTCTATTGAGGTCACAAGGTTTGGGTCCCTAGAGTGTGTAGCTCATAGGGATTGTGATCTGTCTACGTGAAGCATGTCCAACAGCTCTGGGTTTGACATAGCTTAGTATGTTAGGCAGAGGTCACCTCTGTGTAGGCGTTATGCAACACAGTCTAGCTGTGGGTTTGTGAAATGGTCTACATAGGGCATCCGTTTGAGGCCGGTATTACTCTTTGTGAGGTATGTGTGTGTCGTTTCCAGTTGCTGTAGATGTCTTGGGAGGTACACACTGCATTGGGCACTGTACTCGATAATGGGCTTTATGTGTGATGAGTAAAGGGGAACACTGACCTATATTTCCCTGGATGACACACCTTTGTGATGACGTGTGCCACGTAGACAGTTGACATGCCTAGTGTGGCACTGTGATTATCAAAGGGGTGACTACTGTCCACCTGTGTCCCATTGTCTCTTATCACACCTTTGGTGTTAAGTAGACTACCACCTATGTGGTAGTTCATGGGTACAGAGTCTTTGCAAGAAGGTATGCCAATGCAGTGTCAACAGTAAGCTTGGGTCCATGGCTTTGTCACCAGGCATATGTTGCAATAAATATGACCCTGTCTCTCTCTCTGTCTCTCTAAATATATATATATATATATATATATATATATATATATATATATATATATATATATATATATATATATATATATATATATATATATATATATATATATATATATATATATATATATATATATATATATATATATATATATATATATATATATATATATATATATATATATGTATATACACACACACACACACACATACATATAAACATCCATTGGTGTACATGTAGATATATATATAGGCACATATACAGTCCACCTTTCATGGTGGGGATATCAATTATGCAAAGGTTGTGAGGTATACCGGTATGTCATAATATTGCACAGTGTTGTGCGGAATGCATTGAAGGTGTTCTCAGCCCATGTAGCTTTAGCAGGCCTCACTGGCTGCAACACTACAAACCTGATGAATCATACCCACAGCGTTTAACCACCACATGTCATATAACAGCACTGTATGCTGTCTTGTTTGCCACACACTACAACCTACATAGACATATGCATATAACAACCTTCAACAACATATATATGTCCACCCTTCACAAACAGTTACAGTATGTCCCTTGCTCTATGTACATGTACAGATGCTAATATATCTGACACAGACAGATCTCTCCGTATCTGTGTGCCATACACAAGTCAGGTAGGCATAGCCCTTTCAGCTTTCCAAAGTGGGGACCATGCTTGTTTGCTGTGGACACCATTGTGTAAGTCAGAAGGTTGGTATACTTCTCATAACTGATGCTAGGGGTGTAGCCAGTGATTTGAATGTTGTACTCAGACCTGAATGTTGCCACTTCCAGTACACAGTTGACAGTGTAGAATTGTACTCACCCCTACAAATGCTAACACAAGATACATGGGAGTATGTATTTTCTTTTCTACTTATACAATTAGCTGACATACATACATAGTTATTCAGATGTTTTCATTTTGCACATGAACTGTTTGGGAACTGCTGTACTGTGGATATAAATGTACTCACTTCTGCACAGTGTGTGCTTTTTATTTTGTTGACATTATCACAGAATGCTCATAAAAACTGGACAGTTCCAGTACTGAGTGTACCTACCTACATCCTTGCTGTACCTTGCACACACTGGTATTTTGTATATTTGGGTGGGGATTGTCCTGCTATGATATTGTGTGGGGGTTGTAAAGTGCTGCTGTAACATTATTTACTGCTAGAATGTCTGGTTCTGTTATCACAATCATGTAATGCAATTCCACAACTGCTGGTAAAGTTCCACAGAACAGGTTTTGTGTTATGGCATTCCTATCTTTCCTTTACATTCACACATTCTGATGCATGATATATATATTTCAGCAACAACCTGCTGTATATCTACTGTGGCCTAGTGGTACTTCATGCAGTCTAGTGTGTCCGGGGTTCAAGACTGACAGTGGTGTTTTACTTTGCTGCTGAGCAGAATAAGTTTCCTCATATGCAGGGTGACTAAGGCACTTTTAAGCAGTTGTAAGCGGGTTTGTGTGGGTTTGCGTGACACTTAGCAATACCAGGCTAAGTGCACACATGCGCACACTCGCTCAAACCCGCTTACTCCTGCTTAAAAGTGCTTACTCCCGCTAACTCCCGCGCTCATTTCTTTGAAAGAAAATAAAATGGGGAGATAGGAAAGTGGTGAAAAAGGGGCACAAAGAGGGAAAGACAGTAGGAAAAACAGCTCAGGATGTGCAGGACGAGTGTAGGGAAGGTCCATAGCTGCCCATTTCTTTAACAGCAACAGCTGTGCATATGCTAGTAATTTGGAGGGAAATTTGAAACCTTCCACCCCTGAGAGAGGGGTGTGGACAATGAAGTATGTTGTGCTGCCAATTGAATTTCAGTTTCTGTGTCCAGCGGACATTTGTGCAAAAAAGGCAGTTATGTATGGGGTGTAATTTTTTTGTGGGAGCAGATTGCCCATTTTTTTTTTTTCAGGTGAGAGTGAAATGTGGGGTAGGGGAAGTAGGTATATTTTGGGAGGTAGGTTGGGGAGGTAAACAGACAAGACAAACAAGACGCATACAAGGGGCGGAATATGACACATGGCATGGGTGAACACCATTGAAGAGGAAGGATGTTTGGAAATCGCAAGCCCATGAGCCCACAGATGGCAACAGTGGAACTGAGATCCCCACCCATGGGCAGTCACCACTGCACCTTCACAGCCCAGAGGGTGGCTGTGCTGGGGGCCGTGTAAGAGGGGCAGGCTCACCCGTGAGTTGCGCCACTCTTGCCTCGAGCTGGTGTGGAGGATCAGCGACTGAATGCTCGATCTCCCTACGCACCACAGCCCGGACCGTTCGGAGGGTGATAGGTGGCTCTCCTCTGGCCACGCTTGCAGGGGGGACGAGCCCCAACCCCTGCAGCGCTTCCACCTGAAGGTGGCACAGGGCCAGCAGAGGAGGAGGTCCCGGGCTGGGCACCAGATCTGCTGGTGCCAGGTGCCATCGCCAGCTGAGGAGGGACAGGTGGGTCCGCTGGGACCAGCCTTCCCATATGTTCTGTGTTTAGGAGAATTTAATGACAATATGGGTTGGTAACAGCCAACAGCATTCCAAATTAGTTGTAACAGCATGCAGTAATATTCCCATTAACCCAACACACCAGAGTTCAAACAGTTGAACAGCAAGCATAACACATGCATATATAGAACAACTGTGGACATTCCAACAGCATGCAGGATTGATTGGTTGCAACAGGCCACCAAGGTTGCGGTGTTTGAACAGGGCACATGCATCAAAGTAAATGCAGATGTTTATAAACCAATAGGACATATGTCCAAACAAATGTTTTGAGATTACACATACCCATTGAGGTGTGGAATTGCATTGTTTATGCACATACAGTAGGGTGTAAAAAGATACCTCCATTAACAACTTATATGTACTTATAGTTTACACTACATTCCTATTGACTGCAGGTATATATCCCCTACATGTATTATTACACTAGGCAATGTCCATTACGTTGTGAAATGTGTTTTGCTAGTTCCTTATATACCTGACCTGTATCTGACATACAAACTGTCCAGGATGCAAATGTTACTGCTATGTATTTATATTTTTTATTTATATTTATATGTCTACATATCTGTATGTGTTCAGGTGACATTATCAGTTATATTTTAACAGTCCCCTACATTTCTAGCAGCACATTGACATTTCTGGTGAACACAATAACAAGCTACTCATGTGCCAGATTTACCTGTACCTGCCAGCCTTGAAACAACAGTTGAGGACTATATATATGCTTAAGAGATACTGGCACTCTCTTCATCCACTTTCTATGGGCCTACCCAAGTGTGGGTTGACAGCACTTAATACAACACTACTATTTATATACTGCAAGAGTACATCAACATTTCGAAGAAACTGACACGGACACACTACAGAAGTTATACCTTTATTAATTACATTACACACTTTTCTAGTGGCTCTCTCATTTATTTGATATTACAGTGCAAGCAGACATCTTATTCAAGATGTATTATACCTTCATTTATGGTTTATGACACTCTTTTTCAGGCTCTCTCACTTATTTTATATAACAATACATGCAGAGAAATAATTCTGGAATTATTATACCTTTATTAATGGGTTACAACACTCTTTTTCAGGCTGTCTCACTTATTTTACATAACAGTACATGCAGAGAGGTTATTCAAGCCTTATTATACCTTTATTATTGGGCTATGCCACTTTTTGTCAGTCTCTCTCACTTATTTTATATAACAGTACATGCAGGAAAATTACTAACCTGCCGGGTGGCACAGCCTTAGCAGCCTATCTGCATAGGCTTGCTGATTCGCAGCATGGACACCTGCAGCTGTGAAGTAAATGAAGTGATATTGAGACATATACCTATCCATACTATCGACTACACTAGCAATTTTTACATACTTCATTCTATGGCTACCTACACAGTAGTGGGGCATTTTGCATCTCACGGGCCTCCTGTATCCATTGGTTCAGTTGGTCCTGCTTGCATCTCTTCAGGTCTGCATGGTGGTGTCTGACCTGCACACCAGTCCAAGAGACGCCTGTGGCACTGGTGAGTTCATGTGTGAGACGGTTGCAGGCTTCCGCTTTGTATTCCGTGCCCTGGAACTGGCCCTGCAGGAGTCTAGCATCATGATGATGGACGAGGAGCCAAACCATCACTTTTGACTCCTCAATGCCCCACCGTTGCACTCGGAAGCGAGAGCCCTCTCCGACAGCAGCCATTTCTGCCTGCAGATGGGAGCTACAACCAGTTATGGCAAATATTCCCACCTATGGAGCTTAAATATGCCTCGTTTCCCGCACTTATTTGTGATTGGCCGGATTTGAAAATTCTCAGCTGAGTGCACACCTGCTTAGCACTGGGTAGACTTTGATTAATATGTATATGTGTGTTGACAGTCCATGAACATCAAATGCTGTCATGGCTTAGTGGATCAGTACTGTGATTATGGTGCACACTATCCTGGGTTCGAGACCTGTCATTGCTTTTTATTTTACTACTGGCCTGACCGGTAGAGGGTGTGGCTGTGTTTAGCCGACTTTGCTCAACTTTGCCCAATGTTGCTCTACGTTTACCAACGTTGCCCGACGTTGCGCTAGTTAGCGCTGTGCGCAGCTATGTGCAAAACATGTTTTGTTTGCACTAGTTGGCACGATGCGCAGCGCCGTGCAAAGCTATTGCTCTAGTTAAAGCACTGCTAAGCTATGAGCAAGTATACTTAAATATGCTTAGTACTGGTAAACTTTGCTTAGCAGTGCTTCACACTGCTTAACATGCATTACGTATGACTTTATCAGTATGCATGTCCATTTCACCTTCTTATATATATATAACATATCATTCACTACTACATAGGCCATTTCAATGCATTGTACTAATATTTAAAAGATAAATGTCAGGAACTCATTTTATGCACAGATTTACTACAGAAAATGGAAATGGGAGTGGTGGGACTCGAATCAGGAATGCCTCCTCTATGTGCGAAGGCTCTACCACTACGCTATTGCTATTTGGCTTAATTTGCATATAAGTAGTTTATTATCCTCTTCGATGTCTGAACTGCTAACTGTAGCTAAGCAATGGGCAAACCCGTGCACATACACACAAATACGGGCAGCTATATCGGGAATGAGGAAAAAAATGGTTTTACATTTTATTATATTTGTACACGGGTTTAGAATGTGGGGGAGTGTTGTGTTGGAGATTTACAAATTTGATCGGAGGACTCGCTCATGTCTGGTGGCATTTGCTGTTTAGGCACTTGCAGGGGTGTGGATATTTGGACTGCTTGGCAGCCTGACATGGCCCCTGCACTTGTGCATGCTCCGTGTTAGCCTTAGAGATGAGTCAGTGCACCCTCATGCATATGCATGACGCGCTGACGTCATACTCTTAAACTGCAGTCTCCAAGTAAGACTTAGTTAGTCTTACACGGAGGATTAGTGAATCCTGGCCTATATGTGGCATTCCAAAAATAATTATACTTACTACAAAAAAATTTGTGGAGTAGTTAAAGGAGCAGTGTGTAATGTTTTTAGAGTAATTAAAGGAGCAATGTAATAAACATAATTCATGTGTTATATGCATGTGAATTATAACATTTCCCTTGCAGAATTATAGGTAATGCAAAAATGTTGGCTTTGCTTTCATTATGGTTGCATACACCCCCACACATGCGTTCACACCCACCCACCCACATGCATATGTGCATGTGTGTGTCTGTGTGAGCCTGTGCGTATGTGTGTGTGTGTGTGTGTGTGTGTGTGTGTGTGTGTGTGTGTGTGTGTGTGTGTGTGTGAAAATCAAATCTCAAACAGTGTGTGTGTCAGCTACTTGGAGCAAGGACACAGAGCACTGGTTTCACAGAGAAAATGCTGGAGAACTTGGCTTGGAACACTCGGCTGAGGATTCAACTCTAGAGTTGTGGTCAGTGTGGAGTCTTATAGGTTCATTGGTGTGTACTAGGATAATGGCTCTGGAGGCTTTACAAGCCTAGCCCATAGGATTACCCTGGCATCATGCCACCTGAACTTAGTTCCCAGTGCCTCTGTTGAGTAGAGCCACTGGAGTGATCCCCAGGGAGAATTTTCTATTTTCCATCCACTCATCAAGATTTCTCTTGAAGAGGGCCAGTGAGGTGCTCTGTTTGGCATGTATGGACAGTCTCTGGGTTATGAACCTGTCCCTCCACCATGTTCTGTTGATTGTGGTAATGAGGTTGAGGTCTCTGAAGCATGTGATGCAGATGGATTTGGATTTTTTTAGATGTAGCATTTCTAACAGAGCTGGGTCAGACATGGCTTTGTAAATCAAGCAGAGATTGCCTCTAAGTAGGTGATATGAGACAGAGAATAGTCGGAGTTTTTTGAGTCTGTTCATATATATGTATATATATATAGATATAGATATAGATAAAGATATAGATATATAGATATAGATTAGATATACATATATATCTAGCTATATATACTGATATTGGGTGATTTCAATTACCCTACCATTCACTGGGAAAGCTACTTGAGTACAAATTCCCAGGCCCAGCGCTTCCTGGAATTCATCAACTCAGATGCACTGGATCAGCTGGTAAACTCCCCTACCAAAGGTGAAAACATATTGGACCTTGTCATCACCAACATGGGCGACAGGTGTTCCACACCGGAGGTCAACCCGTCACTGGTTAGATCAGATCATAAACTAATCACTCTGGATGTCCACACACCACCACCCCCAACTAAGGAAACCACAGTAAAAAAACTTTTCTAAAGCAAACCTCACCTTTCTTAAGACAGAGGTGGTAAGTTTCACAACCCCCACGCTAAAGGATAACGCTGCCCAAGATGCAGAAAACTTTACAAATGCACTCTGTGAGCGCCTACAAGGATGCATGGATCATGCCATCCCTAGCAAAACCAAGACTCATTCCTCTAAGAGAAGGAAACCAGTTTGGTGGACTCCTGCAATAAACAGGCTATACAATAGAAGGAGGAAACTAGTTCAGAAAAAAAGCAAATCCCAAGAAGGAAAGACGTCCCTGATCAGTATCAATAAGAAACTAAGGTCCCTCATGAAATCATCCAAGGCTAACTTTGAAAGAAAAATAGCCAAGGATCAAAAGATAACCACAAAGCCTTCTTTAGCTATGTTAAGAATCTAAGTGGCAACTCGCAGATATGCACTGATCTAGTGCAAAATAGCACAAAATATACTGAACCTACTGATAATGTCAACATCCTGGCAAATAGATTCAGTAAAAACTTCACCCCCCTTTCATCTCCAAAAGGGCCCACAACAGTACCAGAAAAGTGTAGTGTCCCAAACATCACAGACGCACAGGTGAAAACAGCCCTTTCAGAAGCCAAAAACACAGCTTCAGTGGGGCCAGATGGTGTCCCAGGCTGCATCTTGCACGAACTATAGAACGTTCTAACCCCCCACCTAAACACGCTGTCCAACCTCAGCCTCTCCACAGGCTACGTGCCCATAGAATGGCACACAGCAATGGTTATTCCTCTCTACAAAGGAGGGACCACAACTGACCCTGGTAACTATCGCCCCATAAGACTGACTAGCCTGGTCTGCAAGGCTATGGAGCACATCATCATGGAACTCGTTCACAAAGACATTGGGAACCTCCAAACACTTGACCCGACCCAGTTCGGCTTTGTTAAGGGCAGATCATGCCTACTAAACCTGGTTGACTTCTTCAAGACCGACACATAGCTTACTATGCTCATAGACGAGGGAAAGGTGGTTCACACAGCCTACCTTGACCTCGCCAAGGCTTTCGACACCATTCCCCACTCGGGTATTACAGAAAAACTCAAAAGCCTGAACATAAACCCTTATGTCACGAGATGGGTTGCCAACTGGCTTACAGACAGAACTCACACTGTAAGAATAGTGGGCTCCAGGTCCGACTCTAAACCAGTCACAAGTGGTGTCCTTCAAGACTCGGTCCTGGGACCCCTACTGTTCGGCATATACTTCTCAGAAGTACAGGCAAACACAGGAGGACTATGGCTAACAAAGTTCACCGATGACTGCAAACTGGGAGCCGTAATTGACTCTCCAGCTGACATGGACATCCTCCAAAAGGGCCTTACTGAGACGGACACCTGGTGTCAAAGTCATGGCCTCAAGCTAAATGCCACAAAATGCATAGTCATCCCATCTGGGAAAAACAAAACACCCACGAATTACCACATAAGTGGTAACCCCCTTAATACAGAAGAGGTAATAAGAGATCTGGGGACCCAGGTAGATAGTAATCTCTCCTTTGACAATCATATTGCCAAAGTAGTTAGGAAATCCTTATATGTGGCCCATCTAATTACTAAAGGGTTTGCATCTAGAAATAAAGAGGTTATAGTGCCCCTCTACTCGACACTCATTAGACCCATCATAGAGTACAATGCCCCATTTGGGATGTACCTCACAAGACACTTCCAACAGCTGGAAAGACCACAAACGTACCTCATCAAGAGGATTACTGGCCTCAAACATATGTCCTATGCAGCCCGACTGAAAAAAACTCCAGCTGTACTCAGTGACATATCACTTACAGAGGTGATCTCTGCCTGCCTTACAAAGCCATGTCCAACTCAGAATTGATGGACATGCTCCACCTAAAGAAATCCAAGTTACTGCGAGCCATGAGCTCTAGTGAGCTAAACCTCGCCACAACAATAAATAGAACATGCTGGAGGGATAGATTCCTGTCACAGAGACTCCCCATGCTTTGGAACAACATTCAAAATTACATCAGGCAGAGCCCCTCACTATCACTCTTCAAGAGAAACCTTGACGAGTAGATGGGTAACAGAAAATACACCCCTGGGATCACTTCATTGGCTCTGCTTGATAGAGGATCAGTTAATTAATCAATGGGGTGATGAAAGCCGACACACTCTGGCTAGGCTTATAAATGCCCTCAGGCAGATAGCCTAGTACCTAGCTATGAACCTATTAACCTATATATCTATATATATATATATATATATATATATATATATATATATATATATATATATATATATCTATATATATATATATATATATATATATGTGTGTGTGCATATATATATATATATATATATATATATATATATATATATATATATATATATATATATATATATATGTGTGTGTGTGTGTGTGTGTGTGTGTGTGTGTATATATATATATATATATATATATATATTTATATATGTATATATATGATTCTACCTGACATACCACACACCACACACAACACCATATCCACATCACCACGACATCACATCATCGACAGTCCATTAACGAATACTCACATACCCGACAACGAGAATAACCACACAAACACGAAAACCACTACACCCCATACACTGCAACAAAAACAACAATAACAAAAATTAAAAACAAACACATCCCCATTCCAAACCACACACAACACAAGCAACACAAAATCCTTACAAAACCCACCACTAAAACCTTTACCTACTAAGGTAAGGTCCACTCTTAATTACCTAACTAAACCCCCTAACCCTAACTCCTAACTCAACTAACCCACCTAACCCCTATCCTAACCCCTCTTAAACCCACCCTACTATTTTCCCCTAACCCTAACCCTAACCTCTCTACCCCAACCTTCGCCCCTAACTCCTAACTCACTTAACTAACCCTACTCCCTCCTAACCCTATAAACCCTAACCCCCACCACCATCCCCACAGACCCCGTCCCCCCCACGTTTCCTACCACACTTACCCGCACTCCCTTTCTACCGGCCCAGCCTTTTCCCCCGATCCCATGTCCTGCATTCGATGTTGCCATATATAGATATATAGATATAGATAGATGCACACACACACACACACACACACACACACACACACACACACACACACACACACACACACACACACACACATATATATATATTAAATACTTCATACATACATGCACAGATAAACATACATATGTATTTTATATTTTATATATATGTGTGTGTGTGTGTGTGTGTGTGTGTGTGTGTGTGTGTGTGTGTGTGTGTGTGTGTGTGTGTGTGTGTGTGTGTGTGTGTGTGTGTGTGTGTGTGTGTGTGTGTGTGTGTGTGTGGTGCAGTGGTGTAGCAGTTAGTATTGTCACCTCATAGGAAGAGGTTCTCCAGTTCGATTCTTGGCTGGGGTGCCTTCTGTGTGGAGTCTGCATGTTCTCCCTGTGTTCATGTGGGTTTCCTCCAGGTGCTTCATTTTGCTGCCACATTACAAAGAGATGGATCTGAAGCATTTCTCCTTTGGCCTCTGCTAAAAATGGGCTCTGTCCCAGTCAGACTTTTCCAGTAAACAAATGTTAAATAAAATAAATACTTATATGGACAGACAGGAAGTGAGAAAATTACAGTATTTATAAAGATGGATAGAAAACTTACTCTAACTGAACTTAACAATAGTTCTTTTTACTACTCGTCCAAAAAGATATGCAGCTACTTGTGAATAGGGTTGGAATGCAGCATACTGATATGGTCAGTTGTGTACAACACATAGCTTAATATGCTAAGGATTTGACATACCTGTGGAAAACATACATATGTGGAAAAAATATGCATCAATGTCTACAAGAGATGTCCATAAAAAGCATTACAGAGGGAGTATTGCCATTTACTTAGAGTGATTTCCAAAGGAGCCTCGCAAATGCAGGAAGAATCATGATGCAGAAGTAGTACCTGCCACACAGTTCTTCAGCTTTAACAAGCATATGGCAGGAGTGCTATAGTCATGTATGTATTAAACACAGACCTAAAACATAATACAGCACAACAGATGTGATATAAAATAAGTAGACATACCTTGATGTCAGGCAGTTACACTATCTCTCCATGGAGAGGTAATCCTGTACATGTGAGCATCTCAGAATATTACAGACTTACATGACATAATTAGCTGTCATTTTTAGCACCATATACCACTAACAGATGTCATTAGCTTGCAGTGTTTCAGAATTTCAGGTACTGATAGCACACAGCACTGTTTACTATCCTTTAATTAGTCCAAAGTTTTGTACCAAAATCCAGTATGGCTGCCATATTTTCCTAATCTGTAGCTTATATCATTAACAGACATCATTATTATTCAATGTTTCAGAATTTTAGGGACTGAGAGCATGCAGTGCTAGTGTCTGTCAGCTCTTGTCAAGTCCAAAAGTATGTGTCAAAATCCAGAAGATTTACAGAGAAAGCCAACTCTGTTGGTATATAGGAATGCTATGTCCCAGACAGCCTGGTTTCAGTTAGTGACCCAAGCTCATCTGTTTTCAGATGTGGCATAAGGATGATATGCTCGTGTGAAAGAAGCCATCACTGAAGCCTCAGTGAAGCCCAAAGCTGTGATCATTGGTCATAATAGGTGAATGTGCAGGTTATAAGGTAGAGTCACAATATGGGAGTGATGATGCATGTAAATAGATGCTCATGTCTCATAACTCACAATGGCCTTCTGAATGAAAGCAGCATATAGGGGTTAAGACTTCTAGTACTGTTGAAGTTCTTATCTGTGAGCAGCAATACTGGCTGCCAGTATAATTCTACTCTTGCATTCTGTCATCACCACTCCATACCAGCTGCTGACCCTGACCTGAGAAGTGGAGGAGAATTAATACCTGCAATAGTAATGTCTTTCGGCTTTTCCCAGTTAGGGGTCGCCACTGCAGAACTCCGGTCTGCTAATGATTAGCAGTGGATTTTTACGGTGTCAAGGTGCCAGCCCGACGCCCAACCTTCAAAGAAGGCACACCCATTCATGCTCGCACCTACCTGCATGTCTTTAACGTCACTCGACTGCGGGGAGGACATGCAGACTCCACACAGAAGGCGCTCCAGCCAAGAATCGAATGGGAGAACCTCTTGCTGTGAGGCGAGAACACTAACCCTGCAATAAAAAAGACAAATGCAACTGCCTTATGCTACAATACTGAGGCATCAAAGTACACTTTGAGTACACAGTAGGATACTAGTTAATAGAACAGGTATAGTATATGTGACTCACAGTGACTCATGGGTATTTTACACACCATAGCTGAACATATCTGTTTGGTACCTTTCCACCCACATATAAAATGCCCAAGTAGATGTATGAATTGTGACACCTTTACTTTGGAATGCCTGCCAAAACAATTTCAATAGGAAAGACAGAAAGGGACCCAAGTAATACATGGAATGAGAAACTCGGTTCTTTTACAACAATTAGCAAATTATGATATTGCAACAAAATGAGAACACTTAACTCCTTTACCATTTATGCAGTCCTAATACCTATAGGATATGAAAGGGGGCGTAATTATGATTCTATGCATGAGAGAGATAATGAGTTGTAGTTATTTCATGCAAACAACCCACAGAAGAAAATAACTACCTAGAACATATTGTAGTACTGATATATTCATCGTACAATTGCACAAATGGTTTCAAGAATATTTGTTAAACATAATGCATGTTGAACATATTTTAAATTACCTGCATATGAGGAAAGTACATTGTGCAGCACGTTTACTTTTATGCAGTCATATAAACGTTTCTACAAGTATGCAGTAAGTACTCATGGATAATTGGATAATATGTGAACCACAAATGTGAATGCTATTTTTCAAGTTCCATATACATGCAACTACATTTTGTCAGCATGATAAAGTCTTTTATGTGATAAGAGGTAATATATTATGTGATAAGGGGTAATATAGCTGCTGATACTATTTAAAATTGGTATATGGGTGCTTTCTTGTTACAGTTTCACAGTCCATCAAATTACTAGCATGTATGAACCACTACTGACTTGCTGTTAGCACACTGTTTTATACTGCACACTGACATACATAAAATACCAAAAAATATAAACCACACTATGCCAAATTGCATAACACAGATGATAATCGTGAATAAAAAAAGCAATTAAGTGCTTTCTTTCTTATCAGCAGAAGTCCTTCAGAACCGAAATGTATTACTCAACAATATTTTTAAGTATCTATCCAAATGGTCACATGCCCACAACAGTCAGTAAACATATGAACCACATTCCTAAAGCATCATTAAGAATTCTAGGGCTGGATTCTGCAAAGCTTGTGGATTTCATCACATTAAGCTGATATCAGTGCTACACTTGTGGATAACAATGTAAACATGCCACAAAGAAATCAGAATACCTTGATTCACAAGGGAGTATTACAGTAGCAACAGCGCACTAAACATACCCACAGGTAATCTATAAGCAATGAGAAATCACAGTCAAAGCATGTTTGTATGTTAACAAAGTTATGGAAAGATCATAATTCAAGCATCCTGACAATCTAACATGCATATCTATAATAAAATCTCTTCAGTAAGCTTAAGGACAAATATGGACTATAACTGACTCTGTTATTATAAAAAAATACTAACTATCGCAGTGTATGGTATATGGCATTCATAATACATATTTTCAGAAATCACAGACAACTATGGATATTTCTATAAATCATTTACCAACAAAGTATTCTTACATTCAAGCTCCATGGCCTTTGTAATACATATCTTCAGCAATCTATGTAGTAAGCTTAGATACATCTACTGAGATCTCTGTAAATAATGTACTAATAAAATATGCTGGCTTGCACTTATGGATTCCAACAGAATCTGTAAAATTTCTAATAAAAAAATTAATAAAGGTGAAGGGGAATCACAGCCACATTGCGACAGCTAATATTACCCAATAATGGGTTTGGAACACTAGTAATACACACACCCAAGGAAAGTGGGAAAATATGTGGGGTATGGATGAAGAGGAAGGACACACAAGAGGAATGTTAGAATAGGAAAATCTGAGAGAAAGTCAGAGGAGCATGTGCATTTTTTTTGTTGGAATAGGCCCAATTTGTTAAGAATAGAAGGAAAGGTAAACATAGTTGAAAAAAATAGTAAGGACAGGTAAGTTACACAGATGGCAAACTGCACAACATGGACAATGGAAAGTTGTCAAACAGAGTGAAGATGCATACCAGCCATGGTGAAATGTATAAAAACGTATCTACCTATGCACTATCACATTACAACATGTTGCAAACTGTGTGGCAGTCATACCAGGATGTGTATTACCAATGATACGTGCAAGGGTAATAAATAAGGATCATAGTACAAACTGGATAAATGAATACATTTCCAAGTAGTCTGTCAGCAGTGCAAGTATAAGCCAAGTAACATCACAAATAGACAAATGCAGTATAACAATGCTAGATAACTCCAGCAGATGACAGAACCAAACCTACAGCCATGCATGTAAAAACCAAACAATCAAGCACATTGCCAAACAGAAGCACTACAGGAAAGGACAAAATGTCTGCTAAATACAAACATGTAATGGAATGCATATATGATACACACATATTCCATATGAAAGGCAACACATATATGTATGACTGTCAGTGGCCTAAATGAAATGCACATGAAATCAAGGTCAACACACACACACACACACACACACACACACACACACACACACACACACACACACACACACACACACACACACACACACACATACACACACCAATGATGGAAGAATATTTACAAAAATATAACATTACAGCTTAAAAAATACATCAGGTTATGCACATGGATGTCAACAATGTACACTGGTTAACACACAAGTATAATGAGAATAAGGATGTAGTGCAAGCAGTAACCAGCAACTTGTGTTAAGATATCCTGCATTGTAAAACAGCTATACTGTGTCAACAACATAATACATGGCGATCGTCAATAATTGCAAAAAAGGCAAACATATATGCAAAATATAATGCGGAAATATGATGGTGGAAGGAACTCGGGGCCCATATCAGGGAAAAACAGGACAAGGTAAGTTGACATACTGCAAATGCATGTGTACAGCACACAGGGTGCTGTAGAAGCCAATCCAAAATACATTTAAAAAAATGGAAAATGTTTGTCACATAGGCAGAATGATTTCTGATGTCCACAGAAATGGCCATGTATAAATCACGCATACAGAGTAATGTACAATCATATAACATAAACATGCATAGGTAAGCAAGCTAAGAATTTCAAGCACATACACAAATACTGTCATGCAAATGTTGAATAAAAAATGCAGATGTATGTCACACACACCCTGCTTATTACTGAGCAGAGGACACAGCTGTGAGCATCATTACAGCAGATCAGCTTAAAAGTCAGTAGGTGCTCACATGTCAAAGGTGCAGTTGCATGTCTCTATGGATCTGACTGTACAGAGACATGTACAGTCTGCTGTTGTGTACAACTATTTGAGGAAGGTGCGAACTTATGTGAATAAGTAATGTACATGGAAATTTAAGATACAGCAAAAACAATGTAATGTGTTGTTACAGAATAAATTATCTATAACACTGTGTATACATTCATGTTATATTTGTGTTTGATACAGTCAGAAAAGTAGGACTGCCTATAGCTATAACACACCTGTATATGACCCCACATGGCAGTAACATTGCAAAAGTGGCACAGGGTACCTCACCATGCCTGTGGGACAGTATGACAACTGTTATACAAACACATGAATAATTACATATCCTTCTGTTGCACATACCTGATAAACATAGCACAGTGGTAGTGCTGGATTATGGACAGCATCAGTTGTCTGTCAGTTTCCCTCAGTAAAACACATTTTTAGCCAGCATAACTGTTGCAGCAGGTTAATTGCCACAATGCAAGGATAGCTGACTGTGATAAGAAAATGTAATGTGTTAATGTACATTATGCACACATTGAAACATAATTAAATGTCACATGATAACACATAAGCATGTCAACTATATTGTATGCATGCACAAGATCGCATATATTATCCAATCAATTATGTGACAATTAGCATGTTGGCAGTATAACACAAATGAAACACACAGAAAATATTTACAGACCGGAGGGACCAGGCTGATGGGGCTGAATCTCACAAATGACTCACAAGCTATCTCCCTGAATGAGTTGCTCATATCTCATGCTGTATCCTGGAAGAATGTCCCCATCATGACCCTCATCTGTATTCGAAGCACATCAATCATAACCTTCCAATTATCATCTCAAAAGCTGTCTCTGTTCTGGTCCTGGTGTTGTCTCCTTCGGGGTGCAGCAGGCATGATGGTTTGGGCAGGTGCAGGTTCAACTTCCTCCTCCTCATCATCATCATCATCATCATCATCATCACCATTTTTGTCATCTGAGGACTGTATCAGTGGCCTGGCATGTCCTCATCATCTGCATCTGATAGATGAAAATCCATAGGTACCATGCTCTGTCAAGCTGAATCACAAAACATGAAATGAAAAACAAGTGTCTATCACACAACACATTCCCATGAAGATCATAGATTACCTTAATATGAAACTGATGTGCATATCAGCAGTGTAACATACTATCCACTGCCAACTTCTGCAAATACAAATATGAGACAGTAGGTGTAGTAGCATATGTGACAAAAGGAGGTATAGCCAACACAGCTAGCAAGGATGTCTGCAGAAGCATATGGAAAGCTGACAAGGAACCAGGTGGCTGAGCTGTGCAAAGCCAAAGGACCGGTGGATGCCAGCCTGACTAAAGCAGAAATGGTTGTAGCCTTAATCACAGCTGCATCACAGACCAGCAACCAGGAAGACAGCCAAACTGGCATTGGGGGTGTACAGCTGTCAGAAAATGAACAGTTCAACTTTTCCTTAGAGGACTTAAAATCCATCTGAAGTTAAAGAGACTTAAACTGGAGGCCAAACATTTGGAATTAGACTCAGCAGTAAGACTGCAGAATTTGGTGGTCGAAGCAGAATCAGCAGAGGGACTGTGTTGTTTGGAATTAGAATCAGCAGAGAAACTGAGATTTCTGAAAGCCAAAGAAAATGAGAGGTAGAGGGAGTAACCATGCCTCAGAAGCAATAAAGGACAGTAAACGTCTTCCTCAGTACCAAGAAGGTGATAATTTTCATAGTTTGATTCATATGTTTGAAAGAGTATGTAAAAAGTATAATGCTGACCAAGGGCTCTGGGTATAGTTCCTGACCCCCTTACTCTATGGTAAAGATGTAACTGCTGTTTCTAAGTTGTGTGATACTGATTGCTTAAATTATAATACAGTTAAAAATTGTTTATTGGAATGGTTTAAGTTAACACTTGAAGCTTACTGAAAAAAAAGTTTCATGAGCATAGACACAAGACAGATGAAAGTGTGTGTGATTATATTGCTGAGTTAAGCACTTATTTTCATAGGTGAGTGAGTGGGTGTCAGGTCACCACTTTTGAAGGGCTGGCAGACCTTTTGGTGAGGGAACAAGCCCTCAGCACTTTGCCTGAGGACATTAGAATCTGATTGGGAGATAGAGAATGCAACACCGCAGATGAGTTGGGGAAAAAAAAGGAGACATATACCTAGCAAGCAGGGTATCACTGCACAGGAAAGGGATAGCCAGTGCCGCAGATGGGTATAAGGGAACCCATGGTGGGCAGATTAGTGTTGGAGGACTTGGCTTGGAACCCTGGCTAAGGACTCAACTCTATAGCTGTGCCAGTGTGGGGGGTTTATTGGGGATCTGGAGAAACCAGCCCCGGAGTAACTGTGGCCTCTGTGTGCTCTTAAGGGAAATTGCACTAGATGCAGAGAACTGCATCTGTAAATACTGTGTGTGTACCAGTTATCCTCCCAGTGAACGTCCTCCACAAGTTTCAGTGGTGAGGATTGAGGCTACTTGATTACAGATCCAGTGGTGGGTCGTCACTGCATACATCAAATGTCTTATTTAAATCACAGTTTAATTGTAAATGACACAAACATTAGCAAGTAGCAGAATTATAAGCAACACAAATGGCTCCTAATGTACATAACACATTTCCCTTTTCTCACTTTACATATAGCTATGGACATGACCAATAAGAGAACATGTCAGGAAGAATACATCCATCACCATTGTGAACAATTATGCCATGCAATAGCATGCATAACACAGCTTATCAGTGGGAATCAGGACATCAGCTGAACATATGGATACTGGCCAACAAGAAGCATGGCACGCATATGCAAAGCAAGGACATACAACATATCCTGACATTTGAATGGAAGCATGCCCGACACTGCCTCATGCCACATTAACATAGAGGAACTTTGACAAAAAAAACTTGTAAACATTAACATAACCATATTATTTTCACCTGCCCTGTCCCTGTTTAATATTGTTGCCTGCCTTAGAATGTGTTCATCTGAGTATATGAAAATATATCCTCATTCCCTTTTTTCTTTTGCATGTGTTCTCTGAGCAGCATGTCTGTGTGTTAATTTAAATGTGAAGTTCAGCTGAAATTTCTTCCTCCACTTATCACCTGATAGTCCAAAGGAAATACTGTATAACACATTCCCCACAACCATCATTAGGGAAATTCTTCAATGCACATTGCAAGACAAAATATAATTCATTGATGGGCATAGTAACATCGCAAGATGCTTACTAAATAGTGTGAAACATGACCTCTCTGGTCCAGTTGAATCACTTTTTAATTATAGCATACGTAATGGAAGATGGCTACAGTCATTCCCTTGCACAAAGAATTTCAAACTACTGACCAGAGTAAATAGAGGCCCATAAGTCTGACCAGCCTCATATGTAAGCCCATGTAAAGATTCATCAGGAACATGATAAATGAGGACATAGGTAACATGCAAACCCTGGCTGTATCACAGTTTGGCATTGTTAAAGGAAGGTCATTCCAATTACATGTGATGGACTTCATTGACAGTGTCAACACAGCAATGCATGTGGACAAGACTATGCACACAGCTTACCTGGACCTGGCCAAGGTGTTTGATACAGTACCAAACACAGGCATTATAGACAAGCTCAGTAAATTATGTATAAACTTTTATTCCCTGTTGGATAGCCAAATGGCTCACTGATAGGATCCAGGGGTTCAAAATAGGTGAGGCCACCTCCACCAAGTGCTCATTCACTACTAGAGCCCTTTTTGGCATCTATTTATCTGAAGTGGAAGCAAATTTATATGAAGTGGAAACAAATGGTGAAGTTTTATGGCTAACTAACTTTGCAGATGATTGAAAACTTGAGGTTATTACTGACTACCATGCAGATGAAAACATTCTTCAAGAAGGCCTATCTCTTACTAACAACTGGGGGCAAAGCAGTGGTCTTAAAATCTAGTCTAAAAATGTGCATAATTGTACACATTGGAAAGTCAACCAATATAGATAATTAACATGTTGATAATATGACCCCAACAGTCAACCCAGTGGTCAGAAATCTGTGTATTCAAGTAGACAGTAGCCTTACCTTCGACCACCATGTGGCCACAGTGGTGAGCATATTCTTTTGTTTTGCACAAGTCATAAGTAAGGGCATGGTAGTTAGGTTCAAAGAGGTCATTATCCCACTGTAGTATACCGCTGTCACAACAATCATAGAGTACAATGCTCCTTTCAGTATATACCTGACCAGGCATATGCAGAAACTACAGCTACCTGAGAGTTTCAGTAACAAGGAATACAAGGCATAGCAAACCTGCGTTACATAGAGGGCCTTAAAGACCTTTCCCCAAACACAGTCTGATATATATTTTGGAGGGGTAATGTTATAATTGGCTTACAATGCATCTGTAAACACCTTGATTATGAACTTCCTGCATATTCATAAGTCAGTCAGTATCAGAAATACAAGTTCTAGGGACCAGAATTTAGTCTGTGACTTAAACAGACCATACTGGAGAGACAGATTATGTGTCCCACAAGCCGCACTTCCTATGAACAGACTTCAAATCCATGTGATGCTAATGTTATCTATTGTACACGTTAAGCACAACCTAGACCATAGTATGGGGATTTGTAAGTTTACACTGGGACATTCACCCATGTCCATTATAGACAGAGGTACCTTATATAAGCCTGCCCATCAATGTCCTATTTGTATACAGGGCCTCATTATTATTTCATGAAAACTTGGCTAGGCTTAGAAAGGTCCTCCTTGGTCATTATCATAGTACAAATCTATGAATGTAGAAATTTGTAAATTGTAGTGTCTGCATGTAATGCTTCATATGAACAGCCCCCAGGTGTCATTGGTAAAATGAGGTGAAAGTGAGATGATAGTTTTGTAGAAACTAGCCAAGCCATATAACAACATCTAAGTCAGACAGCATGATAATTTGTTTGGCTGAACACACATCAAAATAAGAAAACAACAATAACAAATATTGCATATGTTCAATTACCACAACCTGTGAAATGTGACTCTAATATTTTGTACTAACACTATTTTCTGTGATGAACTGTATGCATTACCTATGTACAATTAGTACTAATCAGTCATTAGTCTGCAAAACGCAAATACCCTCTTAATGTTTGCTGATTCTGAAATGTTGCAAATGAATATCTATTTACAGAAGATCAACTAACCTAGGATACAGGTGTGTTACATTGTAGGTAGATGCAGTAACAATGCTGAACTGAAGGGCTTGCTACTTCCGAAATGTTGCAAAAAAACATCTACAAACATGTTGTAGAAAAGTGCAATACCACTGTCAAATTGAAATGCATACCACACAATCTGGACACTAAAGCTCAAACAGTACACCATAAGCCATTTACTCTGTTAACAAGCAAATAGTATTGAAACAACCACATAAACCTTAAACAACACAGCACAAAAAGCAAGCAAGCAATTAAATTTAGTACGACTTTTCCATAGCTGTGTGACAGGTATAACAACCAAACTGTCATTTAAGTTGTGGGGTACATTTCATAAACCTTGCTGAAAAAAATTGCTTAAGAGTACCTGAAATTTTAACATTTTTGGTTTAAATTACAATTTTAAGCACAGCAAAAGTGTGATTATTTCACTTACCTTACTGAAGCATGATGGATATTCATGCATTCTAAGCAATAAACATGGTAATACGAAAAATACCGGCCTGTAACAAGAATCAGATGCATTTGATTTAAAGGAAAATCCTGCCTTAGGTTCATAGGTTCATAGGTTCATACTAGGCTATCTGCCCGAGGGCATTTACAAGCCTAGCCCATAGTTTTGTGGCTTACGCCACCCCTTTAGTATGGGGAACTATACCCATTATTTTGCTGTGCCTCTGTCGAGCAGTGACACTGAGGTAATCCCTGGGGTATATCTGCGATCTCCCATCCATTGGTCAAGATTTCTCTTGAACAAGGCCAGCGAGGTGCTCTGCCTCACATGTACCGGGATTTTGTTCCACAGCATAGGGAGTCTTTGGGTGATGAATCTATCCCTCCAGCACGTCCTATTAATAGCCGTGTCGAGGTTTAAGTCTCCGCCCTTGTGGCTCTGACGGATCTAGATTTTTGAGGTGAAGCATATTCATCAAATCTGGGTTTGACATGGCCTTGTATGTTAGGCAAAGGTCAACTCTGAGCAAGCGGTGGCGACTGAATAGAGCTGGAGTTCTTTCAGTCGGGCAGCATAGGACAGATGTTTGAGACCCTTTATCCTTTTGGTGAGGAACTTTGCGGCCTCTCCAGCTGATGCAAGTGTCGGGTCAGATAAATTCGAATGGGGCATTGTACTCAATCATTGGTCTGATGAGTGATGAGTATAGGGAGACTATGACCTCCTTGATCTAGATGAGAATCCCTTCATGATAAGGTGGGCAATGTAGAAGGTCTTCCTAACTACTTTAGCTACATGGGTGTCGAATGACAGACTACTATCAACCTGGGTCCCCAGGTCCCTGATAACTTCTTCTGTGCTCAGTGGATTGCCACCTATTTGGTAGCTAGGGTAACCTTGTTTTCCCCGAAGGGTATGACTACGCTTTTTTGGCATTTAACTTTAGGCCATGGCTCTGGCACCAGTTATCCGTTTCTGTGAGACCCTTCTGAAGGATATCTGTGTCAGATGTGTTTTCTACTATGGCGCCCAGTTTGCAGTCATCTGCAAACTTTGTCAGCCATAACCCTCCTGTGTTTGCTTGTACTTGGAAAAGTAGATGCCAAACAAGAGTGGGCCCAGGACTGAGCCCTGTGGTACACCACTTGTGACAGGCTTTGAGTCTGACATGGCGCCAGCAACTCTGACCCTGTGGGTTCTGTCACTCAGCCAGTTTGCAACCCATCTTGTGATGTATGGGTTAACATTTAAGCTGATGAGTTTTTCAATGATACCCGAGTGGGGTATTGTATCGAAGGCCTTCGCCAGATCGAGGTAGGCTGTATGGACTGCCTTTCCCTCATCAATGGCTTTGGTGACTGTTTCAAAAAAGTCAACCAAGTTTAGAAGGCATGATCTGCCTTTGACAAAGCCAAACTGAGATGGATCCAAAGTCTGCAAATTCCCTATGTCTTTATTTATGAGGTCCATTATGATCCTCTCCATGGCTTTGCAGATAAGGCTTGTCAAGCTAATGGGCCGGTAATTTCCAGGGTCGGTGGAGGCACCGCCTTTGTGAAGTGGGACCACAGTTGCAGTGCGCCACTCCCTGGGTACGTATCCAGAGGTAAGACTATGATTAAACAGCTGTCCTAGCTGTGGGTTTAATTCCTTGTTGAGTTCATGGAGCACACAGCCGGGGACACCATCAAGTCCCATGGATGCTGTGTTTTTTGCTTTGGAGAGAGCAGTTCTCACTTGGGCGTTGGAGATGTTTGGGGGGCTGCAATCGCTTGGTATAGATATCTCTCCTTTTGGGGGGGAGGGGGGGGAGTTTGCACTGAACCTGTCAGCCAGTATGTTGGCAATGTCCGTAGGATCAGTAATCTTCACATCATTTTGAACTAGTTCTGAACATATCTGGGAGTTTCCTCCCAGGTTTCTAACATAGCTAAAGAAGGCCTTATGATTGTCTTTTGAGTCTTTAGCTATTTTTCTCTCAAAATTTGCCTTAGATTATTTTATGAGAGCTCTTAGTTTTTTACTTATAGTGATCAAGGGTGTCTTACCTTTTAAGGATTTTGCTCTATCTTGTAGTAGCTTCCTCCTTTTGTTGTAGAGTTTGTTTATGGCTGGGGTCCACCAGACTGGACGCTTGCCTTTGGTACAAAGAGTCTTTGTTTTGCTTGGGATTGCCTTATCCATGCAGTCCTGCAGGTGCTGGTAGAAGGCATTTGTAAGTGATTCAGCGGCTTGAGTACTGTTTTCCACCGCTCGGGGCCTTAAAGGAGACCACACTAGTCTTTAGAAGTGTGAAGTCGGCTTTGAGAAGTTCTTTACTGTGGTCTTTTTATTTCAGGTGGGGGTGGGATGAGGACCTCCAGTGAGATTAGTTTGTGATCTGATCTCACCAGTGAGGGGTATACTTCCGGTGTTGAACATTGTGCTCCCATGTTCGTGATGATGAGATCAAGTATGTTTTCTCCTCTTGTGGGGATGGTGACTAGTTGTTCCATGGCATTTGAGTTTATGAATTCCAGGAACTTTTGGGCTAGGGTGTTTGGGCTTGAGTAGTGTTCCCAGTCTATATTAGGGTAATTGAAGTCACCTAGTATGATGGTGTTAGGTGATACATTTATCCCCTCTAGTGTTTTCAGGAAGGCCATGTGAGGTTCCTGAGTTTGTGAGGGTGGCTTTTTACATGCTACAATTTGCAGAGCAGTCTTGCCTATGGTTAATTGCACCTGGATGGTCTCCGATGCATCGTGCATCGCCACCAGTCTTGAGGTGTGGGTGTCCTTGATGAATATGGATACCCCCCCTCCTTTCTTGGTATTGTCTGGATTTTGGGGCCTGAACGCATGATATGAGGTAAAACCTGATAGTGCTGGGGTGCTCTCAGGAGCCTTGAACCAGGTTTCTGTCACAGCACAGACATCGATGTTCTCCATACTGAGAAGGGCCTCGAGTGCGTGCATTTTGAGATTTAGACTTCTGGCATTGAGCAGCATTACCCTTAGTTTTTTTCCTTTTTTGTGTTCTAGGGTGGTAGGTTTAGAATTTGAGCCTTGCCTAAAAAAGGCACTATGGGGGTGGCAAGAGCCTTTGCCAATATCCGAATCCCAGGGTGACAGGTGCAAGCCGTCCCTTGCGAAGCAGCGTGGCTTGTCCAGCATGTCATCCCAGGCAGACAGACATTGGATCCCCTTTGAATGACACCAGAGTTTAAGCCAATTGTTAAAGCTGATCATCTTATCTCTGTATTGTGGCATCATTCTTGGTGAAGGTAGGATACTGCTCAAGGTCAGAGTCATATGCCTGGGCTACATAATCAGAGAGCTCCTCAATGTCTCTTTTCATGTAGTCCAAGGAGGTACGTCTCAGGTCGTTTACACCAGCGTGGACAATGACTGAGTTGTATTTGTACCTGCTGTTGAGAGACCTGAGTGCTTGCGTTATGTGGCGGATTCTAGTGCCCGACAGGCAGCTTACTGTGACCTTCTCCTTACTCAGTCTGGTGAGCGGGACGTCAGTGTGTCTGACTATGGAGTCACCAATGACTAGTGTGTCTGGCATTGTGTTTGGCCTTAAGGGCTGTGACTGTTTGACACTCTGACTGTGAGGTCTATGTGTTGCAGGTGTTGTGTTCTGAGGTGGTGGTTGTTTGGGTGTCTGCTTTGGTGGCCTCTGCTGTTTTGGTAGATTTTTGATCAGAGCCTCTATGTCTTTGTGTGTTTATGTGTATGATTTGAGGTTGTGATGGTACTATGTGAGACTGGGTCTATAGTGCGTGTGGTAACCTTCTCCTCCTGACTGGTCTTGCCAGTCCTATGTTGAGAGAGCTCAGCCTCCAGTTTGGCCGTATAGTTGCATCTCTCGCATGTATTTGTGTTTTGTGGGAGGAGGAGAGGGTTGTCTGTGTACATGAGGCAATTGTAACATTGCCTCAATATTCCCAGGTTCACCAGCTGAGCAGGAGAGGACACTAGCAACTGATCCCTCGACATGCTAGAAGGACTAGACAAAAAACTTTAAAAGAGATTCGAGTGCGTGGGTGACCGAGAAATGGGGGTTTGCCTTTTTGGGGTGCTATCTATAAGAGTGTCGTATCAAGGTAATAAGTACTGTAGGAGCAAGTGCTAGGTTTAACAGATAGAGAATAGTCTACTTGGAGTCAAGTAGAGATGATCTTTTTAGTTATAGGATACACTGATTAGATCAGTAGTATAGTTCGAGGAAGGTAGTTTTAAGGGAAAATTTGAAGAGTGGACTTTAGGTAGCCCGAATAGTTTAAATCTGCTTAACCGGCACTGCCCTAGTGTGCAACGGTAGCAGCTCTGCGCTAAATCGCGCTAAATCGCGCTAATGCGCGCTAAAGCCTGCTTTATAGCAGGGGGTTGGAAAAGACAGGAAATGACCCAAAATGGCCAATAAACTACAAGTTACTGCCTTAAACCACTCCTCTGAGGACAAACAGGCAGCTCAGTACTCCCTACTCCCACTAGTGAGTAAAGAAACTACCCCTTGACCAAACAAGGAAAATGGAGAAACACAGGAACCAAGACAAAGCCCAGGGATCAGCAAATCTGATCACTGGAACAAACTATTAGGAAAGTATGGAAAACAAGAGTATTTTTTTTTTTTTTCAAGTTTTTTTTCAGATAGGCAGAAAATACAATAAATGCTGTGTTTTTGACTAATTGCTATCAAAAGCTAGTACACTTGAGTGTATTAGCCTGTTGTTTAACTTTTAAGCAAAACTTAAACAAGCAAGTGCAACAAACAATTCAAGCTATTAAAAACAGTACAAACGGGTAATAGCAGAATAAAACAGGCAGAAATAGCAATCGAAGGCTTAAAAAGTCGAAAATGCAGAAAAAAATACTTAGAATCTGGAAAGTTTGTCTTTTCTGGTCTCTGCTGCTCTAGGAACTCTGATGGACACCACGAGGAGCTGTGCTGAGTTCTCTATAGCCAGAAAAGCCCGCCAAAGCGTGCTTTATAGCAGGGGGCTGGAAAAGACAGGAAATGACCCAAAATGGCCAATAAACTACAAGTTACTGCCTTAAACCACTCCTCTGAGGACAAACAGGCAGCTCAGTACTCCCTACTCCCACTAGTGAGTAAAGAAACTACCCCTTGACCAAACAAGGAAAATGGAGAAACACAGGAACCAAGACAAAGCCCAGGGATCAGCAAATCTGATCACTGGAACAAACTATTAGGAAAGTATGGAAAACAAGAGTATTTTTTTGTTTTTTTTCAAGTTTTTTTTTCAGATAAGCAGAAAATACAATAAATGCTGTGTTTTTCGACTAAATGCTATCAAAAGCTAGTACACTTGAGTGTATTAGCCTGTTGTTTAACTTTTAGAACTAAAAACATCTATTTTTCACTCTCTCTCTAAGTTTTCGGAGTTATTTTATCATCTCAAAATTACTCTGACTGCTTCTTATAGAATTGTAATATGTTTTCTGCAGAATGGCTGTCAGTGGGGCTTGACATATCAATGTGATCTTATTATTCTTCCAGCCTTTATCTTTCCCATAATACATTTCAAGTCTGCCTTATATGAGTCATAGTAGATGTAAGGAAGTGGTGTATTATCATTCCATTGACATATAATGGGATTAGTGGCCATCACTGTCATCTTATATGCTGTCTATAACAGGACTGCTTCTTTTATTTCTTGAAATGCACTCATTTATGTGTGTCTCAGGGCTTGTTTTATAATATACTAAGGAATTATACAGCTGCAACCAAAACAGTTGCTAAATTGCAGGCCTTTGTTCAAAGTATTTTTTGTAGTCCAAGATGAATTGACAATCCTCTCCCCCTATACTTTGGTAAATGTGCTGATAGGTTACAAGAATTGCAAGAAAACATATTTTCTGACTGTTCCTTAAATATCACAGACATCTTTGATACTACATTCAAGTCATCTTAAAATGTAACATTATCAACTGTCAAATATCTCCAAGACTAGGGGTGTTGTACCAGCAGAATAAAGTTAATGAAAACAAAAAGGCAATAGTTGCTGGTACACACACGGCACAAATACAGTTCTTTGCTGAGTCTCTATTAATCACCAATAAATGCTCACCACGTAAAGCATTAAGAAAAAATAAGTAAATCCACAGGTTAAATCCACAGGTATCAATTGCTGATGTACACAGGGCACAATCACAGCTCTATCCTTCACGAAGAAAAATCACCACGTATAGCAGTATTGAAACGTAAAATCCTTTTAATGACAGTAAGCGCTTTCGCCTTTCGGCTTCCTCAGACTGTATGACATTAAAATGCAATTAAAACATACATTAAATACTCTAACTTGACTGCTCATTGGTTAGAATTCACAACCTTCTTTTTTAAAAAACAATCCGAGTCTGACCGGAAGTGACAGACGCGATATGTGAACATACCCATCCGCTAATATAAATTCTCCAAGACAAAAAATAAAACATTCAATATTAAAATACAATTGCTACATTTCATTTGCTAAATCTAACTGAACTCTAGACAGTTGAAAAACGCTAAAAATATAGCTGAACATCAACAGACTCATTGTTGGTATTTAGTAATAAGAGTTAATCACTAACGGCAATGCGTTAACAAAGCTTAAAATTACCTGAAGGTATTCACCTTCAGTCAAGTTGCACGATCTGTAGTTCAGCTTATCATTCTAAACCATGCACCAACTCCTTGTTACAGCAACTTAGGTAACGGCAACAAACTCTCATACATCCACGCATTACAGTGATGTCACCACGCTATGTGTAATAATAAGAGATAAAAGACATTAGGAGATAAAGATAAATAACATTCCATATGTATGTACATCTTCTTGTTGAAACAACATTATTTATAACAAATTAGTGTCTAAGTAAAATCAAAAATGTACAATACTTAAAGATGAAGTAAAGTGCGTATTCTCGCATATCTAAGTATGCGTATATTTTAAAGCCAATCCAAGACGGCAACACATATAACCTAGCAGATGCGTTGTCTAACCTTTCAAGCGCTTCTTAGAAGTGCTTTTAAACATGATAAAAATTCCTGTACGATCCTAACGCCTCTGTGTTAAAATGCAAGGAGCACAGCTGACATATTGTCCTTATAATATGCTACAACTTGGTAATGTCAGTCCGTTTTAACGGATTCAGCAGTAAATACGAGAAACTGCAAAATCCATTTCTTGCGAGCCTTAAGATGGATCTAATACATGACATATACTGAGGATGAAACGTAAAAGTGCTCTTGCACCAAATACTCATCGAGTCTTCTTTAGGGGAAATGAATAACTTGCCTAAAGGATGTATGCATATAAGTCATAAATGTTGTTAAAAGACAAACAGTACAGTAAAACCAGATAGTTTGCTCTGGTATATAACTGAACTAGCCTTTAGAAGCTAGAAGGGAAAATGAATAACTTGCCTAAAGGATGTATGCATATAAGTGATAAATGTTATTAGAAGACATACAGTACAGTAAAACCAGATGACTAGCTCTGGTGTATAATTGAACTAGCCTTTAGAAGAAATTATAAAGAGAACCTCAGTCTAGCAAATTATATCTAATTGTCCTATTAAAAAACTATAAGGACATATTCAGATGAGAAATGCTAAAAAATGTATAAAAAATACATAAATATTATCGTCTCAAAAGTGTATAAATCTGTGTTGGTTATACTGAATGTACTATAGCGTATGTTGTAAGGTTTGAAATATGTAGGTAAGTGCAAGGGTGAGAGTGTAAATCAATATACTAGCCAATATTACACAAGGTTCTTTCTCTAGGGGAAATCTATATGGAGTCACTTCTGATGTTTCGGAGCCCGTAATTTCCTTTTTCTAAGGAGAGGTTTAATTTGGACCTTATCATTGAGGCCCGGATGGTAATCAGCTCTAAGTCTGATAATCCACTTCATCTCATTCTCTAAAGTGTAATTAATAATGTCTCCTCCTCTCGTGTTAGGTACAATCTTTTGAATGATAAAAAACTTGAAAGTGTGGCTTATTCCTAATTCCTTGTTGTGTTTGGCTAGAGCGTTAAACATAGAACCTACCCTAATATGGTAGGTGTGCTCCCTAATGCGTTCCTTCAATGACCTATTGGTCTTTCCAACGTAAAACGCTGGACATATCTCACAAGTAGCAATGTAAACAATGTGTGAACTATTGCAAGTGGTGTTCGTTTGAAAATTATAAATACGTTTAGTGATAGGATGAGTGAAAACTGTGGTTTCATTGATGTATATACACTGATTACATTTGCCACAAGGTGTCGTATTAGTGTTGTTGGTATGTGTCTTATGAATATTGTGGTAATTCCTAGGTTTACACAAGAGTCTTCTCAAATTTGGTTGGTTCTTATACACTACGTTCAAATTAGATCCTACTATATCCTTAATATCCTTGTCTAATAACAATATATCCCAATGTTTTTCCATGATTTGTCTAATATTCATGGAATCTTTTGTGAACAACATAGATGCTCGATTAGTATTCATAGATTTAGGTATTACATCCATCACCATATTAAGTGAAGGTTCGGAAAAATAAGGTTTAGCTTTATTCTCTCTGCAGGCTTGGACATCTAATATGGTACGTTCAAAATCAATAATGTCATAGCCTCTTTTCATAAATTTATTTTCAATTCAGCCAATTCCTTAACATAGCCTTCCTCAGTTGGATTCAATCTCGATGCCCTGATAACCTGTCCTTTCATGACATTGTTAAAAACATACCTGGGATGCATACTGGCCTTATGTAATATAGTATTCCTATGACACAGTTTCCTGTGTACTGAGGTGTTTAACAACCCATTACTTAGCCTATTAATATTTACATCTAAGTATGAAATCTGATTGTATGAGTATGTTGTAGTAAATCTCAGAAAATTTGTGGAATTGTTCATAGCAGTGGTGAACTTCAATAATGTGTCTGTATCACTTTTCCAAATGAAAAACAGGTCGTCCACAAATCTACGATAAATGCCTACATGTTCCTTATAAAAATGAGATTCAAAAAGGAAAGTCTCCTCCCATTGAGCCATGACCAGGTTGGCGTAGCTGTTAAGCACATGGCGTGCCCATAGCTACACATCCTTTTGGAGAAAGAGTTCCTCCCCAAACATAAAGATGTTATTAGTTAGAACAATTTCTAATAATAAAGTGAGGAAGTCTATTTTCTCAGGTATAAAGTCAGAATGTGTTTTTAAATAATCTTGAATGTATTGTATCCCCAAATCATTGGGGATGACAGTGAAGAGACTAACTACATCTAATGTTACAAGTAGGTACGGTGCATTGTCATCTACACACTTCATGTAGGAGTATAAATCCAATAGAAACTGTTTACTGTCCCTGAGAATAACACTGTTTTTGCTTACTAATGGTCTTAGATGGTATTCAATGAATATTGACAATGGTTCAGTCACCCACCCTTGTCCTGAAACAATCGGTCTCATGGGGGGTTCTGTGTATGATTTATGAATCTTGGGGAGGCCTTGTATAATAGGGATCAGAGGATTATAAACTCTAAAATAATTGTATACTTCCTTGGTGATGTTATTAGATGCTAATAATTCGTCTAATGTATAGGATATCTGTAAAACTTTCTCCTTAACAAATTCTATATTTATTTTAGAATAAGAGGACGAATTCTCCAAAAGGAGGCACATTCTTCTATCATAGTCAATGACATCCATCAGTACTATGGGTCCTCCTTTATCTGCAGGCCTGATCACCACATTATTGTCATTTCTTAAATCATTAAGTGCCTGCCTATGTTTGTAACTCAAATTATGTCTAAATCTCATATCCTGTGTCTCTTCAAAGTATTTGTGTATGTCATTTTCTATCATCCTAGAATAAACTTCGAGGAGGGGATGTAGCTGGGGAATATACACACTATTGGGTTTGAATTTTTCAGTAGTTTGTCTCGCACTGGTGTTGCCAAATTCTAATTTTAATTGTACGTTTCTTATAAACATCTTGGAGTCAACTATATAGTCGACAATATTTCCTCTCTTAGTGGGTATAAAGCTCAACCCCTTATTCAACACTTCCTCTTCATATATACTAAGTGTCCTACTGGAAAGATTTACAACTAACGAATTGACTTCTCCCACATCCTTTTCAATGTGGGTCCTTGCTGTTCTCCTCCAGACCCCTTCCTTTTTTGCCTGCCTCTGCTCATTGATCTCGTTCTCCCTGTGTGTTGTTTGTGAGCTATGGGGAAAGGAGTATTAGCTCACAAACAACACACAGGGAGAACGAGATCAATGAGCAGAGGCAGGCAAAAAAGGAAGGGGTCTGGAGGAGAACAGCAAGGACCCACATTGAAAAGGATGTGGGAGAAGTCGATTCGTTAGTTGTAAATCTTTCCAGTAGGACACTTAGTATATATGAAGAGGAAGTGTTGAATAAGGGGTTGAGCTTTATACCCACTAAGAGAGGAAATATTGTCGACTATATAGTTGACTCCAAGATGTTTATAAGAAACGTACAATTAAAATTAGAATTTGGCAACACCAGTGCGAGACAAACTACTGAAAAATTCAAACCCAATAGTGTGTATATCCCCCAGCTACATCCCCTCCTCGAAGTTTATTCTAGGATGATAGAAAATGACATACACAAATACTTTGAAGAGACACAGGATATGAGATTTAGACATAATTTGAGTTACAAACATAGGCAGGCACTTAATGATTTAAGAAATGACAATAATGTGGTGATCAGGCCTGCAGATAAAGGAGGACCCATAGTACTGATGGATGTCATTGACTATGATAGAAGAATGTGCCTCCTTTTGGAGGATTCGTCCTCTTATTCTAAAATAAATATAGAATTTGTTAAGGAGAAAGTTTTACAGATATCCTATACATTAGACGAATTATTAGCATCTAATAACATCACCAAGGAAGTATACAATTATTTTAGAGTTTATAATCCTCTGATCCCTATTATACAAGGCCTCCCCAAGATTCATAAATCATACACAGAACCCCCCATGAGACCGATTGTTTCAGGACAAGGGTGGGTGACTGAACCATTGTCAATATTCATTGAATACCATCTAAGACCATTAGTAAGCAAAAACAGTGTTATTCTCAGGGACAGTAAACAGTTTCTATTGGATTTATACTCCTACATGAAGTGTGTAGATGACAATGCACCGTACCTACTGGTAACATTAGATGTAGTTAGTCTCTTCACTGTCATCCCCAATGATTTGGGGATACAATACATTCAAGATTATTTAAAAACACATTCTGACTTTATACCTGAGAAAATAGACTTCCTCACTTTATTATTAGAAATTGTTCTAACTAATAACATCTTTATGTTTGGGGAGGAACTCTTTCTCCAAAAGGATGGCGTAGCTATGGGCACGTCATGTGCGAACAGCTACGCCAACCTGGTCATGGCTCAATGGGAGGAGACTTTCCTTTTTGAATCTCATTTTTATAAGGAACATGTAGGCATTTATCGTAGATTTGTGGACGACCTGTTTTTCATTTGGAAAAGTGATACAGACACATTATTGAAGTTCACCACTGCTATGAACAATTCCACAAATTTTCTGAGATTTACTACAACATACTCATACAATCAGATTTCATACTTAGATGTAAATATTAATAGGCTAAGTAATGGGTTGTTAAACACCTCAGTACACAGGAAACTGTGTCATAGGAATACTATATTACATAAGGCCAGTATGCATCCCAGGTATGTTTTTAACAATGTCATGAAAGGACAGGTTATCAGGGCATCGAGATTGAATCCAACTGAGGAAGGCTATGTTAAGGAATTGGCTGAATTGAAAAATAAATTTATGAAAAGAGGCTATGACATTATTGATTTTGAACGTACCATATTAGATGTCCAAGCCTGCAGAGAGAATAAAGCTAAACCTTATTTTTCCGAACCTTCGCCTAATATGGTGATGGATGTAATACCTAAATCTATGAATACTAATCGAGCATCTATGTTGTTCACAAAAGATTCCATGAATATTAGACAAATCATGGAAAAACATTGGGATATATTGTTATTAGACAAGGATATTAAGGATATAGTAGGATCTAATTTGAACGTAGTGTATAAGAACCAACCAAATTTGAGAAGACTCTTGTGTAAACCTAGGAATTACCACAATATTCATAAGACACATACCAACAACACTAATACGACACCTTGTGGCAAATGTAATCAGTGTATATACATCAATGAAACCACAGTTTTCACTCATCCTATCACTAAACGTATTTATAATTTTCAAACGAACACCACTTGCAATAGTTCACACATTGTTTACATTGCTACTTGTGAGATATGTCCAGCGTTTTACGTTGGAAAGACCAATAGGTCATTGAAGGAACGCATTAGGGAGCACACCTACCATATTAGGGTAGGTTCTATGTTTAACGCTCTAGCCAAACACAACAAGGAATTAGGAATAAGCCACACTTTCAAGTTTTTTATCATTCAAAAGATTGTACCTAACACGAGAGGAGGAGACATTATTAATTACACTTTAGAGAATGAGATGAAGTGGATTATCAGACTTAGAGCTGATTACCATCCGGGCCTCAATGATAAGGTCCAAATTAAACCTCTCCTTAGAAAAAGGAAATTACGGGCTCCGAAACATCAGAAGTGATTCCATATAGATTTCCGAAAGAACCTTGTGTAATATTGGCTAGTATATTGATTTACACTCTCACCCTTGCACTTACCTATATATTTCAAACCTTACAACATATGCTATAGTACATTCAGTATAACCAACATAGATTTATACACTTTTGAGACGATATTATTTATGTATTTTTTATACATTTTTTAGCATTTCTCATCTGAATATGTCCTTATAGTTTCTTAATAGGACAATTAGATATAATTTGCTAGACTGAGGTTCTCTTTATAACTTCTTCTAAAGGCTAGTTCAATTATATACCAGAGCTAGTCATCTGGTTTTACTGTACTGTATGTCTTCTAACAACATTTATCACTTATATGCATACATCCTTTAGGCAAGTTATTCATTTCCCCTTCTAGCTTCTAAAGGCTAGTTCAGTTATATACCAGAGCAAACTATCTGGTTTTACTGTACTGTTTGTCTTTTAACAACATTTATGACTTATATGCATACATCCTTTAGGCAAGTTATTCATTTCCCCTAAAGAAGACTCGATGAGTATTTGGTGCAAGAGCACTTTTACGTTTCATCCTCAGTATATGTCATGTATTAGATCCATCTTAAGGCTCGCAAGAAATGGATTTTGCAGTTTCTCGTATTTACTGCTGAATCCGTTAAAACGGACTGACATTACCAAGTTGTAGCGTATTATAAGGACAATATGTCAGCTGTGCTCCTTGCATTTTAACACAGAGGCGTTAGGATCGTACAGGAATTTTTATCATGTTTAAAAGCACTTCTAAGAAGCGTTTGAAAGGTTAGACAACGCATCTGCTAGGTTATATGTGTTGCCGTCTTGGATTGGTTTTAAATATACGCATACTTAGATATGCGAGAATACGCACTTTACTTCATCTTTAAGTATTGTACATTTTTGATTTTACTCAGACACTAATTTGTTATAAATAATGTTGTTTCAACATGAAGATGTACACACATATGGAATGTTATTTATCTTTATCTCCTAATGTCTTTTATCTCTTATTGTTACACATAGCGTGGTGACATCACTGTAATGCGTGGATGTATGAGAGTTTGTTGCCGTTACCTAAGTTGCTGTAACAAGGAGTTGGTGCATGGTTTAGAATGATAAGCTGAACTACAGATCGTGCAACTTGACTGAAGGTGAATACCTTCAGGTAATTTTAAGCTTTGTTAACGCATTGCCGTTAGTGATTAACTCTTATTACTAAATACCAACAATGAGTCTGTTGATGTTCAGCTATATTTTTAGCGTTTTTCAACTGTCTAGAGTTCAGTTAGATTTAGCAAATGAAATGTAGCAATTGTATTTTAATATTGAATGTTTTATTCTTGTCTTGGAGAATTTATATTAGCGGATGGGTATGTTCACATATCGCGTCTGTCACTTCCGGTCAGACTCGGATTGTTTTTTAAAAAAGAAGGTTGTGAATTCTAACCAATGAGCAGTCAAGTTAGAGTATTTAATGTATGTTTTAATTGCATTTTAATGTCATACAGTCTGAGGAAGCCGAAAGGCGAAAGCGCTTACTGTCATTAAAAGGATTTTACATTTCAATACTGCTATACGTGGTGATTTTTCTTCGTGAAGGATAGAGCTGTGATTGTGCCCTGTGTACATCAGCAATTGATACCTGTGGATTTAACCTGTGGATTTACTTATTTTTTCTTAATGCTTTACGTGGTGAGCATTTATTGGTGATTATTAGAGACTCAGCAAAGAACTGTATTTGTGCCGTGTGTGTACCAGCAACTATTGCTTTTTCGTTAAAATGTAACATAGTACAAACAGCAAACATTTAAAGTTTAAATTAAAGCTTGACATTTCAATACTGTGGTGCTGCTAATGTAAATTCATCAAAAGAGGTAACAACTGCCTTGGAACATTGACTGATCTAATTGCTCTGTTTTGCTAAGAAAGGTATGGCTACGTTGGAAACAACCATGTACCATTGTAAGTTCTCTTTCTCTCCGCAATAAAGAGACTGGAAAACAGTTTCAAACCTCTCTGTCTTATTTCAGCAACCTGAGCTCCTGAATACACCATCTGATGTTGTAAATCTTTATTCATTATTTACTGTTAGGACCTCGGTTCCATCCTCGGAACCGATATGGCTGTTTCTCAGCTTGCGCAAGCCAATAACACTCAGCTAAGAACCTACTTACAATGCCCCTCTCCTAGGTACTCCAGATCTCGTTTGCCATGTTCCTAGTCAGATGTGCTTGCCATCTCTCTCAAAGCTAAGTAGAAAATTATTAATTTTAAGACAGTTTCTCTTCAAAATTATTTAACTTTTAGTCAAGTTAAACTTTTCTTACTGTCGCCTATAACCTGAGCCTATTTCATACCCTTTTCCTTGGAAATTTAATTTTTTACCTTTATTGGTACTGTCCCTTTCTCCTGTCTTTGACAGGCCTTTCCTTTCTACTAGTGGTATTTTTTAAAAATAACATCACTGATATTTTCTCCCTTATTTTTTCTATAGGATAGCCTTGTTGCCTTATTATGTCAGACAAAGCTAAGTTGGGTTGTAAACAGTGTGACAAGTGTGGACATAAGATGCCTAACTCTGATACACAGGTTCATTGTATCGACTATTTGGGCGTGAATCATATTAGAGCTGACTGTAACTTTTGCGCTAGTTTTAGTAATTGTACACTAGCAGAACATAATAATAAACTTATCTTAAAAGGTTTACTCAAGACACCTTTTTCAGAGGTTCTATCTGGGTCGGAGGTCTCACCCCCTCCAAAGACCAAAAAACATAAAGAAAAACGGATTACTCAAGGCACTTTTTTCAGAGGCTCTATCTGGGTCGGAGGTGTCACCCCCTCCAAAGACCATAAAACATAAGGAAAAAATGGATTATTCAAGGCACCATTTTTATTCGGAGGCACCTTTTTCAGAGGCCTTATCTGGGTCGGAGGTCTCACCACCTCCAAAGACCATAAAACATAAGGAAAAACGGATTACTCAAGGTACCTTTTTTTCAGAGACTCTATCTGGGTCAGAGGTCTCACACCCTCCAAGACCAAAAAACATAAGGACAAACGGATTACTCAAGACACCTTTTTTGGAGACTCTATCTGGGTCAGAGGTCTCACCCCCTCCAAAGACCAAAAAACATAAGGAAAAACAGATTACTCAAGAAACTTTTTTCAGAGGCTCTATCTGGGTTGGAGGTCTCCCCCCTCCATAGACCAAAAAACATAAGGACAAACAGAGTCACTCGGTTCCTGCATCTCTGTCAGTTACAGAACTGAGTCAGCTCCGTGCTTCCTCAGCACAGACCTCTTCAGCACCAGGCTTTGTGTCTTCTCCCTCAGTGCCATCCATGATATTCACCCCTATTTCAGCTCCGACCTTGGCACCACTGACTTCAGTGCCATCCTTGGATCCAACATTGGCTCCAATGACTGTACCTGCTTTGGCACCATCCCCAGCCATGGTGCCGACAGTTTTCTTCAGCTCCATCAGCTCCAAAGCTCGAATACCTGCCAAGGACAAGATACCTCTGGTGCATACTGTCTCAGTTCTGACAGCAGTGTTTTCCCTGTTGGCACTGTCCACCCTTTGCTGCATCAGCTCTGGTGGAACTGATGCTCTCCTGAAACAGTACCTTGGTATCTAGCCTGGCACCTATTTTCTCACTGGCACCATCTATGTCCATGTCTCTGATGGCTTCCCAGTTTCTCTTGCTCCTCTCCCAACCCTCTATTTCAGGACCCTGGGCATGGGAGTCACAAGAACCCTCTTTGAAGGAACCCCTTCTCCGGAGTCCTCCTCAGACGATCCCATGGGGGAGCCACCCCAGAAGAAACGGTGCAAGAGGAAGCACCTAGATTCACTGGAGGAATCTATCACCGAAAACACTGATTGTGATGAGGGGGAAGGGACCCCACGGTCTCCCCCAGATGACATCTCATTCAGAGACATTCTCAAAATCCTCAAGCAGTGGGGAGACTGAAAGTCATATAACCCTTCTTCTGAGGAATCGGTGTTCCTGCAGGCCTTCTGTGCCCGGCCATCTACTTCCTGGGTGACCTCACCGGCAGATGACCTTGTTAAACTAATTGTGCAGTGTGCCTGGAAGGCCCCAGACAATGTAGAACCTGTCCCACAGAGGCCAGACAAAAATTGTATCTACACCTGAAGGCCAGCCCCACTGGTCTTAGCAGTTGATAGTTGATTCTATGGTCATGGTGGCAGCCACCAAGAGGGAACTGGCAGAAGATAGTCCCACCGTCCATCCTCCAAACAGAGCGTCCCGTACCATGGACAGACTAGGGAAGCAGACCTATGCTTCAGTGACATTCGGCATTCAGTCGCTGAATTATCTGGCACACTTTACTTGCCTCCAAAGAGACCTAATTTCTGAAATGTCTTCCTCTTTGGCGGGGGTACTGTCTGATGAGCTGCATGACACTGTCACCTCACAGCTAGCTACCCTTGAATCCATCTCAAACTCCTCAGTGCGTTTGATATCTCACACTGCCGAGGGGGCAGCTCGAGTTGCCACATCTGGTGTCATGAAACGTAATGCTTGGATGTGGTTGTGTGATTTCGCAGAGCCCTTTAAATCTTCCTTCATTAATGCACAGGTCGACGACTCTGCACTTTTTGGACCCAAAGTACGTGACACACTTACACATAGTGAGAAGACAGAAAGACCTTGTCTGCTGTGGGTATACACTTTTCCAACCCCCAGAGACCCTACTCCAGGAACCAGAAGGGGGGAAAGATATGGTTCAAGAAATCCCAAGGATCCTTTCGGGATACTCGCGGTGAACAATCCCCCTGGGGCAGAGGGGGCAACTTATATGGAAGATGCCCCTTTCGGGGTAGAGGGGGGCTGCATAACCAGAGAGCCAGAGATTCTTTCTCTGGCAGACCCTACCAGCGCTCCTGAGCAGCTTCCCAATTGCTTTCCGCTGGAAGCAGTCGGGGGTCGTTTCCCTCTGCATCTACCAGCCTGGCATCTTATTACTACCGATCTTTGGGTGCAGAGAATAATATCCAGAGGCTACCAAATAGAAAAACTGCTAAGAAAAAGGGCCATCCAACCAGTCCCACCAGAACAGACAGGATACGGGTTTTACTTGAGGTTCTTTTTAGTGCCAAAAAAGACGGGACTGGAGACCAATCCTGGATCTCAGCCTACTGAACAAATTTACCAAACCTCAAAAATTCCAGATGGTCACAGTACAGTCCATTCTTCCCTTCCTAGGGAGGGACAATTCGATGTGTTCTATAGACCTACAGGATGCGTAATACCAAATAAAGATGCATCACCGCTCCCGAAGGTTTCTCCGCTTTTGGCCGGGAGCCAATCACTACCAGTTCAGGGCACTGCCATTAAGTCTCTCAACAGCCCCCCAAGTATTCACCAAATGTATGGCAGTTGTAGTAGCCCATCTTCGACTACAAGGATTCCAGGTGTTTCCCTACCTAGACGACTGGCTCCTTACTGCTCCAACCAGGAACCTCCTAGTCCGCAGTCTCTCTTACACTCAAGATCTCGCTCTCTGCTTGGGGATTACAATCAACAAAGACAAATCTCAGATGTCTCCAATGAAGAAACTGGAATTTATTGGATCGGTCTTCAACACAACATCCTGTCAAGCTTCTCTCCCCCCTCACAGGCATTTGAAGATAAGACAGCAAATTCAAGACCTCTTCCTTGCACGCTTGTACCAGCACTTCTTGTACTGTAACTCTTGAGCTCCATGTCAGCTGCCATTACTTTGGTACCACTGGTAAGACTGCACATGAGAATCCTACAGTGGCTCCTTTCCGCAGAATGGTCGTTGTTAACCCACCTACTCAACCACGTGATACGCCTTACAAACCGCTGCAAGGAGAAAATGCTATGGTGGGTGGAGCCACAAAAGAATCTTTGGTGTCGACCATTCTGTCTTCCCTAACCCACGGCCACAGTGACCACGGACGCTTCACTAATAGGGTGGGGGGCATTTTCAGGGAAAGACTGTCCAAGGCACCTGGACCCTCCTCGAGGCCAACTTGCACATAAATGTTCTGGAACTGAGGGCAGTTCTCTTAGAGTTGCAAGCATTCCATGCATCCCTGCCTTCAGGGACCATTGCAATTCTGTCAGACAACATGTCAGTCGTCTGGTATATCAACAAGCAAGGCAGAACCAGATCTTAACCCCTTTGTTGTGAAGCGATGAGGATTTGGCACTGGGTGATAGCTTCCAATCGTTTTCTTATAGCAACGCACATTCATGGGAGTTTCAACCTTATTGCGGACAGTCTGAGCAGGAACATCCTGATGCCCCACGAATGGTCCCTCAACCCTGTAATAGCAGCTCGGATCTTCCAACATTGGGGCAAGCCTTGCTGCTACCTGTTTGCATCCCCCCCCCTGAATTACAAATGCAGGAGCTATTTTGCCTTGATCCCCCCTCAGGGGGAACCACCGAGGGATGCACTAACACACGATTGGCCCCCGGGTCTTCTGTATGCCTTTCCCATGTTTCCCCTCATTCCAGAATTTCTCCAGAAAGCTCAGAGTTTGAAAAGCAAAGTGATCCTCATTGCTCCCTACTGGCCTTGTCAAGTCTGGTTCCCGTTTCTATGGCCTCACCCGATTCGCAGCCTGTGGATCCTGAATCATTCCCAGGACCTGTTATCCCATCCTCAGGGATTGATTCATCTGAACCTGCACAGTCTCAAGCTCATAGCCTAGTTCATTCACTTCCAGTGATTGCCAGGCTGCCTGACATCCCATCTCCTGTTCGTGAAATTCTTCTGGCCTCACACAAACCTTCCTCTAGAAAGGTTTATTCTAGTAAATGGACTAGGTTCTCTTTTTGGGCCAAAGACCAGAACTTAGACCCTTTCTCTATGCCTATTCAAGAGATTCTGCAATACCTGACTTCTCTCCTGCATGCAGGTGCCTCAGCTTTAATGATCACTGTACATTTAGCAGCTATTGCCTATTTTCATAATGGTCTTAAAAAAGTCTTCTATTATGTCACACTGCCTATGCAAGACTTTTTTGAAGGGAGTATTACATGTTAAACCTCTGGCCAAGCCTCCCTTAGATCCCTGGAACTTGACTATGGTGCTTCAACCCCTTACAGGTTCTCCCTTTGAGCCCTTTGATTCATGTGATTTGAAATTTTTGTCTTGGAAAACCATACTTCTAGTAGCATTCACCTCAGCGAGAAGAGTATATGAGTTGTAGGCCTTGAGTGTCAGGAGTCCTTACTTGATATTCCACGTGGATAGGGTGTCCCTTCATACTGACTCTTCCTTCTTGCCCAAGGTCATTTCTGTTTTTTTTCCATTAACCAATCTATTGACCTGCCAGTTTTCTTCCCAAGGCATTCTAATAGAGTGAAGTACCTTTTGCACACCCTTGATGTGCACTGACAGCTTCATTGTTATTTGGACAGGACTAAATCTTTCCAGAAAACAGATCAATTGTTTGTGGCCTTTACAGGACCCAGATTGGGTAAACCTGTTTCCAAAGTGATTTTATTCTCCTGGCTTAGGAACATCATTACCTTTATCAACAGAATAAGCTACACTTGCCTTCCAGAATAAAGGCTCATTCTACCAGATCTATGGCTACCTCTGTAGCTTTTCATTTCAGAGCCTCTGTGGATGATATATGTGCAGCTGCCACATCGGTAAGACCTCATACCTTGATATCTCATTACAAATTGGATTTGGCTTCCAGGGGATGAGCATCTTTTGGTTCTATGGTGCTCAGGAATATCCTTCCTTAGGGCCACCCAGGACTCAAGTAGCTGGGGACTCGGCCCTAACAGGTCCTAACAGTAAATAATGAATAAAGATTTACATTAGATAAAGACGTTATGTCTTACTTAACATTCCATCTGTGTTGTAGATCTTTATTCATTCTTTACTTCCCACCCTCCTTCCCCCTGCCTGGATTCCTGGTGGACTTTGGGTACTCCTGGTTAGGGTATTTGCTCACACAGAGCCTCCTACCTTTTTTCCTATTACTACATCTTTTATCTAGGGTGGGCAAACTCGATCTGGAGTATCTAGGAGAGGGGCATTGTGGGTAGGTTCTTAGCTGAGAGTTTTTGGCTTGCGCCAGCTGGGAAATGGCCGTATTGGTTCCGAGGATGGAACCGAGGTCCTACAGCGCAGATGGAACATTATGGTAAGACATAATTTCTTTTTTATTCCTGTGTCTGTGGTATGTCATGCAGGTGTAGACAAATTCCTCTGCAACTTCTGTGAGAAGTTAAGCTTAAAAAAATGTGGGTGGTCTTTCTCTTCGATACCAAAGTGAAAAAATGAAAGTTTTATAAAGTACAAGCAGGTTTCAGGTACCTACACAGTGCTGAAATAATGTTGTAGGGAGAAAAGCACCTTAAGAGTTGAGTTAAACTATAGAAGGTGGAGTTTTCCTTTTAACAAAACATAAAAAGTAATCAACACACCTCTCTCCCTCCACTACTCCTCAAGCCTGCTTGATGCACAGACCACAATTTTTGGTCCTGTCTTCATTGCCTGAAAAAAGAAAAGAGCAGCTATGAATGCTGTATTACTCAAATAACAGTGATATACATTTCTCAGAACAGTTTCTAGACAATTAACTTAGAAAAACAGTAGATAACCATTACACCTATTTTTCAAGGTTACATACAGGTCTTAACATCTTTGAACATAGCTGAAGACAGATTGGAGGACATGAGATTCAAATCTGCAACTGCACTGTATAACCAAATTCTAACCTTGCCAACTACTCGCCTTCTCTTGACTGAACATGTGTGTTGTGAATGCAGTGAAAAGACTTGGTGCTATGACATCACCTGATAATTCCTGTCAGCACTATGATCAGGAATGGAAAACATACATTCCTCAGACAGTGGGACGGTGGCATGTATCAGAGAGCTTCTATTACCAGAACCATACAAGCTGCTGGACATGAGGGACACAGTAAGGTATGTGTGAGGACTATGATATTCCTTGGCAAAGTGCACATCACTAAGCAATACATATTCACTGTTGTGTGTGTCAGCTGTAAGTCTGCCCATTCCACTCCCTCAAAAGATAAGGGTGATGTTGTTTTTGAATTGAATTTAATACTTAATGATAGAACATAACTTGATCATTTTTAAAATAATACCCTATTGCAAAAAACAATTGTTAGACATATAACAGTTTGTAGCAAGCTTTGCTATCCTTGCAATAAAAGAGCTGCTGTTAACAGAGGGATAGCGATTACAGGCATAGCCACAGGGATTTGACGAATGACTGAGTTATTCATAACCATGCACAAAATAAATGTTAACATCAATAAGTGCAATATGCTTCTTTATATAACTGCTATGGGTGACGTAAAGCAAAAGAACAATTTATTGATATGTTCCCCTATGTGGATTGGAATCCACAGCATGCCAAAATGTAGGCATGCTGGCTGGTTTCCTTACAGGCCAAGCTAAGAGGAAGCACATGCACCTTTCTAAAAACAGGTACTACGTATGTTTTTTTTCAAATTTCAGAAAAGAGATGAATATGAAAACTTCAAACACCTATTGGCCATTATACTGTAAAGAAATAGCTGTCAACACATAACTAAAAACATGTGTAAGCAGTCAGACAGGCATTCCTTTTGGCTCAAAAAAAATGGGCCTATAGTAAGAATGTTCACTTTATTAGGAGGAATGACTTAAAGAAGCTATGTATGAGTTTTTATGTAGACATACACTACTACAGTAAGCGATACCATCATACTATAATGGATAACTGTGAGATGAGTAGTTATCAGAGGCTAGGCGCTGTAGGCATCGGTGCTGTATCAGGACAGTGGACGTGTGAAATTATGTCATTCTGTGTTGGAAAACAGATGTAAATCTACAAAGCTCATAGTTATGTAGATTATAAATATTTTTAAATAAATTAACTGCCTGGGAATTAAACCCATACTTTCAGGGAGAGCAGCTACCACATCTACTTAATTATCCTGTTGAGCTAATTGTCACAACTGCTAATTAATGGTAGAGAATCCATCTATTTGATATATATAGGACAGAGATACATCTCTAAATTCTGTAGGAATGCTCAGGTATATGTAGGATAGAGCTACTTACTGTAGGAATCCACAGGCTGTTTCCACACCTCAGCAATCCTCTAGCAAAGCTCCTCTTTGTCACTCTGATGCAGGTCATCATAGCAGTGGTGAACCTGCACTTTAGTCCTATAGATCCCTGCATGTCTTTGGTGCATTCTTGCAATCTGGTTCCAGATGCCAATCACTGGAAAGATCCTTGACCTGGCTCTCATCTGATGCTCCGCTCCAGTGTAGAAAGTCAGCATCTGGGTGGTATTCTTTTTGACCCACTTGGGTGCATAGACATGTCTGAGCCTCCTCGAAGTATCTATCTTGATTATCTAATGAACAGTGTACGATAAATGCCAAATTTGAAAAATGCTCACTGAGATCTCACTCAGTTCACAGGTAGCAATGGTCTGATCTATAGATGTATAAAAATTAATATTTAAAAGTGGTACTTATGTCAAGTTATCAGAGCTTTGGAAGATGATGGGAACATGCCACACATGGTACCATTTATTGATACCTATTGGGTGTTTGTGCAGTGCACCTTGGAGTTAAGCTGCATGTAGCCAATTTACACAGATGTGCACAAATGGGATTCCAAAACCTAGAATTTTAATGAACCTCATTAATTATGTATGGCGCAAATGGTAGTGGTGCACATTAGGTGCTTTTACTGCAATGATTCTGATTCAGAGGTAAATTGCCAACTGCTAGCATTTCTGTTTTGATCAATATTACATCTGCTAAAGTTACTCACTCTTAAAGTTACTTCTTTAAATTTGTTTTTATTGAAAATGTGTGCTTTAACACAAATTGATATTAAGTTATTGGACTAATGTTTGATTGACCTTTATGCATACAGGTATAGCTATTTTCATTAATTGATTTCATTCCCATATGCAGTTGTTTAGACAGATTCACTCTGCAGATGTGAACAGTACATAAAGATAGATTCATGGACAAACTGTATTTCTTACTGGTAATTCTGTACACTGTGTGGTGTAGGTACAGAAACCCATGGAGTCTAACATTATCTGTATGTACAATGCTCTTTTGATGTTTTGGATATTTCTTCATTGATGCTTCTTAAAAGTCTTAATACTATGTTCTTTTGCTGTTGATGTTTTTCATGGATGTTTCTTAACTAAAGTCTTATAACTACTGACTCAGTATACAAAGGATCTGTACTGTCTGTGGCCTACCTATGACTCCTGAGGTTTTCCGACACTTTTTTAAGTTGTTCAATTGTTATTTTTGTAGTATTTGCCTATGAAGTGCATACAGACTCGTGGTATGATGCTGTTGTCTTTGGACCACCATTCAAAGCAGAGACGTAGTGTACAATGTTATAATCCCACACACAGCTTCTAAAGATATTGTAAGTTACGTTGAGTTTACAACTGTTATATATGCTGACGTTACTTTTTGTACATCACATTAGTATTTGTCACAGTGCATAGACTTTTGCATTGCACAGGAATGCATACTACTTATGATGACATACACTGTCCACATACTCATCTGCATAACTGTGCTCCCACAGGAATATGATCATGTGCATATCACTGTCTTTCAGATGGCCAACTGTCCTAGGGGTGACAATTTCACTCCACAGGGAAATTACATCATACTAGATGCTGTCCAAATACATGGTTGGAGACTCATTGTCCATGCAAAGAATACGGTCTGGAGAAATTGTGTGGACTCACCTCACCAACAAGATTAATGCACTAGGAGGTTACAACAATTCTGATGAGGCCTGTCAGTGATGCTGCACAGACATGATCCTTCATGCAGCCAACAGGTTAAGATAGTATGAAACACTGAGGGATGCCATTGATCCCCAATGACATCACAATATTTCTGGCCTCCCTGCATACAACAAGAAGGAAGTGACACATATCTGGGGGCGTGATAGAAGCTGTAGTTCCAGGCTAAACATGTATGTCTTTCTTTCCATGACATGGCTGAGTATAGAGTAAATCACTACATATTGCTGTTAACATGCATATTCATGTATTGTCATTTTTGATTTAAAGCAGATTTGAGTCATGCACACAGAGCCACAAAGGGTGATAATGATGAACATAAGTGTAATGACATATACTCATACAACTGCAGTGCAGACAGAGCAGTGCAACCAACATGTATAATGCTGTCTGCATTAATATTCACAGGTCCATCTACTTCTTGACAATACTAGGAAATGGAAGGTGAGTGTCTCTGTACTGTCTTACGGTGACCAGTACCTGTTATTGTCTCAGCTTTATGTCATGGCACTGCAGTTTACTGTCATATTATTATTTTCCTAACATGGTACACTACAGGTACATCCAGTGGAGGCCCAAGCCATCTAGTCGGAAGATCAGACCAGATATGTTGTTGCAACAGGTTCATAGTTTGCATCAACGTATAGCACACATGTGACACATGACATTAATGTCACTATTTTTTATCACAGCGCTATCTGACCTACAGGTGCAATATCCATCATGTATCTGCAGCCCTTGTTACTGTGTTGTGTATGTCATGCTCTCAGTATTGTTTTGGCTAAATACATGATTGTGTTGTCTTTCTCTTTACTTTCCCACTGCAGGATCCACAGTACAACCCACACTCTCCACAGTGGGAGCCTGTCAGTGGTATGTTATTAACTATGTTACATACATGTCATTGCTGTTACTCCTGTTGTTGCCATGCATTAATACTATGTCCATCTTCCAATGCCTAGGCCAGATTGTATCAACCTCATCAACTGCTCAAGCAAGTAATATGTCTGTGTAAAACATTCTGCATGTTCTAACTGTGTTCAAATGGTTAATGGTGGGAATATTGTGATTAATAATGCTAATTTTTTCCCCCTGCAATAGTTGAAGTTCATCCCTCTTCAACAGCACCGTCTTCCCTGGAGGAGTTGTAAGGAGTGCATTTTGTTGGTATTCATCACATATGTCATGTATGTTGGCTATGTAACTTAATTGTACACTTCCTGTTATGTAGATTATGTGAACCATACATAGACTAGACCTCGTATAATGTCATTATCATCTGTAACATTGCAATGAAATACAGTATATGTGTCATATGTCTTTAATGATATCCGGTATGTGATGAAACACATTGTTCTGATCTGTTATCTGTCTCTTCTTTTAGCACATCAGCTATCTATATGCTCCATTAGCCCATCCAGTGATTATGATGTTGAGTCCAATGTGCCTAAATATGGCAGCATGACCCCTGGCACATGAACATTGACATAATGATACAGTCCAGCCAAGATGTTGACAGCGATGTTGATGCAGTTGTAACTTCAGATGTGGATGGAAACTTGTCTGGCCATTATGAGAATGAGGGGACATCGAATGGTGAATAAGATGAGGCCGGTGAACCACAGACCCAAGCTAAGACTGCTGCTGATGTTGACAGTACCTCTCAACAGTGTGATACTGGACATCACAGTAGACATAGGCATGCAGATGGCATCTGCATGGCCAGGTGTCTGCTCACTCCTACAGACAAATGAATGTTCCCAACAATTTCATGGATCAGACATCCATGCACTTGCCCATACCACAGATCATGTTGCACATGAGCTGCATGTGTTGCATGAAGGATAAGAGTGCAGACATGGTGAGGTAATGGCATCACTGGCTACTCAGAAGGAAAGCATGTTAGCTATGGCACAGTCAGTAGAAATCCTGGCCTCTACAGTACTACATTAAAATCGTAGTGCAAGCAGGGTTCTGCATGCTGTGGCTGTGCTTAGCCAATTGCAAAATGAGGAGGCAGGCCACCTCTCAGCAGAACCAACCTTTCATATCAAGTGTCAGTGTCTGTGCTCCAACATCCATGCACTTCCACTGCTGGCCCATCTGCTGCGGGCCCACCAATTTTGACCTGACAGGCAAATTGCAGCCATGCTCCTTCACCTCAACATGGTGTTGTCACCCCATCAGTCTCCTCTATGGAGCAACTTGGGCCAAGTGTTTCTGTACTTGGTAGGGGTAGAGCAAACTGTGGTGTGAACCATCAGCAAGGTCGCTCTAGACTAAGTTAGAGTGGGTCCAATGGTTTAATAAACATAGTTGACTCCATGTATTGCATGACATTAGCCATAGTTTACTGTAATATATTTACTGTGTGATGTTAAAAGTTCTGCCTTATGTCCTTTGTTGATATGAATATGTTGCACTGATGTGTGTCCCTTATTGTTTTCCATACACTGATACAACAGTCTGAGTCTGTATGCATACCTGTGTCACTTGTGTCCTGAGCCGATGATCTCTGTTGTGACAGATTTGTATATTCTCACAATGCTATGTATTATGATTATGGTGTTATGGCTGACGCCCAGTGTTTACATCTACTGGATAATTGCCATTAAATGCAATATGTGCTGCTGTGGTGTGGAAACACCTGGACATCATATGCGTGTGGCTTGTCAAGACTCAAAGTTGTGGGTCAGACACTACCATGTTAGCTGGCCCTGCACTTGTGGTCAGACCCTATGTTGCCTATGTCTGTATCCTGCTTCTCCTCTAATACTTGTGGGATGTCCTCTTCAGACATGTGGGGTTCATGGGTTTGTTCACCCACACATGAAGTTTGAAGGCTACCATGTGATTTGGTTAGCATGTTGTGCAGCATGGTGCACACTATTACCATATGTGCTGCCTTCTCAGGTGTGTATTGCAGTGTAAGCCCGTATGTGTCCATACATCTGAACCTAGCTTTCAGTATACTGAGCACATGCTCTGTGTGTTTCTGGTTGTTGCATGAGCTCTGTTGTAGGCCTCCTTTGCTGAGTTGGATGGTTCACAAGTATATTGTCATTAGCCGTGGTGCAAATGGATAACTACAGTCAACTGTTGTGGATTTGGTCAGAGAGAGCGGTATCCTTAACTTGTATGCTAGCTGTGTTCCTATATTTACCTAATAGTAGCCCCTCAGGTATTTTGCTTTACTGGAATGCAGCCCTCAGCCTGCTTTCTCTACATAATCAAACATTATGGACACTTTCAGGGTGTGTTGCCTTGATATTTGTTATGGTGCCATCTGCTGCACGACCCCAGCCCTGAGTAGCATTCTGCCATCGCCCAGAATGATACCACAGTACAAGGACAAAATGATTGACTTCAGCAATTGGCTAAGCTTCTGGTGTCATTCTAAGGGGATCCAGTATCTGTCTGCCTGGGATGACATGTTCGACAGACCACGATGCTTTGCCAGAGATGGCCTGCACCTATCACTCCTGGGATTCTGGATACTGGCTAAAGCTCTTGCCACCCCTATAGTGCCATTTTGGGGCAAGGTTCAAATGAAAAATTCACCACCGTAACAGGAACAGGCAAGCAAAAACTGAGGGTAATGCTACTCAATGCTAGAAGCCTAAATCTCAAAATGCACTCCCTCGAGGCACTCCTTAAAATGGAGAACATTGATATCTATGCAGTGACTGAGACCTGGTTCAAGGCTCCAGAGAGCACCCCTGCATTACCAGGCTATAACTCATACCACACTTTTCGGCCATCTAACCTGGACCGGAACACCAAAGGAAGAGGTGTGTCCATATTCATTAAGGATATCCACACCTCCAGGCTAGTTGCTCAGCATAATGCATCTGAGGTTATCCAAGTGCAACTAACTCTGGGCAAAACTGTAATCCAAATTGTAGCTTGCTACAGATCCCCCACCATGCCCCAGGATTCTCACTCCTTTTTTCTTGATATACTGGAAAATATTAGGGTTCAACAAAACACCCCAATAATGGGTGATTTTAACTACCTCACCATTAATGGGGAAAACTACTTATGTATCAACTCCTTCACTCAACACTTCCTGCAATTCATAGGTTAGTACTAAGCTAACTGCCCTTGCAAGCCATTTTAAACCTAGACAATTATCCTTTGTGAGACTCAAACCCTGCACCTTGTGTTTGTAAAGCAAATACCTTAACCATTAGGCCACCCTCCCAACCCTAAATTCTAATGTCCTGGATCAACTTATCCACACCCCCACCAGAGGCAACAATATCCTAGACCTAGTCATTACCAACATGAGTGACCAGTGTTCCACACCAGAAGTCAACTCCTCATTGGTCAGATACGACCGTAAGCTAATCACCCAAGATATCCACATCACCCCTCACCCTCCATTAAGGAAACCACGGTAAAAAAAAATTCTTCAAAGTTAACTTCATACTTCTTAAGACAGAAGTGGCGAACTTCATGACACCCATGCAGATGGACAATACAGTTATGACTGCTGAATTCTACACAAATGCACTCTATAAGCACTTACATGAGTGCATGGATCATGCTATCCCAAACAAAACCAAGACGCTATCCTCCCAAAAAAGGAAACAATCTAGTGGTCCCCTGCCATAAACAAACTCTACAACAGAAGGAAGAAACTGTTGCAAAAGAGAGTAAAATCCCATGAGTGGAGGAGCTCCCTGGTCAGCCTCAGTAAGAAGCAGAGATCCCTTATAAGATCCTTCAAAGCTAGCTATGAAAACAAAAACACCAGTGATTCTAGGGACAACCACAAAGCATTCTATAGCTATGCCAAGAATCTCAATGGCAGCACCCAGATGTACTCTGAGTTACAGCACAACGGCATGAAAATTACAGAACCAACTGATATTGCCAACATCCTGCCAGACAGGTTCAGTGCTAACTTTACCCCCCTCACCCCCTAAAGGGCTCATATCTATACAGGAAAAATGGAGAGTCCCTGTAATCACAACTACGCAGGTAAAAGCTTCACTCTCTAAGGCCAAAAACACAGCATCCATGAGACCGGACAACATCCCAGGCTGCGATTTACATGAACTTCAGAACAAACTGGCTCCCCACCTAAGCACCATGTTCAATCATAGCATCATGTCAGGCTTTGTGCCCACTGAATGGTGCACAGCAACAGTTATCCCATCCTGGGAACTATCGCCCTATTAGCCTGACAAGCCTGGTCTGTAAGGCCATGGAACGTATCATCATGGAACTCATAAACAAAGACATTGGTAACCTCTAAACTCTAGACCCCACCCAGTTTGGGTTTGTGAAAGGCAGATCTTGCTTCCTGAACCTGATCAACTTCTTTGAGGCAGTCACCAAAGCCATAGACGAGGGTAAGGTGGTTCACACTGCCTATCTTGACCTCCCCAAGGCTTTCAACACCATCCCCCATTCTGGAATTATAGCTAAACTCACTAAACTAGGTATAAATCCCTACGTCACAATATGGATTGCCAACTGGCTCACTGACAGAACCCACACTGTAAAAGTTGCAGACTCCAAATCTGACTTCAAACCAGTGACAAGTGGAGTACCACAGGGTTCAGTCCTGGGACCTCTCCTGTTTGGTATCTACATCTCTGAAGTACAGGTTAACATAGAAGGCCTTTGGCTAACAAAGTTCGCAGATGACTGCAAACTAGGAGCCATAGTCGAGTCCCCTAATGATGTGAACATCCTACAGAAGGGCCTCACTGAGACAGATGCCTGGTGTTAGAGCCATGGCCTCAAGCTCAATGCTAAAAAGTGCATTGTCATCCCCTTTGGTAAAAACTCTGTACCCATGAACTACCACATAGGCGGCAGTCTACTTAATACCGAATGTGTGATAATAGACCTTGGGGCCCAGCTGGATAGTAGTCTCTCTATTGATAATCACATCGCCACAGTAGTCAGGAAATCCTTGTACGTGGCACACCTCATCACAAAAGGGTTCCTATCCAGGAAAAAGAGGTCATTGTTCCTCTCTACGCGACACTCATTAGACCAATTATAGAGTACAATGCCCCTTTTGGAATATACCTCACAAGATATCTGCAGCAGCTGGAAAGGCCACAGGAGTACCTCACAAAGAGCATTATTGGCCTCAAACAGATGCCCTGCACTGACCGTCTCAAAAAACTCCAGCTTTACTCCATAGCACATCACCTGCTCTGAGGTGATCTCTGCCTAACATATAAAGCTATGTCAAACCCAGAGCTGTTGCACATGCTACACAAAGAAATCCCAATCCCTCCGAGCTACATGGTCTGGAGACCTAAATCTTGTCACCACAATAAACAGGACATGCTAGAGGGATAGATTCCTGTCCCAGAGACTTCCCATACTCCGGAACAAGCTACCCATCTATGTCAAGCAAAGTTCCTCATTAGCACTCTTCAAGAAAAATCTTGATGAGTGGATGGGAAATAGGAAATACACCCCGGGGATCACTTCTTTGGCTCTGCTCGACAGTGGCACAGGAAAATAACTTTCTTGGGTGGCGTAAGCCAGGAAACCTTGTTGGCTTTGCTTACTTAGGCCCTTGGGCTGATAGCCTAGTACCTACCTATGAATCTATGAATGCACATGGAATGAAACTAAGCACAGATAAGATGGTAGTAATGGCAGCAAATTGGGGAAATCAGAAGAAGCTGAGAAAAGAGCTAGAAGGGAAGACAGTGGAACAGGTAAACAGCTTCAAGTATCTGGGAGGAGGAGTTGAGGAGAAGGGTAGTCTGAATGAAGAGGTCAAAGCTAGAATCAAAGGGGCTGCAGCCAACTGGCATAGAGTATTGGGTGTAGTCTATGACAGAAGAATACCAAAGAAGCTGAATAGTAAGTTATACAAGACAGTGGTGCGACCAGTACTACT
>NC_056744.1:1545236836-1545494336 GCF_019279795.1 Protopterus annectens | reverse complement strand
CACCTTCTCTTATTCTGTCAATGTCTCACATTAATAATAGTAACATTTTAAAAGTATCCCTGATTGTTCCCGATGTACTCTGGATGTTTCCCTGATTCTGTTGACATTTGTCCCTGATTGTTTGACAGCTATGACTCACACACTCATGCAACACACACATATAGGATGCAAGAGAAACCATACTTTTTTGAACATCACATGACTCACTTTTCATACTGCCACACAGATAAACAGCATATTATCATAGACAGATGCAGATGGCAAACTCCTTTCTAACCCACAAACATAACATAGCATGAGGCAACACACACACACACACACACACACACACACACACACACACACACACACATACATGGAAAAATATGGCAAACCTCCTTTCTAAGCTAAGAGCGTAAAAACTGTCCAAATGTTTCCAAAATGTCCATATTTTTGGTCTGTTCCTCCTAAAATTTGTGTTTTTCTGGCAAATCAGTACGGGTTGAACTCATTAGTAATGACAAAGTTTTGAATTACAGTCCTCGTATCCATCAGAAAAGGCATAGCAACATAACACCTTTTATACTAGCAACGTTTTAAGTTTATAAGAGCAATTTCACTTATGAGTGCATTTTTACAAATTATACAATTTTAGCACAATGTCTTCCCTCATTGCTCAAGCTATGTATCCTCTGGCCTTCTGGCCTCATATATTCTCTACTTTCTCTCTCTAACAGCTTTATCACATTATCTGACTATACTTTACCCCTTTGTTTTGTCCTTTTTAAAGTACTCAACACTTACCCAATTCTTCTTCTTCCGGCTTTTCCCAGTTAGGGGTCGCCACAGCGGATCACCTGTCCGCTCATGATTGGCAGTGGAGTTTTACAGTGTCGAGTTGCCAGCCACCCGGTGCCCAACCTTCCACAGAAAGCACACACTCATACCAGGGGCCAATTTAGAGTGTCCAGTCCACCTACAGCATGTCTTTGGGATGTGGGAGGAAACCGGAGCACTTAACGTTAAAGCACAAAACAATCTCTTTCTCCTTAACCCCACCCCCCGTCTTTGCTGGTTTACAGTAAAAGACTAAACTAGAATGCCTTTTTCTATTACAAATACTGCACTACATCATTAAGACTGTACTATAATACCTTTTGTACCTTAAAAGAATATATCGTATTACTTGCTTCTCATGTCGTACTCTATCTACTTTACTGTACTGTATTGCCTTACTCTTAAAAGTTTTATTAGAACTGTAATTGATACATTTGCACCTTATGTTTTGTTTAGTCTGTGTTTAAATTTTTAACATGGAGCTTTTCTCCCTGTGTCTCCACTGAAAGGGGCTCTTTAGACTTTCCCACTAAGTATGCAAATAAATGAACACATAATGACAGACTTTTGAATTATACTCTTCATATCTGTCAAAAAATGCACAGCAACACATTTTATTCTACCGGCTTTTTAAGTTTATAAGAGCAATTTTTAAACTTTGTCTCTATTTTTGGGTCTTTGTACCCCATTATTTTTAGTTTTGGCCAGTTTCTTGGTCTAAGAGGTTGAGAGGTATGATAACAAAGCATAGGACAACATACTCATATACATGGAAAAATATGCTTCAGTACCCACAAGAGGGGCTCATGCCAGAATTCCAATATATTTTTTGCCATCTACATTAAACAGCTTACAAAGGAAGCTTCACAATATAAGTAGTATTACAATATGCAAGTTGTATTTTCCATGCAAAAGTGTTCCTCGACATCACCTTCAACACATGGCAGGAGTCAGTCTAATTGATCAGGATCAAATGCAGGAATGGTTAAGAAGAAGTGAATTTAAATCAAAAGATGAAAGGTTAATATTGGCGGACCAGGACAGTGGACAACATACATGTTAATTTACAAGGTCCATTGAACATGTGGGAGAAACAGACAAATGCAAGTTTTTGTAAGACAGAACTGGAAATAGTCACACATCTTGTTGCTGGGTGTGATACACTAATGGCAGCAAAACTGTATACTGAAAGGCATAATAATTTTAACATGACTGTTGCATTGGGGATTGTGCAAACATTATAATACTGAAGTAGCTGAAAAACATTGGAAACATGAGCCACAAAGCATTATAGAAAATTATGAAGTTTGTATCACATGGGATCACCCATTACCAACAGTTCAAAAAATAGATGCAAGAAAACCAGATATAGTAGTCCATGCAAAGAAGACAAAAGTAATATTGATCATTGAAATTGCTACACCCAGTGACTAAATTGTCTTACATACGGAGAGATACAAAGTCATAAAACACGAGGATTTACAGAGAGAAATGATGGCAATGTGAAAGAATGATACCCAGACAGTTCCAATAGTATTAGGAGAAAAAGAGTCTTATAAAAAAGAATTTACAATTACACTTAGATATGCTACGGATACATGTAACATCATTTGAATTGCAGAAGGAGTAATTTCTGGGCACATTACAAGTGCTGCAAAGAGCACTTCTGGCTAACATCTAAGACTGAAACAATACCAATTTCACGAACTTTAACCATGCTTTGACTTTGGAATGCGGTCCGATCCTGTCATGGTATTAGAAAACCAAAAGACTTGGAGAAATTAAAACAGGAGTACTATAGTGATATACATATGCAGCATAGACTGAAAATATGATACATCCTACTATGGTATCAGGAAACTACACTATCTCCCTGTGTAGAGGTAATAATCCCATATATGTGTGTTTCTTGGAATACAGAATTGTGTGACATATTGACAAAGTGTTTAGCTTTCCAATGCCATATATCATTAATGGGCCTCATTAACATGCAATATCTCAGAATCTTATTTTCTCCATTATATGTACCTTGCTGGGGATTGCTTGCACACACTGCCAATATTCACAAACACTTGCTGATCCACGAGTATGTGCCAAAATCTACAAGTTTAGCAGAAGAAGCCAGCTACTTTGATGTATGGGGATGAAGCCCTGACAATGAGCCAGACCCGAGTTAATTTATGCTGTCCTGGCACCTATAGAACTTGTCAGGGGAAAGGAATTATGAGGCTATGCCTGCTTACCTCTATTTGATGGGAGGGTTAATGACAATATACCAGAGTGAGGCAGGGGGTCCTTGTGACTCTGGACTTTGTTCAAGAATAGGCAGGTCATATAGTGGTGCTGTCACTTTTAGAAGTGGGCAGAGGTATATTTAAAGAGAAGCTATGCCTAGTACCTCACCATTACCTTCTGAAAAATGCCCACACATGTCTGTAGGGTTTCCTACCACTATTTTAAGCCACCCTACATGGTCATCAATGATACCTCCCAGGCTTACTCTTCTATTACACCAAGCTGGTGACCCCAACAAAGAGATGTTTATTAATTGACTTACACTGACTAATAAGCCCAAACCCAAGTTAACTCCATGAGAAAAAAAAAAAACATCTTGCCTGGAATATATATATGATGCAGGACTTACCACCAGAACAAGTGCAACCAAGACTTTTCAAGCATGTCTAGAACATCACAGTCTGGTAGTTAGCACAAGAAAATTAAGGCTATGAAATCTGGCAGTTAGCACAGGAGATTAAGGCTATGAGCTATTGCTCAGCTTTTTCCTGTAGTACAGGGTTTGATTCCCTCAGCCTTCATGTGCCTATTCTGTGACCATGAGCAAGTAACTTAACCAGATAGTTTCTTAAGGCAATTGGGAAATTAGGCTAGGCTCCTCAATAGACTTCTGGACAACATGCCTAGAAACAATTTATGAGTCTTATGACAGAGTACAGTGGAATATGGTTATGCCTGGATACGCATAAAGATGTTATTGGTAAGCATGCCATAGTCTGAGCAATATGAGCACATGCATTTAGTACTGAACAGTGTGTGGTGGGAAGCAATGTGCAACAATAAGTCAGTAGTGGTTCATAAATACTGGTGTTGTAAAGGATTGAGAAACTATTACAGTACACTTGTGTACCACTCAAGAACAGTACCAGAAGCTAGATTGGCACTTTGTCACATAGTATTATGAAAGGTTTTATCATGTCGGTAAAAAAGGAGTTTTATGGCTTTAGATCTTGGAAAATGGCATTCATAGTTGTGGTTAGCATGATCCCCAATTTCAAGAGTACTTGTCGCATACTTGCAGGATAGGTTATATAATTACATAACAGTAAACATGTACTACATAATATATTAACAGCGCAGTGGTGCACACAGGTATGTACAATGAACATTATGTTCAATTCAGTAGCTTGCCTTTTTTTTGTTGTTGTTATTGGCTCTGAGCAAAGTGTTTCCTTTACTTTTATTGTTTTTATTGGCTATGGGGAATGTGCTTTATGTTTTTGTATGGTTAAGGGAAATGTACATTTGTTAGAGGTTGGAGTTAAAGGTGTTGTTGCACTTCTTTAGTATCTCTGATATACTAGTGATTGCAGAAAAAAACAGAGTCCTCACCTACTGTGTTATTTGGTTCCTTTTCTGCCTTTTCAGCTTAAGAGGATCATATGTGATTACTAGGCTAACAACTCCTGGGGGTGCTTTTTAAGCCTAGGAATTCTTTAAAACATTGAGTTTTTTTATGCAATAAACTTCCCATTTTTGTAAAACAAAGCCTGTCCCTCACTCTCTTCAAAAAGAATTTGGATAAATGGATGGGGAACTGTAAATTCACTTCCAGGGTACTGCACATGTCCCATATCGACAGAGGCAGTCTGTAAAATAATTCAGGACTCCAACACCCAAAGACCCAGTACCCTAATACTACCCTATTCCTTATCTGGGGATTAAGATATAATATTGTCATATCCTGGGTATTGGCTAAGCTTGTAAATGCTCCTGTGCCATTAGCCTAGTAATCATCCATGAACATCGGGCAGCGCCGGTTAAACTATTTCTGGCTCTGTAAAGTCTGCTCTTCAATTTTTCCCTTAGAACTTCTCTACTTGCAATCTAAACAGTCTATTCTCTATCTCAAAAGCTCAGCACTTGCTCCTAAAGCATTTTTATATAGGTAAAGTACTTATATACTAAACAAAGTACTACATTAGCCTAGATTCCCCTTGAGTACCCATTTCCCTATAGGTCCCTTCTGACTCAGTTACACAGCAAACATTTTCACTTTTTCTAGCATGTCGAAGGGACAGTTGCTAGCGTCCTCTCCTGTTCAGCTGGTGAATGTGGGCATCTTGAGGCAATGTTACAATTGCCTCATGTACACAGACAACCCACTCCTTCTCCCACAAAACACAAATACATGTGAGAGATGCAACTATATAGCCAAACTGGAGGCTGAGCTCTCTCAACTCAGGACTGGCAAGACCAGACAGGAGGAGAAAGAAACCACGCACACCACAAACCCAGTTTCACATAGAACTATCACAACTGCAAAACAAATACATAAACACACAAAGACATACTCGGAGGCACTGATCAAAAATCTACCAAAACTACAGAGGCCTCCAAAGCAGACACCCAAGCAACTGCCACCTCAAGACATAAGACATGCAACACATAGTTCTCAAAGTCAGTGTGATAAACAGTCACAGCCCTTAAGGCCAAACACAATGCCAGACACACTTGTTATAGGTGACTCCATAGTCAGACACACTGGCGTCCCACTCACCAGACTGAACAAGGAAAAGATCACAGTAAGCTGCCTGTCGGGTGCTAGAATCCGCCACATAACACAAGCACTCAGGTCACTCCACAGCAAGTACAAGTATGACTCAGTCATTGTCCATGCCGGTGTGAACGACCTGAGATGTACCTCCCTGGACTACATGAAAAGAGACATAGAGGAGCTCTCAGATTATGTAGCCCAGGCCGGTATGACCCTGACCCTGAGCAGTATCCTACCCTCACCAAGAATGATGCCACAATACAGAGACAAAATGATCAGCTTTAATAATTGGCTTAATTACTGGTGTCATTCTAAGGGGATCCAATGTCTGTCTAGCTGGGATGACATGCTTGACAAGCCACGCTGCCTCGCAAGGGACGGCTTGCACCTGTCACCCCTGGGCTTCCGGATATTGGCAAAGGCTCTTGCCACCCCCATAGTGCCTTTTTTAGGCAAGGCTCAAATGATAAACCTACCGCCCTAGAAAACAAAAATGGAAAAAAAATAAGGGTAATACTGCTCAATGCCAGAAGTCTAAACCTCAAGATGCACGCCCTCGAAGCCCTCCTCAGTATGGAGAACATCGATGTCTGTGGTGTGACTGAAACCTGGTTCAAGGCTCCTGAGAGCACCCCAGCACTATCAGGCGTTATATCATGCGTTCCGGCCCCAAAATCCGGACCGAACCACAAAAGGAGGGGGAGTATCCATATTCATAAAGGATACCCACACCTCCAGGTTAGTGGCAATGCACGAAGCATCGGAGACCATCCAGGTGCAATTAACCATAGGTAAAACTGCCCTACAGTTTGTAGCATGCTACAGACCACCCTCTCAAACTCAGGAAACCCACACAGCCTTCCTGAAGACACTGGAGAGTATGAATGTCTCTCCAAACACCATCATATTGGGTGACTTCAACTACCCAAACATAGACTGGGAACATTACTCAAGCCCCAACACCCTAGCCCAAAGGTTCCTGGAGTTCATAAACTCAAATGCTATGGAACAACTAGTCACCATTCCCACAAGAGGAGAAAATATACTAGACCTGATCATCACAAACATGGGGACAAAATGCTCCACACGGAAGTATATCCCTCATTGGTGAGATCAGACCATAAATTAATCTCACTGGAGATCCACATCCGCCCCCAACCCCAGCAAAAAGACCACAGTGAAGAACTTCTCAAAGCAAACTTCACACTTCTTAAGACTGGAGTGGTATCCTTCAAGGCCCCCGAGCCAGTGGAAACCACAACCCACGCTGCTGAAACCCTTGCAAATGCCTTCTACGAGCACCTCCAGGAATGTATGGATCAAGCAATCCCTAATAAAATCAAGACCCTTTCCACCAAAGGCAGGTGCCCGGTCTGGTGGACCCCAGCCATAAACAAACTCTACAACAAGAGGAGAAAGCTACTACATGACAGAGTAAAATCCCTAAAAGGGAAGGCATCTCTGATCAATACTAGCAAAAAACTACGATCACTTATAAAATCATCCAAGGCCAACTTTGAGAGAAAAATCGCTAAAGACACAAAAGACAATCATAAGGCCTTCTTTAGCTATGTTAGAAACCTGGGTGGAAACTCCCAGATATGCTCAGAATTAGTCCAAAATAATACAAAAATCACTGAACCCACAGACATTGCCAACATACTGGCAGACAAGTTCAGTGCAAATTTCTCCCCTCCCTCCCCCCCAAAAGAAGAAATATCTATCCCACCAGAGTCTAGCCTCCCAAACATCTCAGATGCCCAGGTGAGAGCTGCTCTCTCTAAAGCAAAAAACACAGCATCAAAGGGACCGGACGATGTCCCTGGCTGTGTGCTACACGAACTCAATGAGGAACTAAACCCACACATAAGGCTGCTGTTTAATCTTAGCCTTACTACAGGATACATACCCAAAGAATGGCATACGGCAACTGTGGTCCCACTCCACAAAGGCGGTGCTTCTACGGACCCTGGAAATTACCGCCCCATAAGCTTGACGAGCCTTGTCTGCAAAGCTATGGAGAGGATCATAATGGAACTCATAAATAAAGACATTGGAGACCTACAGACACTGGATCCTACCCAATTTGGCTTTGTCAAGGGCAGATCCTGCCTCTTGAACTTGGTCGACTTTTTCGAAACAGTCACTAAGGCCATTGATGAGAGTAAGGCAGTTCACACAGCCTACCTTGACCTAGGAAAAGCGTTCGACACAATACCCCACTCAGGCATCATAGAAAAGCTCACCAGCTTAGATTTAAACCCATATGTCACAAGATGGGTTGCAAGCTGGCTCAAGGACAGAACCCACAGGGTTAGAGTTGCTGGTGCCATGTCAGACTCTAAGCCGGTCACGAGCGGTGTCCCACAGGGCTCAGTCCTGGGCCCCCTCTTGTTCGGCATTTATTTTTCTGAAGTGCAGGCAAACATAGGGGGATTGTGGCTGACAAAATTTGCAGATGACTGCAAACTGGGCACCATAATTGACACTCCATCAGACGCAGACATCCTCCAGAGAGGTCTCATAGAAATGGATTACTGTTGCCAGAGCCATGGCCTTAAGCTAAATGCCAAGAATAGTCATACCCTTTGGGAAAAACAAGGTAACCCCTAATTACCACATAGGTGGTAATCCATTAAACACGGAAGAAGTTATCAGGGACCTGGGGACCCAAGTTGACAGTAACCTCTCTTTTGACACTCACATTGCCAAAGTGGTTAGGAAGACCTTCTACATTGCCCACCTGATCATGAAGGGATTCACATCCAGATCAGGAGAGGTCATTGTACCCCTGTACTCTTCACTTATCAGACCAATGATTGAGTACAACGCCCCATTCGGAATGTACCTTACCCGACACCTGCAGCAGTTGGAAAGACCCCAAAAGTTCCTCACCAAAAGGATAAAGGGGCTCAAACATATGTCATACACTGCCCGACTGAAGAAACTCCAGCTCTATTCAGTCGCATACCGTCTGCTCAGAGGTGATCTGTGCCTGACATACAAGGCCATGTCCAACCCGGAATTAATGGACATGCTCCACCTCAAAAAATCCAAATCCACCAGAGCCACGAGAGCAAGAGACTTAAACCTCAACACGGATATAAATAGGACGTGCTGGAGGGACAGATTCATCACCCAGAGACTCCCTACACTATGGAACAGAATCCCAGTCCATGTGAGGCAGAGCCCCTCACTGACTCTGTTCAAGAGAAATCTTGACGAGTGGATGGGAGATCGTAGGTTTACCCCGGGAATCATCTCTGTGTCACTGCTGGACAGAGGCACAGCAAACTAATGGGTATAGTATTCACATCCTAAGGGGTGGTGAAAGCCACACACACTCTGGCTAGGCTTATAAATGCCCTAGGGCAGATAGCCTAGTATGAACCTATGAACCTATAGACCTATGAGCCTACTCTTGCATATTAGTTGAGCTAAAGGTGCAGTTCATACATCCACTTGGACTTCCTACATCTGGATACAAAGATGCAATAGAGCATCCATCATTAGTCTGGATATCATTCATGCGTCCTTGTCAGATATATATATATTATACACGATCTATTAACATAATCATATCCTGCTTTGTATTCAGAGTGACACTATATTGGAGTCTATTAAATTACGCATGCAATGCACAGGCATATAAACTCACTTCCTGCCTTAATGCAGCCCTGTGACAAATGCATAGGCCGCAAACATGTACTCACTTGGTCTGAGTACACCTTTCCCCATAACAAAATCAAAATTCTTGAGCATTTTAATTGCAACACCAACTCATAGGTTTATGCAGATATTTGCTGGACATGCAGTAATTTTTATATTGATAAAACTGCCAGACAACTAATCAACAGAGCCAAAGAGCATCTGCTAGCAACCAAACATCAAAGGTCCACTAATTCGATGGCCAAACATAGCGCCAAATGCACTCACTTCTCCGTATTTAAATTTCTAATCCTAGACAGAGTCACCCCTTCTATGAAGATACCCATAATCTCCTGCTTGTCAGAGAACTACTGCTCCAAGAAGACATTTTCCCTGGCCTCAACAGAATCAGCATTAAATGTGCCCAAGTTTTGCAATTACAACAAACACCAAACCTTTGCTAGTCACCCATAACACTATGACACCTTTATCTCACCTTCCGTCATTAGTCCACATATTTATATATATATATATATATATATATATGTATGTATATATATATATATATATATATATATATATATATATATATATATATATATATATATATATATATATATATATATATATATATATATATATATATATATATATGTATGTATATATATATATATATGTATATATATATATATATATATATATATATATATATATATATATATATATATATATATATATATATATATATATATTTTTTTTTTTTCTTATTAGTGTCAGATTAAAACTACGCCACCGGTATTTCAACCTTATTATTGCATCGACTAACACAGACATCTTTCTGATGGACACAGTGCCCCCTGTTTTTCAAACTAGGTACTATGATTAAACAAATATTTTGTCCTAGCCACTCAATGTTAAAACAGCGCCACCTGTATTTCAATTACAATACTAGAACATAGAGCTTAGCTATTTTATTCACTTAGAAAAACAACTCCACTTATTTTTCAACTTAGATATTGCATTTTAGATATTAAAGTTTTAACCACAAAATATATATATATATATATATATATATATATATATATATATATATATATATATATATATATATATATATACAAATATATATGGGAGCACGGATTCACTTCATAACACTGAAAGCTCAAAACACTGAAACCAAAACACTGAAATTTCAAAATCTTGAAAACTCAAAACACTGAAAACACATATTATAGATTGAAACAACAGAAATCATAGCACTTTCCACCAAGTGTAAGCAGGGGGCAAGCCCCCCTGCACCCCCCATGTGGGGGGGTGCCCTACTACTTATATATAGCAACTCCAAGATTGCACTTCACTACACTAAGTGCAATCTTGGAGTTGATATATTTAAGTAGCAGGGGGTGTGGGGGGCACAGTCCTCCACATGGGGGGTGCATGGGGGGAATGCCCCCCTGCTCACACTTAGTGGAAAGTGCTATGATTTATGTTGTTTAAACTCAGTATATGTATGATATGTGTTTTCAGTGTTTTGAGTTTCAGTGTTTTGAGTTTTCAGTGTTTTGGTCTTCTATATTATGAAGTTTTCTCCTTTTCAGTGTTTTGAGCTTTCAGTGTTATGAAGTTAATACGGGAGCACTACAGAATCCTGAAAGGGGGTGTGTGTGGGGGGGCCGTGGGGGCTGCCCCCTGCTTACATGCAGAACAGCAGTAATATGGTTTTGCGTATTGTTTTGTTTTGTTGTCTTGTGCTGGAATATAAAGTGTGTGCTGATCGTGTGTGTGTGTGTTTTTTTTTTTTTGTTTGAGATTTTGATCCTCAAGATGTTGCTTTTCAAGTTTCCCCATATATATATATATATATATATATATATATATATATATATATATATATATATGGATCTAGGACGTTTGCTCGACTGAGCAAACGACCGAAATCCAAATGGCCGGGCATACTTACGCAAAAGTGCTTTTCACTGAAGAAGCACTTTCGCTAAAGTATGACTGTTGCTGAGGCTGTACTACGGTGCGGGTAAGGGAAATTTCCCTTTTCTCTACTGTAGTGCGGTCTCTGAGGGAGAATATTAAAGTAGGGGGGTGTGGAGGTCACAGCCATCCACATGGGTGGTGCAGGGGGGGAATGCTCCCCTGCTTACACTTCGTGGAAAGTGCTATGATTTATGTTGTTTAAACGCAGTATATGTATGATATGTGTTTTCAGTGTTTTGAGTTTCAGTGTTTTGAGTTTTCAGTGTTTTGGTCTTCTATATTATGAAGTTTTCTCCTTTTCAGTGTTTTGAGCTTTCAGTGTTATGAAGTTAATCCGGGAGCACTACAGAATCCTGAAAGGGGGTGTGTGTGGGGGGCTGTGGGGCTTGCCCCCCTGCTTATACATGAAGAAGAGTAATATGGTTTGTGTTTTATTTGTTTCTGTATGTACTTGTGCTGGAATATAGTAAGTGCTGGTATCCTGTGTGTTTTCAGTATTTTGAACTTTTGAGATTTTGTTCCTCAAGATATTGGGCTTTCAGGATTCTGTAGTGCTCCCATATTTTATATATATACACACACACACACACACATATATATATATATATATATATATATATATATATATATATATATATATATATATATATATATATATATATATATATATATATATATATATATATATATCTAGGACGTTTGCTTGACTGAGCAAACGGCCAGGCATGCTTACGCGAAAGTGCTTTTCACTGAAGAAGCACTTTCACTAAAGTATGACTGTTGCTGAGGCTGTACTACGGTGCGGGTAAGGGAAATTTCCCTTTTCTCCACTGTAGTGCAGTCTCTGAGGGAGAATATTAAAGTAAGGGGGGGCACAGCCCCCCACATGGGGGGTGAAGCCCCCCTGCTAAAATGTAAATGTAGTGTTTTTTTTTTTTTTTTGTCACACGCTTTAACGAAAGCGCTTTTTAGATAAAAGCACTTTCGTTAAAGTGTATTTGGGTTTTATATATACATATATATATATATATATATATATATATATATATATATATATATACTTTAACCCTATGTGTAAGTTATGTCATACTTACAGTTGCACATACCCAGGCTGGGAATATTTCTTGCTAACATTGCTACCTGATATTAGAAGAGTATTATTATAGCTATGTGCCTAAGACTCCTGAGAAGTATTCAAACTAATGGCAGTACCAAGCCTAAATTGTATGGTAATAGAAAAATAATTATCTCAAAGTCTTACTGTTGGATCCTCAATGTGCATTCCTTTATTTTGGTCACATGTTATCAGCATATCTTATTACAGATATAGCATCCCACATCACAGCACGCACATTGTCTGAGGAGCATAGCTGCTGTACAAACCTTCATGAGTCATGCATAATGGATGATTGGCAACATCTAACAGTACACATAAATGCATAAGCAGCATACTGCTACAATGCATCTTGCAATGCACTTGAGAATATGTTAATGTTCATAGGGTCATAGGTAGGTACTAGGCTATTGGCCCAAGGGCCTAAGTAAGCCTAGCTAACAAGGCTCCCTGACTTACGCCACCCAGGATACTTAATTTCCTGTGCCACTGTCGAGTAGAGCCACAGAAGTGATCCCCGGGATGTATTTCCTATTTCCCATCCACTCATCAAGATTTTTCTTGAAGAGTGCTAATGAGGAACTTTGCTTGACATAGATGGGTAGCTTGTTTCAGAGTATAAGAAGTCTCTGGGACAGGAATCTATCCCTCCAGCATGTCCTGTTTATTGTGGTGACAAGGTTTAGGTCCCTAGAGCTGTAGCTCGGAGGGATTGGGATTTCTTTAAGTGTAGCATGTCTAACAGCTCTGGGTTTAACATAGCTTTATATGTTAGGCAGAGATCTCCTCGGAGTAGGCAATATGTTACAGAGTAAAGCTGGAGTTTTTTGAGATGGTCAGTGTAGGGTATCTGTTTGAGGCCAGTAATCCTCTTTGTGAGGTACTTCTGTGGCCTTTCCAGCTGCTGCAGATGTCTTGTGAGGTACATTCCACAAGGGGTGTTTTACTCTATGATGGGTCTAATGAGCGCCGAGTAGAAGGGAACAATGACCTCTTTTTTCCTGGATGAGAACCCTTTTGTGATGAGGTGTGCCACATAGAAGGATTTCCTGACTACTGTGGCGATGTGATTATCAAAGAAGAGACTACTGTTCACCTGGGTCCCAAGGTCTCTTATCACACATTTGGCGTTAAGTAGACTGCTGTTTATGTGATAGTTCATGGGTACAGAGTTTTTACCAAAGGGGATGACAATGCCCTTTTTGGCATTGAGCTTGAGGCCATGCCATTGACGTATTACATTAATGTCATAATACATTACTTATTTGACCATAAACACTTGCAACTAAGCAATGATGCAGCATAATGCAAAAAAAAAAAAAAAACTTGCAACCTCTTGTTTTATACATTCACAATATCCACTTCTCATAAGGTTGCTAATCTGTGTAAACATAAGGCATGTTGAACATATTTCATTTTATCTGGGTATGACACTTCAGAATAATGCTTCCTGCCATATAATCCTATAAGCTTTCCTACAAATATGCAAGTATTCATGGGTGATTTGGTAACATGCTAATCATAACCATTCAGTCCTTTGCATTTTACCAGCACAGAGAGCCTTTTATAATAGTATGCCATACTGGTTAGTATAGCTACTTGCACTGCTTAGGGCAAAGTTTACCACTCATTACAGTTAATCTGTGTACACAGTAACCACACTACTAATAAATGTGAACCAACATTTTCCCTTTGTTATAGATCACATTACAATATTCAATGCTTTATACATAGTTAGCCTGCTTTGCATAAGCAGCGATCAGCTGTATATATATCCAGGTGTGACTGCACTGTACTGAAGTGTACTTTTTCTGCAATAATACAGACATGCCAGAAAAGTTCTGATAATCTCCCACTTTGTTAATATGTCCTCCATTATACTGACCTTAATCTGCAGGACATTTTTTTTGCCATGTCCAACTCAGAATTGATGGACATGCTCCACCTAAAGAAATCGAAGTCACTGCGAGCCACATGCTCTAGTGAGCTAAACCTCGCCACAACAATAAATAGAACATGCTGGAGGGATAGATTCCTGTCACAAAGACTCTGCATGCTTTGGAACAAAATTCCTAACTACATTAGGTATGAGCTCCTCACTAACACTCTTCAAGAGAAGCCTTGACGAGTGGATGGGTAACAGAAAGTACACCCCTGGGATCACTTCATTGGCTCTGCTTGACAGAGGCTCAGTTAATTAATCAATGGGGCGGCGAAAGCCGACACACTCTGGCTAGGCTTATAAATGCCCTTGGGCAGATAGCCCAGTACCTAACTATGAACCTATGTGTGGTGATTCGACAGGATGTGATGAATTCTGAGAAGTGTGGCTCTCCTGAGATGTCCTAGCCATGATTCCGCATCCGCAGTTATACAGCATCACCCAAGTACTTACCCCCCTACAAGCCAGGTTATCCAGCTGTTATAGTCTGGTGAAGATATAGTGCAGGAGAAGAATGAGATTGGGAGCTAACATTGCTGCCCACAGAGGTTGGACTTGACACAATACTGGGAGGCCCAATCCCCCCTTTATGCTGGCATCATTCCAAAGAGCATTATGACCTAATAACCATGAGCATCCTTTTAGGTGAGTTCGCCACCCTCCTAAAGTTGTAGTTGTACATTCACCTACTCTGGCAACTGTTTATGGCTCTAGACTTCATTAAGGTTCAAGAATGGCCTGCCTCACACCAGGATGACATCCTCATTCCTCATTTGAAGACGGATGAGGAGGCACAGCCTCATCATTCCTACCTTCTCAAAAAATCTTACGGGTGCTTGGAATACTAATTGAACCCGGCTTCCTGGGATCATACTAAAAACATTTTCCTCTACATCCATAGAATGGGCTTCTTCTGCAAGACTTATATTTTGGCACATACATTTGGACTTAACAAGAGTTGGCAAGCATTTCTGTTGTGTGCTATCAGTCTCTGAAACTCTGCAACATTGCATGCTAGCAAGGTCCATCGATGACGCATGCAGAAATATGGTAGCCAATATTTTATGTAAGCCTGCAGAATTCTGAGATGCTCTTCTATATGAGATTACCTCTCCATGGAAAAATGATGTAACTGTCTGATATGAAGGTATATCTGCTTATTTCACATCACATCATCTCTGCTCTATCATGTTATCACTAGTGCCAGTGTACAAGAACAAAGGGGACATGGGCAGTATAGAAGTATCAGACTCCTCTCACACTGCATGGAAGTGCTGTACAGGGTGACTGATAAATAAATATGCTGAATAGTCGAAAGAAAGATGGAGATAAGCAATTCAGATTCAGATCAGAATGCAGCATAACCAACCTGATGTTTGCAGAGACACAGATAGCTAAGAAGAAGCTAGAGATGAGAAAAGAATCCAACTAGACATTTGTAGATTTGGAGAAAGCATATAACAAGGTTCCAATAAGTCTGATTTGGCCAGACCTGTGGTGGTTAAGGGTCCCATAAAAATTGGTAGAATTAGTCGAAGTCATCTTCAAGCACCCAATGAGACAAGTGCAAACAGTGTTTTTGACTAACAGAGAGGCTGCCAGTGAGAGTGAGTGTGTATGAGGGATCACTCTCAAACCCGCTGCTGTTCTTTCTAGTGATGGACTAAGTTATCAAACATATAAGTGGCAGCAGCTAAACAAAGCTGGTGTTTGTAGATGATCTGTGGTTTGGTATAATGGTTTAGGGTGCTTGCCTTGCAAACACAAGTTACAGGGTTTGGTTCTCACCTTTGGAGGGGAAATTGGATAGGCTTAAAATGGCCCACAGGAGGAGCTGGCCTAGTACTTACCTATGAACTATGACCAAACAGGTGCTAAACAGGAGCTTTAGGAAATGACAGACAAATGCAATGCAAAACTAAAGGCACATGGGATGAACGTGAGGACAGACAAGGCAGTTGTCATGGCAGCAAATGGGGGAAATCAGAAGTTGAAAATTGAGATAGATCGGAAAAATAGTGTAACAGGTTCACAGTTTCAGCTGTCTGGAAGGTGGATTCAGGACTACGAAAGTCTGACTGAGGAGATCAAAGTTAGAATCAGAGGTTTTCCAGCTAACTGGATATTGCGTCGGGAGAAGAGTGTGACAGAAGAATGACAAGGAAGCAGAAAAATAAGTGGTACAAAATAGTGGTCTGACCTGAACTTCTATGTGGTACAGAAACTTGGGATGTGAAGGCAGAGCAGTTGGGGAAGGTAGAAGTGATGCAGATAAAGTGCCTGAGATGGGTGGTAGGATCCACACTGTTGGACTGATGTAGAAATGATGACTCTGAGCAGAAGTCAAAGTAGCTGCAAATGCAGACAAGGACAAAGAGGTCAGATCACAATGATTCAGACATGTGCAGGAAAGCAGAAGATGATTTAATTAAAATGATTTGGAAAATACAAGAAGAGGTCAAGAGGAATCAAGTTTCTCCAGCAAAGAGGTGGATGGATTGCATGAGACAACTCCTGTGATGGTTAGACATGACTGTCAAAGAAGGTAGGAAAGTGGCACTGAATTGAGAGTTGGATGTTAAGTAGGGGTGCTAAAACAGAAATGCCAGGATGAATTTCTACAAGTAGAATTATTTTAGACATTTTGTCCTTGCAAGCTAAGATAGAAAATATAATTGTAATCTGAAATTATTTCAGCTGTTGTGCTGCAGTTTTGAGATAAGGAAGCTTAGCCATATTTTGTTAAGCTGCAAAAAAAAAAGCTGAACAAAAGATATTGTCAGAAATTGCAGGACTAGAAATGTGGTTAGACATTTTGTAGAGTTGGCTAGGCTACCATATGCTATGACCTTGCTTTATAACATGCTCTGTATGAACACAGCATTGTCAAATGTAAGGAAATGGTACTTACGTATTATCGCAACCAGATTTGCGAGGTGGTCATGTTTCAGTTCAACAGTGTCTGTTAACTTTAAAAGGATTGGCTGCACTGTTAAAAAGTCTTCTGGTATGTTGCTAATGGGTTTAGAAGAGGAATAAGGGGGCAAAATCAGGTTTTTGGATAGCGTGCTTTACCAACGTCACGTAATGAATACAGCGATCACGAGTACTGCTTGTTGTGACAGCAGGGATGAATGACCATTATTTTTGGGTGTAACATCCTGGTAAATGCTTACTACTTACATTGGGAGCCAAAGTTCATACATCCAATGAAGTATGCAGACAAATGAACACACAGCAGTCGCAGTGATGGCAAGAAATCATACCTTTTATTTGCTGACTGTTATCAGTAAAGCGATCACTCATTCTGTTACACTGCATCCAAAAGCCTGCAGTCCTTAGTTGGATGTTACAAAAAGGGAAGGTTATGAGGAATAAATGTATTCAGTTTTGCTTGCCAGTCATCATGACAATGAAAGTTGCCTGTCAGTGAGTGGCAAGTAACACTTTTAACTGCGTTTCAAAGGCAGCACTTCTGTTGTTGAGAACCTGTTCACTCTGCTCGCAGTTCCATTGATGGCCATTGCGAAGCAGCAGTCATGTGTCTAATTCAGACAAGGGCACTCTCTGCAAAGAGGAAATTTCAGATTATTCCTCTTCGTATATGGCAAACAATGGGTCCCAGTAGTGTGTCACACTTCACAGTGCCCTTCTTCCATAAACACGCATACTTTCCCGGAAAGCATTACACGGTACGCCACCTCGCAAATCTGGTTGCGATAATACGTAAGTACCAAGGAAATTTACTGGATGTGAAAAAGTAAGAAGCAATTGTTATGAAATGAGACACTTTTCAGAACAGTAACTGTCATTAGATAATAAAAGTAAAGTTTATTGCATGATGTAACAGTCAGCTAGGAAGTGTAAAATGTGACTGAAGAATATTTGAAATGAACCATCTAACCTCTGTAACTGCTGATTTTGTACTTTGTAAGTGTATATAAGCTAGCCATTTTGTCTGCTATGTTTAGATTAATGTTTTTGTCCTGTTCAGTGATATAAAACCTGCTTGCTACAACATGATTTATGACTCCAAGGATTTTATTGGAGATGAACCACAATCAGATTTTCAGTGGCAACAGTTCACAGGACACTCCAAGCCCATGTCGAAAAATGAACAAATGGGATGATGATGATGTAGATTGCACATGAACTCTGGTTGTCACATGGCCTCTTTAATTATTCCAGAAATAGTACACTGCCCCTTTAAATACACTGAGCACTCAGAGTAGCTTGTGGTAAGACTATTTGGAATCTCACCCATTATTTTTTTACAACATATCTGTTTATTTTATGCACACATTTATATTTATATTTATATTACTGAAAACATATATGTGCACGTTTGCACATTTATCTGCTTTCTGTTGTTTTTTGCTATTACTTGCATTACGTGCATTCCTCAGTTTTAACTCTTAGAGTGACAAACTACTTTAACACTGTATTGTACTAAGTACACACAAAGGCAAACTGGTTCAATCAAGCACAATTTTACTTTTACAATTTTACTTTTGGATCTACAAGCACGCAATACAGATACTGTCAGCTCTCTGTGGCAAATTTCCAAAGCTTGATTAATATGCACTCATATTTATACCAGAAAGTCCAATATGTTTTTCAGTCTGATGTAAAACAGCTCTTCTTTGTCCTTGATTCTTTTAAATTCGGTGGTCCAGGAAACTCAGTCTTGCATTATCTGAAACGTAGTGTTCCAGCACTATCTGAAGCTTGTGTTCCGGCTCTATCTTCTTTACTTTGATGTCCCTCCAGCTGCCATCTGCATAGCTATTTTACAGACTTTGTTTCTCAATAACATATTTTTTTACATGGATGCCAAAATCTAATTAAGCTATATATGTTTGCCAGCACACTTACTATCTTTTAATTTCTCATCATTTTACACTATTGTAAATTAACTCTTTATATTTCAGATTATTCTTGCAGCTTTTTGCTAATAATCATGCTAGCAACAGTTTTGAAAAGAAAGTGGGCAGGATTCACGATGGCTTGCACGGAGTCTAAGAGTAGTGTAAGACTCCATGCAGCCATCGCGATCCAGGAACAGCCTGTATGTGCGTGCAAGAGAGCACCTAAAACGGCTCTTACATGGACAGGGCGTGGATATGCTAATTACATCACTTGCAGCCGGAAGGCATGCAAATGAGGTAATTTTGCGATCTAGGAAGCAGAAACCTGCCCGTGTAAGAGCCGTGTTACCTGCAGAAATGTACTCAGTTGATAACTGAGTACCGTTCTGCAAATAACACAATGGAGCCTTGTCAGCTCCAAATAAAGGTTGCAAATGTCCCAGGCAGCATGCCAATGGCCAAATATGTGGCCACTGGTAACGTACCCCGATGCAAACATAAAATAAAAATGTGTTTTTTTTTCTGGCGCTCGCCAATGTTTAAACGTAGCGTAGCGCCGCGCAAATGGGCTGCGCTCTAAAAAAACAGAAAAATAAAAAAATTAAACCCACAAACGTGGGTTTATGCAAAGCATGAATTTACAATGGAAGGGAATAGCAGGCTAAAACAACATGGCCACCGAGTAGGGGTTGCTAAGGGGGGAAGCTGAGTGTAAGACATGTAACTAAGCATTAGTAGACAATCCTATGTAAATGAGTGGTAGGATAGTGAATCGTACTGTTACATAGGAAATGAGCACATTCCGTGCAGTGTAGGAGTAGGATAAGGGGGAGTAACAGAGTAAGAGATAGGTGACATCACAGGAGGGAATGTATGAAAGAAAAGCAGCTCATTGGAGCACAGTGGCATGTGAAAGATGTCAGTCACACATCATAGAAAGAGGAGTGTCAACAAGTAGGCATGGGAAAGCCAAGAAATGGAAGGTGTACACCATGGATAACACCAAAGTTTCTTGCAGGGCATGCATGCGTGCGTGTGTGCGCTGGTAGGCACGAGTAAGCTAGAGTGCACGCGTGTAAGTGTGAGTGCGCGAGTTTAAGGCAGAATACGCATGTAGGAGCCTGTTTAAACACCTGTAAGCTTGTTTGCGCTGGTGTGCGTGCGTTTTAACCCGAATAAGCAGATTCTAGTCTGTCTAAGCATGTGTGCGCACGTGTTAGCCAATGTGAGCGTGTTTTTGCTGGTATGCGTGTCGCTCCCCCCTGAGGAAACAGAAGGGAAAAAGGAAGCGTGAGGAATAGTAGGAAGCTAACAGGGATTACTGGCAGAGCTAGCAGGTGAAAACAATCAGAAGAAGGCAATTACACAGGCAGAACAGTAGCCCAGCCCAGCACTTAAAACTCTGCAAACAACAGTGCAGAATGTTTCTCTCAAGAGACACTGCAACAGAGGAGTAAGCTATTAGAAGTGAAAACTGAAAAAACTTCACTCAGACCAAAAATGTTAGGGGCTGCCATAGCTGTTATAAGGAGACATATGCAACTTGCTGAGGGTGGTGACTATGCAAATGCTGCTGGACAACCCACAGTGAGGAGACGGAGAAGAGTGTACAGGCCCAGGGTCACCTATCAGGGGTTACATGAGCTGTAGATAGTGGAGCGCTATAGAGTGGACAGAGACCTCCTACAGCACATTGTTGAGCTGTGCAGGCCACGCCTCACACACAGAACCAACAGAGGGGAACCCATCCCAGTGGAAACCAAGGTAAGTGTTGGCCTAAGAATACTAGCAACAGGTACCTTCCAGAGACCAGCTGGTGATATGATGGGTATATCACAGGCATCAGCATCCAGGGTACTGCACCAGTTCCTGGATGCCATGTCAGCAAATGTCGGTGATCATGTATATTTCCCCAATTCCCGTGAGGTATTGGCCAGCAATATGCGTCTCTTCCAGCAAATAGCGGAATACCCTGAGGTAGTGGGTGCAATAGACTGCATGCATATATGCATCAAAGCACCAGCTGGTGAGCGGGGTAGGGCCTACATTAACCATAAGGCCTTCCCCTCCATCAACTGCCAGGTCGTGTGTGATGCCCGGGGCATAATAATGAATGTGTGTGCTGTCTGCCCTGGAAGCTACCATGATTCCCATATCTGGCATCTGACGCAGCTGTACCAGACATTTGCCAATGGGGACATCCCACCTGGTCACTTAGTGGGGGATGCTGGCTACACACTGGAGCCATGGCTGATGACACCCATCAGAAATGCACATACACCTAAACAAGAACGCCATAATGAGGCACATGCACAAACACGAAATGTAATCGAGCATGTGTTTGGGCTGCTCAAGTCACGGTTCCGGTGCTGGACACATCTGGTGGAGCCTTGCAGTACTCACCAACTACATGTACCCAAATTGTCATGATATGTGCTATGCTACATAATATGATTCTGTGAAAACAGCTGCAGCAGGACCAGCATAGGGCTGGGCCAAACAGCCCCCCACCATTGCCAAGCCAATCACAGGCAGAGCATGACTCTGAGGAGGAACAACCTGAGCCTGCCCCAGTAGGCAGAAGGAGGTGTGCCCAGTATGCCTTGGCCTTGGCAAAGCGGCAACGCATAGCACATACACTGGCTCAGTAGGAACCCTGGAAGTGATACCTCTCTCTGACTCACACATATAGTAAAAGGGATGCCTAAGTTGACACAACCTGCTTTCAAACATGTACAGGGAGTGTAGTATGTGCATCCAACATAGACAGCCCTGCAGCACCACCTGAGGCATGATTGCCATGTGTTAAGCAATGTAACACCATGTAGTATATGCAAACTTGATGACCCTGACTGACATCCTACCCTCACCAAGCATGATGCCACAGTATGAAGACGAGATGATCAATTACAATAATTGGCTTAAGTATTGCTGTTAGTCAAAGGGGATCCAATGCGTGCCAGCCTGGGATGACATGCTGAGCAAGACAAGATGCTCCACCTGCTAGGGATGGCTTGCACCTATCAGTCCTGGCCTTTTGGATACTGGCAAAGGCTGTTGTCACCCCCACCGTGCCTTGAATAGGTAAGGCTCAAAACACAAACCCACCTCCATAGGTATCACAAGGGATAAGAACCTAGATGTAATGCTACCCAATGCCAGAAGTCTAAACTGCAACATGCATGCAGTCTAAACTCCCCTCAGCATGGAGAATGTTGAGATCTGTTCTGTAACAGAAAACTGGGTCAAGGCTCACAAGAGCACCCTAACACTACCAGGTTACACCTCATACCATGCTTTACAGCCCAAAACATGGAACAAACTACAAAAGGAGGGTGACTAGCAATAATTGTTAAGGATAACCAAACCCCCATGTTGGTACCACAAGAAGCAGCATGGACTATCCATGGTCAAGTAACAGTGGCTAAAACTGCCTCCCAGTTTGTAGCCTGCTACAGACTACCCTCCTAATGCCAGGAACTGCACTTGGCCTACTTTGGAACACATGAAAATATCAAGCTCTCCAAACAACATTATATTGGGTGACTGAAAATACTCAAACATAGACTGGGAGCATTATTCTAGCTCCAACACCCTAGGGCAAAGGTTCCCAGAATTCATAAACCAAAATGCTCAGGAACAACTTACCACTCCCACAAGAGGGGTAAGCATACTGGATGTGATAATCAGCAACATGGGTACTCTATGGCCAGATGAGAAGTGTATCCTTCACTGGTAATATCAGCCCATAGAGTAATCACACTGGATATTCACATCCTGACCACAGTCCCTGGCCAGAAAACCACAGTGAAAAACATGTGTAAAGCAAATGTTGCACTCCTCCAAACTTATGTGGAATCCATTAAAGGCCCTGTGCCTGTGGAAAATATGGGCCACACCTCAGAACCCTTTATAAATGCATTCTATGAACACTTTCAGGAATGCATGGATTATGCAATCCCAAATAAAACCAAGACCCAATTCCATACATGCAGGCATCTGTCATGGTGGACCCCCACCATTACCAAACCATGCAAGAGAATGAGGAAGCTACTACATGATAGAGAAAACCCCAAAAGGGAAGTAATGTCTGATCAGTATTATGGCAATAAAAATATGACCACTCATAAAATCCACTAAGGCCAGCTACAACATGTTGAATCTGTGAATCTTGAGGCAATGTTACACCTGCCCCATGTACACAGACAACCCCCTCCTCCCCCCAAGAAATACAAATATATGTGAGAGATGCAACCATGTATCCAAACTGGAGGCTGAGCTCTCTCAACTTAGTACTGTCAAAACTAGTCAGGAGGAGAAGGTAACCACACACACCACAAACCCAGTCTCACATAGACTTATCACAACTGCAAACCAAAGACATAAACACACAGAAACATTCCCGGAGGCTCTAATTAAAAATCCACCAAATCAACAGAGGCCTCCAAAGCAGACACCCAAGCAACCACTACCTCCAAACATAGCACATGCAACACATAGTACACAAAGTCGGTGTGCCAAACAGTCACAGCCCTTAAGGACAAACAACATGCCTGATACACTTGTAATAGGTGACGCCATAGTCAGACACACTGATGTCCCGCTCACCAGACTGAACAAGGAAAAGGGTACAGTAATCTGCCTGTAGGCTGCTACAATCCGCCACATAACACAAGCACGCAGGTCACTCCAAAGCAAGTACAAATATGACTCAGTCATTGTCCTTGCTGGTGTGAATGACCTGAGACGTACCTCCCTGGACTACATGAAAAGAGACATAGAGGAGCTCTCCAATTATGTAGCCCAGGCCGGTATGACTCTGACCCTGAGCAGCATCCTACCCTCACCAAGAATAATGCCACAGTACAAACACAGAATGATCAGCTTTAACAATTGGCTCAATTACTGGTGTCATTCCAAGGGGATCCAATGTCTGTCTGCTTGGGATGACATTCTTGACAAGCCACGCTGCTTTGCCAGGGATGGCTTGCACCTGTCACCCCTGGGCGTCTGGATATTGCCTAAGGCTCTTGCCACCTCCATAGTGCCTTTTGTAGGCAAGGCTGAAAAGACAAACCCACCTCCCTAGAAAACATAAGTGGAAAAAACATAAGGGTAATGCTGCTCAATGCCAGAAGTCTAAACCTCAAGATGCAAGCTCTTGAGGCCCTCCTCATTATGGAGAACATTGATGTCTGTGCAGTGATGGAAACCTGCATCAAGGCTCCTGAGAGCACCCCAGCACTACAAGGTTATACCTCATATCATGCTTTTTGGCCCCAAAACCTGGACCAAACCACAAAAGGCGGGGGAGTATCCATATTCAGCAAAGATACCCACACGTCCAGGTTACTGACAATGCACGAAGCATTGGAGACCATCCATGTGCAACTAACCATAGGCAAAACTGCTGTACAGTTTGTAGCATGCTACAGACCACACTCTCAAACCCAGGTACCCCACTCAGCCTTCCTGAAGACACTGGAGAGTATGAATGTCTCTCCAAATACCAAACAAGGTACTCACAAATTACCACATAGGTGGTAATCCATTACATATGGAAGAAGTAATCAGGGACCTACGGACACAAGTGGACAGTAACCTCTCATGTGACACTCACATTCCCAACGTGGCTAGGAAGACCTTCTATATTGGCCACCTTATCATGAAAGGATTCACATCTACATCAAGAGAGGTCATTGTGCCCCTATACTCTTCTCTTATCAGGCCCATAATTGAGTACAATGCCCCATTTGGGATGTACCTTACCCGACACCTGCAGCAGTTAGAAAGACCTCAAAAGTACCTCACCAAGAGGATAAAGGGTCTCAAACATATGTCATATGCTGCCTGGCTGAAGACACCCCAGCTGTATGCAATCACATACTGCCTATTCAGAGGCGATGTATGCCCGATGTACAAGGCCATGTCCAATACAGAATTAATGGACATGCTCCACCTCAGAAAATCCAAATCCATCAGAGCCGCGAGAGCGAGAGATGTCAACCTCAACACATAAATAAATAGGATGTGCTGGAGGGACAGATTCATAACCCAGAGGTTCCCTACACTCTGGAACAGAATCCCAGTCCATGTTAGGCAGAGCCCCTCACTGACTCTCTTCAACAGGAATCTTGCCAAGTGGATGGGAGATCGTAGATTTACACTGGGGGTCATCACTGTGTCACGTCTAGACAGAGGCACAGTAAAGTAAACCCTAAATGGGCATAATATTCACATAGCAAGGGGTAGCGAAAGCCACACACACTCTGGCTAGGCTTAGAAATGCCCTAGGGCAGATAGCCTAGTATGAATCTATGAACCTATGAAGATACAAATTGTACAGGACACTAAGGATAATCACAAGGCTTTCTTAACTGATGGTAGTAACCTTGGTGGGAATTCACAGATATGCTCTGAATTACTCAAATATTACAAACAATACACCAAACCCACACACATTGCCAACATCCAACCTGACAGGTTCAGTGCAAACTCCCCCCCCCCCACCAAAATGCCAAATATCTATCCCAGCAGAGTGCTGGCCCCCTGACATTGCAGATGCTGAGGTAACAGCCAGCATCTTCAAAGCAAAACACGCAGCATCAATGGTATGAGATGGTGTCTTGGGCTGCGCCCAACATGAACTCCAAGAAGAATGGAACGCCAAATAACACTACTGCTCAATTTCAGCCTTACCACAGGATATGTACCCAAAGAGCAGTGTACAGCAACAGTGGTCCCTCTCCACAAAGGTGGTGCCTGAATGGATACTGTAAACTATCACCCCAGAATCCTGACAAGCTTGATCTGCAAAGCTATGGAAAGGATCATCATGGACCTCGGAAATAAAGATATTGGGGACCTACAGGCACTTACTACCCAGCATGGCTTTCTTAAGGGCAGATCCTGCCCCTTAAACATGTTTGACTCATCTGAAACAGTCATCAAGGCCATTGATGAGGGGAATGTGGTCCACACAGCCTATGTGGACCTTGCAAAAGCCTTCCATACAATACCCCACGTGTTCACTATAGATAAGCTCACCAGCTTAAATATAAACCCCTATGTCAGTAGATGGGTTGCAAACCAGCCCAAGGACAGAACTGACATGGTCAGAAATGCTGCAGCCATGTCAGACTACAAACCAGCTACAACTGGCATCCCACAAGGCTCGGTCCTGGGACTTCCCTTGTTTGGTATATATTTTCCATAGGTACAGGCCAATGTGGAAGGACTGTGTCTGAACAAGTTTGCAGAGGACTACAAACTGGGCACCATATCTGACCCTCCAGCTGACACAAGCATCCTACAAAAGAGCCACATAGAAACAGACAACTGGTGCCAGAGCCATGTCATCAAGCTAATTGCAGAAAAGTGTATAGTCATCCCCTGTGGATAAACAGTAAGTACCCACCAATTACCACATAGGTGTTAACCCATTAAGTACTTTAGAAGTAATAAGAGACCTGGGGACACAAGTTGACAGATATCTTGCATTTGACAACCATGTGGCTGTAGTGGTTACAGAAACATACCATATACCCACCTAATCATGAAGGTAGTCAGATGTAGATCAGGGGAGGTCATCGTGCCTCTTCAGTCATCCTTCATCAGCCTCACAATTGAATACAATGGCCCCTGTGGGATGTACCTCAGCAGACACCTCCATCAACTGGAAAGACCCCAAAAGTATCTCACCAAGAGGATCAAAGAGCTCGAACAGATGCCATGTTTTGCCTGATTAAACAAACTACAGCTCCACACAGTGCCATACTGCCTGCCCAGAGGCAATATGTGCCTGATGTATAAAGCCATGTCCAAGTTGGAATCAGTGAACATGCTGCACCTTGTAAAATCTGAATGCCAGTGAGCTATGCACATGAGAGACCTGAACCCCAGCAGTGACATACATAGGACATGCTGTAGTGATTGATCCATAACCCAGAAGCTCCCTCCACTCTTGAGTAAACTCCCAGTACAGGTTAGCCAGAGAGTCCCTCATTGACTCTCCTCAAGAGGAATCTTGATGAGTGGATGGGAGATGGTAGGTTTACCCTGGGTATCACTGTTATGTCACGGGTAGACAGAGGCACAGTATACTAACCTTGAAATATGTCATGGCAAACTCCAGTTACAATGTGTGTTGAAGGACAAACACACTCTCTGACTAGCATTAGAAATGGCCTAGGGCACATAGCTAGTGTTTGTCAATGTCCACCCAAGTTGCGGAATACACTACCAATGTTGGACAAGCCTGGTTTAAGTAGTCCATATCTGAACAAAATGCAACATAGTCATATGTGCACAACTGGCTCTTAACTAGTCTGGTGTGCTCACTATGAATATTTAAAGCAGTGATAGGACTGAAACCCAGGATACTGTCCACCACAGTGAAAGTACTGAACCAGTACACTATACAATATTACAGTGTTTGGTCAGTATGAAAGGATGTTGATAACTGTATGCAAACTATCCCATGGAAACCCTGCAGGCACAGTATAATCTCTGTTGGGTTCAGACACAAAGCAGTTGGGCAGTAAGTACACAATATGACTCCCAACACACAACTATAAATGTGAAATATTGTTGAAGTTCACACACAACCACAAATGTGGTGGACTGCAGATTTCAACATATGGAAAGCTCACACTGGGCATGCTCGCACACTTTGATAAATGAGACATATGTCAGGCAACAAGCCATGGAAAGCCTGAACTGGGCATGCTCACACACTTAGGCCATGTCTCAGTTTAGCAGTTGGCCACACATATCTGGTATTTGTATGTGTTAATCCAGGAACCTCCCACAATACAGCCATCTGCCCAGTGCACAGTTAAATGACTACAGAGACATAAGTTAAATAGTGGATCCCTCTCATATTCAAACATCATCCACAGATACACAATTTGTTCATAGAAACAGGGAAAGCTATGGCAATAAAGACCTGCAATCAGTTTATCAGCAACAAATATTGTGCATCTGAAAATGAAACATATGGGTGTAGAGGTCAATACTAGGCTGTTTGCCCTAGGGAATACAAGCTTAGCCAGACTGTGCTTGGCATCTGCCTCCCCAGTACAGTAGGTACTGTGCCTCTATAAAGTAGGTCACAGAAAGCACAGTTTAAGGCTAGTGTGCTGTGCCTCTGTCAAGCAGGGACACGGTGGAGATCCCAGGGGTTGAATTTGCAATGTGACATCCATGTGGCTGGTGTTTGCTGGAAGAGGGTTGGCGAGGACTTATAACAGTAATTGGGTGTCAATTACAGACTGAGGGGAGCCTTATCTGCAGTGTCTGGACAATTTCACTGTCAACACTTTGACGTGATGATTTTGAGGGATTAAAGTGTCGTGCCAATACTGTTCAGAGACGTCATCCCTCTGTGGGATATTGGTCTGTAATGTCTTAACTCCCTCCTTCTGTTGTACAGCTTATATATGACTGGTGTACACCAGACAGGTCTCCTGTTGTGGAGGAGTCTTGGGTTTATTTGGGATAGCATGATCAATGCAAACCTTCCAGATGCTCATAGAATGCAGTTGTCAAGGATTATGCAGAGTGGCCTGTATAATCCCCCAGCATGGGTCCTTTGAAGTCTTCCACCCCAGTCTTCACAAGTGCAAAGTCTGCTTTTGATAAATACTTTGTTTGCAGTGACTTCCTTGCCTGGGGGTGGGGATGGGATATGGATGTCCAGGGAAAGTTGGGTATGGTCAGATATTAACAATGGTGGTCTACCTCTGGTGTGGAACATAGAGTCCCCATGTTGCAGATGGTCAGGTCCGATATGTATTCCCCCTTGTGGCTGTGGTGAGTGGTCCTGCCATAGCACATGGATTCACAAATTGTAGTGGCTGTTGGGTGATGTTGTTGAGGTCTGAGTAATTCCCCCACACAATATACCTGTACCTGAAGTTAACCACTGTAATGGTGTATGTGAACACCTTCATATCCTACACTGTTCCCAGGGAAGCAAAGTGTGTTTCCTGGATATGGGAGGGGTGGTCTGAACTGGTTGTGTTGTGTGTTACAGGTCCTGTGGTCACGAAGCATGGTATAAAACATAACCTGGCAGTGGTGATGTGCATATCTGACCCTGAAGTAGGCGGATGTTAATGCATATATATGCTATCCCCCTAACTGACAGATAGTAATAGATGTACATACCTCTTTATAAATAATGATGTCAGCACCCTATAAATACTGCAGGAGAAGAATAGATGCCCAGTAATTTGAATAGCGTGCTTCGCTAATGCGTCTCTCCCGAGTGTCATAACATAGTTAGGTAGGGGTTTGAATCTTGCAAATGCTCAGTGTCTGTTTGAATGAGGGGGATTAGTGTGTGTGCAATTCTGTGTGAAAGAAATGTCCCTTTTGGCAACTAGAAGAACACACTACATGATGCACATTCCTCTTTCTAAACACTGATGATGTCAGCACCCTATAAGTATAGCAGGAGAAGGGAAACCTCCCAGTAATGTGAATAGCGTGCTTTGCTAATGCGACACTCTCAAGTGTCATAACATAGTTAGATAGGGGTTTGAATCCTGCAAATGCTCAGTGTGTGTATTTGGGTGAAGAGGGGTTAGTGTGTGTGCAGTTCTGTGTGAAAAAAATGTCCCTTTTGGCAACTAGAAGAACACACTACATGATGCACATTCCTCTTTCTAAACACTGATGATGTCAGCACCCTATAAGTATAGCAGGAGAAGGGAAATCTCCTAGTAATGCGAATAGCGCACTCTGCTAATGTGTCTCTCTCATATGTCATAACATAGTTTGGTAGGGTTTTGAATCCTACAAACGCCACGTGTGTTTTTGTCACACAATTTGTCCATGTGTGTGGGGTGTTGCTCTTAATATTGTATGACATAGATTATATCAGTAATGTCAATGCACACGTGAGGTATGTGTGTGCCACATAGACATATGCACCTGTGACCTTAAATAGTTCCCATGTCTGAAGCCTGCCTCATGTGAATACATGGAATTTACATTACACAACTTTTTGACTGTGGTTTTCTGTACAGGGGCTGCGTTTGGTATGTGAATATACAGTGAAAGTAGTCTATGGTGTCATCTTACCAGCGAGGGATACACTTCTGGTCTGGAGCATATAGTCCACATGTCGGTGATGATCAGGTGCAGCATGTTTTCCCCTCATGTGGGAGTGGTAACAAGTTGTTCCATAGCAATTGAGTGTATGGATTCTAGGAACCTGTCACCTAGGGTGTTGGAGCTACAGTAATGCTCCCAGTCTATGTGTGGGTAAATGAAGCTGCCCAATATATTATTGTTTGGAGACACCTGCAGATATTCATGTATTCTTAAGTAGGCCAAGTGGGTTACCTGGGTTTAGGAGGGTGGTCCGTCACAGGCTATGAACTGGAAGTCAGTTTAACCCACTGTTAGTTGCATGTGGATAGTCTGTGATGCGTCACACTGTGGCAACAACCTGGTGGTGTGGGTATAGGTACATAGGTTCATAGGTTCATACTAGGCTATCTGCCCTAGGGCATTTATAAGCCAAGCCAGAGTGTGTTTGGCTTTCGCCACCCATTTTAGATTAGTGTACTATGCCCTTTTCTGAGGTTAGTATACTGTGCCTCTGTCTAACATTGACACAGAAGTGATACCCAGGGTATACCTATGATCCCCCATCCACTCATCATGATTCCTCTTGAAGAGAGTCAATGAGGGACTCTGCCTAACCTGGACTGGGATTTTATTCCAGAGTGAAGGGAGCCTCTGGGTTATGAATCTGTCCCTCCAGCATGTCCTATTGATGTTAGTGCCGAGGTTCAAGTCTCTCGAGCACAAAGCTCGATGGGAGTTGGATTTTCTGAGGTGCAGCATGTCCATTACTTCCGGGTTGGACATGGCATTATACATCTGGCACAGATCGCCTCTGAGCAGGCGGTATGCCACTGAGTATGGAGTTACGTTAACCGGGCAGCATATGGCATCTGTTTGAGCCCTTTGATCCTCTTGGTGAGGTACTTTTGTGGTCTTTCCAGTTGCTGCAGGTGTCTGGTAAGGTAAATCCCAAAAGGGGCATTGTACTCAATTATGGTCCTGATGAGGGATGAGTAAAGAGGCACGATGACCTCCCCTGATCTAGATGTGAATCCTGTCATGATTAGGTGGGCTATATAAAATGTTTTTCTAACCACTTTAGCCACATGGTCATCAAATGAGAGATTTCTATCAACTTCGGTCCCCATGTCCCTAATTACTTCTTCTGTATGTAATGGATTACCACCTATGTGGTTATTTGTGGCCACTTTGTTTTTGCCAAAGGGGTTGACTATACACTTTGTGGCATTTAGCTTGAGGCCATGGCTCTGGCACCAGTTGTCTGTTTCTATGAGGCCCTTTTGGAGGATGGTTTTGTCGGCTGGAGAGTCAATTATAGCGCCCAGTTTGCAGTCATCCGCGAACTAGGTCAGCCACAGTCCTTCCGTGTTGGCCTGTACCTCTGAGACATATATATCGAACAGGAGAGGTCCCAGGACTGAGCCTTGTGGGACGCCACTTGTAACTGGTTTGGAGTCTGACATGGCTCCGGAAATTCTAAACATGTGGGTTCTGTCCTTGAGCCAGTTTGCAACCTATCTAGTGACATAAGGGTGTATATTTAAGCTGGTGAGCTTATCTATAATGCCCGAGTGGGGTATTGTATTGAAGCCTTTTGCGAGGTCCAGGTAGGCTGTGTGGACCACCTTCCCCTTGTCAATGGCCTTGGTGACTGTTTCAAAGAAATCAACCAGGTTTAAGAGGCAGGATCTACCCTTAAAGTCAAACTGGGTAGGATCCAGTGTCTGTAGGTCCCCAATATCTTTATGTATGAGGTCCATGATGATCCTTTCCATAGCTTTGCAGACCAAGCTAGTCAGGCTTATGGGGCTATAGTTTCCAGGATCCATTGAGGCACCACCTTTGTGGAGAGGGACCACTGTTGCTGTACGCCACTCTTTTGGTACATAACCTGTGGTAAGGCTGAGATTGAACAGTAGTTTTATGTTTGGGTTTAGCTCATCTTGAAGTTCATGTAGGATGCAGCCCGGGACACCGTCTGGTCACATTGATGCTGTGTTATTTGCTTTGGAGAGGGCGGCTCTTACCTGAGCATCTGAGATGTCAGGGGGGCAGCACTCTGCTGGGATAGATATTTGCCCTTCTGGTGGGGAGGGGGGGGAGTTTGTGCTGAACCTGTCAGCTAGGATGTTGGCAATGTGTGTGGGTTCGGTGTAGTTTTTTGTCATTTTGGACTAATTCTGAGCATATCTGGAAATTCCCACCCAGGTTCCTAACATAACTAAAGAAAGCTTCGTGATTATCCTTAGTGTCCTGTGCATTTAATCTCTCAAAGCTGGCCTTAGACGATTTTATGAGTGCCCGTACTATTTTGCTAACACTGAACAGAGATGCCTCCCCTTTTTGGGATTTTCCTCTGTCATGTAGTAGCTTCCTCCTTCTATTGTTTAGTTTATTTATGGCTGTGGTCCACCAGACAGGACGTCTGCCTTTGTAGGATTGGATCTTGTTTTTATTTTGGATTGCATGATCCATGCATTCCTGAAGGTGTTCATAGAATGTGTTTATAAAGGATTCTGTGGTCTGGGCTGTATTTTCCACAGGCCCAGGGGCTTTGAAGGATTCCACCTCGGTTTTGAGGGGTGTGGAATTTGCTGTATAGAAGTTTTACACTGTGGTTTTGTGGACAGGGGGTGGGGTTGGGATGTGAATATCCAGTGAGATTAGTTTATGGTCTGATCTTACCAGTGAGGGGTACACTTCTGGTCTGGAGCATAGAGTCCCCATGTTGGTGATGAACAGGTCCTGTATGTTTCCCCCTCTTGTGGGAGTGGTAACAAGTTGTTCCATAGCATTTGAGTGTATAAATGCTAGGAACCTTTGAGCTAGGGTGTTGGAGCTAGAGTAATGCTCCCAGTCTATGTTTGGGTAGTTGCAGTCCACCAATATAATGGTGTTTGGAGAGACCTTCATATTTCCAGTGTTCTCAGGAAGGCCAAGTGGGGTTCCTGGGTTTGGGAGGGTGGTGTGTGCCAGGCTATGAACTGGAAGGCAGTTTTACCCACTGCTAGTTGCACATGGATAGTCTCTGATGCTTTGTGCTCTGCCACCAACCTGGAGGTGTGTGTATCTTTGACGAATATTGATACTCCCCCTCCTGTTCTGGTTCGGTGCAAGTTTTGGGGCCGAAAAGCAGGGTATGAGGTATAACCTGGCAGTGCTGGGGTGCTCTCGAGAGCCTTGAACCAGGATTCTGTTACTGCACAGATATTGATGTTCTCCATGCTAAGGACAGTTTCCAGTGCATGCATCTTGAGGTTTACACTGCTGGCGTTGAGTAGCATTGCTATTAGTTTCCTATCCCTTGTGATACCTATGGAGGTGGTTTTGTCTTTTGAGCCTTGCCTAAAAAAGTCACTATGGGGGTAGCAAGAGCCTTTGCCAATATCCGAAAGCCCAGGGGTGACAGGTGCAAACCGTAGGTATATGCACATGTGCATGTGATGGCCTCTGCACCAATTGTTGGCCAGCATTTACTAATTGCATGCAGCCTGCTGTGTGGTAATTGCAGTTGTCACTGTGATTTCAGGACAGTGCTATAAAATGTTAGGTTAGGTAGGTGTAGCCCTCTCAGATTTTCAAGGTGGGGATCATGCTGGTATGCTGTGGACACTGTTCTGTGAGTGTAAAGGTTGGTATGTCTCTCATATTTCAGGCTGTCTTGTAGGCACTGAAATGCATGTTGTACTGAAACCTGACTATTGCTTCCTCCAGTTTATTCTTCTCAGTATGTATGTTAACTGACACCTAATAATACTAATACTGTTTAAATGGGAGTATGTGCATTCCTGTGGGACTTGTGAAGTAACTAGTATACAGCAGTGGCTCTTGCAATTTGTTGCTATGGCTTCACTATTTGGCCTTTACATTCACTCCTTGAATGCCTGCTAGGTGTCTTTACTGGAATGTGTTGCTATGGCTTTCCTATTTTCCATTTACATTCACTCCTTGTAATGCTTGCTATATTTCTTTCAGCAGCGATTCCTTATATGTTTGTTGTGGTTTGGTGGTACTGCATGCAATCTGGTCTGGCCAAGGTGTGGGGCTTGACACCTACAAGGGTATTTTATTTTGCTGCTGAGCAGTAGTGGGGCCTTGTACTTTGTACTAACAGTTATGGATAGCAGGCACATGCAGCACTTGTAAACTGCTATACTGTCCTTATTTTATTAGTTGGCTACATTGTTTGATATTTGTGGGTTGTACACCTACATGTGGGTGTGCTTGTGGAAGCTATTCTACAGCTATTCACAGAGTGTGTGGCAGCAGACAGAATGATATGCCTGTGAGTTTGTGACACTTACAGGCCTCAGATACTCTCAGGTGTGTCTTTTATCAGCCTCAGTGAATGGTACATATCAGTGGGATACACCCGTGATATATTTCAGATATTCTGCAGTTGTGACTGTGGGGTATTTTGAACATATGTATTACTACACCATTTCTGACATGCAAGTAGTGCATACTTTCAGTAATTGACAGTTACCATTACGTGGGATTCCACACCTTTCTACCTACTGTTAGTACATTTCACAGGGAGTCAGTGGGGCACAGTTAACATTTGTTTTCAAATCAGGGACATCCCTGTAAATCAGTCACAGTTGCGAGGTCTGGCCTCTTACCTATTCAAATATGGCAGTGTTTATCCTGCTCTGATAGTGTGTGTGGTTTGCAAGGTGCTACTGTCACATTATTACTTAGTAGCTACCGACTAGCATGGCTGTTTCTCTTCTCACAGTAATGTTATACAAATCCACAAGAATTGCCAGTAAAGATACAAGAAAAGCTTTGTGTAATAGCCTTCCTATATTCCCTTTACATTCAGTCCTACTATTTCATGATATATTGCTTTCAGCACAAAGCTCTTGCATATCAGTCATGGCTTAGTGGTAAATCATGCAGACTAGTGTTTCCAAGGTCCTGGGTTCGAGACTGACAGAGGAATTTTATTTTGCTGCTGAGCAGACTACAGGCCTTGTCATTCTGAGTGACTAAGGCACTTTTAAGCAGTTGTAAGCGGGTTAGCGCTGGTTTTCGCGGAGCGCACGCATGCGCACTGTCACTTAGCTTTGCACACACACGCTTAGCTAAGCGCACACACCCGCTTAAAACTGCTTAAAAGTGCTTACTCTCGCGCACACCTGCGCTAATTTCTTTGAAAGAAAAGAAAATGGGGAGATAGGAAAGTGGTGAAAAAGGGGGCACAAAGAGGGTAGGACAGTAGGAAAACAAGCTCAGGATTTGCAGGAAGGGTGTAGGAAAGGCCCATAGCTGACCATTTCTTTATCAGCAACAACTGTGCATATGTGTGTAATTTAGTGTGAAATTTGAAACCTTCCATCCCTGAGAGAGGGGTGAGGACAACAAAATATGTTGCACAGCCAATTGTAATTACCAGTTCACATGTCCAGCAGACATGTCTGCAAAATGTGCAGCTATGTATGGGGCGTAATTTTTTTGCGGGAACAGAGTGCCCTTTTTTATTTTTTTTTCAGGTGAGAGTGGAATGTGAGGTACAGGAAGTAGGTATATTTGGGGAGGTAAGTAGGGGAGGTTAACAGACAACACAAACAAGACGCATATAGGGGCGGAGTATGACACATGTGGGGGGGAATTGACGGGGACGGATGTTTGGATATCACGAGCCCATGAGCCCACAGATGGCAACAGTGGAACTGAGATCCCCACCCATGGGCAGTTGCCAATGTGCCTTCACAACCCAGGACGGGGCTGTGCTGGGGGCTGTGTAGGATGGGCAGCAGGCACACCCGTGAGTTGTGCCACCCGAGCCTCAAGCTGGCGTAGGGGTTCAAGCACAGAATGCCTGATCTCGCTACGCACCACAGACCGGACACTTTGGAGGGTGAGTGGACGGTCTCCTCCGGCCATACTTGCAGAGGGGAGATGAGCCCCATCCCCTGCAGTGCTTCCACCCAAAGGTGGCACAGGGCCACTGGGGGAGGTTCCGGCCTGGGCACTAGTGCCAGGTGCACTTGCCAGCTGAGGTGGGAGAGGTGGGTCCGCTGGAACTCGCCTTCCCTGTTGTCCTATTTTTAGCAATATTTTATGACATTTTGGGTTAGTAACAAACAATACCATTCAAAATTAGTTGTAACAGCATGCATCAGTATTCCCATTAACCAAACACCCATGAATTCCAAACATTGAACAGCAAGCATAACACATGCATATTTTGAACAACAGTACACAATCCAACAGCATGCAGGGTTGATTGATGACAACAGGCCATCAGGTTTGGATATGTAAACAGGGCACATGCATCAACGTATGTGCAAATATGTTTGAACCAACAGGACAAATGTCCATAGGAATTAATTGTGAATACACATACCCAGTTTGTTGTGGAATGGCATTATTTGTGAATATAGGGTAGGGTGAAGAAATATTTCATTAACAACTTCAACTACCTATACATATTCTGTACATCTGTAGTAGCTGCAGATATATATACCCTACAGGTCTTAGTACAGTTTCCTATATGTAACCTTAGGAATGTAGGTGATGGGACTGTTACTGCTACATTAATATACATTGCATTTTTATTCATACACATTCATATCTGGCTGTGTTCAGGTACAGCATCCTGCTACATTTGATTTATATGGCTCTAGACAACTGTGGATGTTCATTATTTCATACAACCATACTATCTCCATATTGCAAGGGTACAGCAACATATCCAAATTGTGGGACAGACACATTCCAGCTTCAGTACTTTATTTCAAACATTTCACTGTTTGGTTGTGGCTGTCTCATTCATTTCATTATGTACTGACTGCAGTATACTTTATTCAGAAGTTATAACAGCTTTCTTTGTCGATTCATACCTCTTTCTCACACTCTCACTTGTTTTATTTTTACAATTCAAGATGGTACTTTATTCTAGGCGTTATTAACATGTCATACTTGGTTACAACAATCCTTTCCAACAGACTCACTTGTTTCATATGGCAGATTTTCAAAGGGGATGTATTTGACACATGTCTATTGTCTTTAGCTTGTTTACCACTAATTTTCAGGCTGCAGCGGGTTATCTGATATTACAATACAGGTGGGAGATCTCTATTTCAGACTTGTTTAATTTTTATTTCTGGATTACAGGCTGCATCACTTATGTAATCATACAGTACTAGCAGAATCTTTCTTCTAGTGTTATTTGAACTTTATTAATATGTAACTACACTAAACTCTTTTACAAGCTGTCACTTATATTGTATAACAATTACAGAAAAATGATTACTAACCTGCCTGGTGGCGCAACCGCTCCAGCCTATCACCATAGGCTGGCCAATTCGCAGAACGCACACCTGCAGCTGTAATATAAATGAAGTAATATTAGAACATACATCTCCATAATATCAGCTAGGATAATTCCTTACATACGTAATTACATGGATACTTACTCAGTAGTGGGGCGTTGGGCATTTGCCGGGCCTCCTGGATCCAATGGTTCAGTTGATCCTGCTTTCATCTCTTCAGGTCCGCATGGTGGTGATGGACCTGTTCATCAGTCCTTGGTATGCCTGTGGCACTGGTGAGATCATGTGCCAACCGGTTCCACATCTCTGCCTTGTACGCTCCCCACAGAACCTGGCCCTGCAAGAGTTGAGCCTCATGATCATGGACTAGGAGCCAAACCATATATTTGGACTCCTCAATACCCCATCTCTGTGCTCGGAAGTGACTACCCTCTCCTACACCTGCCATCCTGATTGCAGATAGGTTCCACAATCAGTTATGTTGTGTATTCTCGCCTATGGGGCTTATATATGCCGTTTTTCCCACACTTATCTGTGATTGGCCATTTTGGAATTGTATCAGCTTAAAAAAACTGCTTTGTCATGCTTCTATTTCCATTCATTCCTGTATATATGCTAATACTGCAATTTTCAGTACAGCTGTCATGGCTTAGTGGTTCAGTACTTTGACTATGATGCACAGTAACCTGGGTTCGAGTCTGGGCATTGTTTTTTTTTTATTTTACTACTGTCTAGACAGGCTAGGAGGTGTGTCTGTGTAAAGGCGGCTTTGATACAGGTTGCTCGATGTTGCCCGCTGGTAAGCTGGTTGGCGCATTGTGCAGCTCCGCGCAAATGGGTTAAGCTGGTTAACACGTTATTTGGCTATGAGCACGCATATTACACTATGAGAAATGTTGCTCAACTATGGGCACCCAGTTTCAGAGTGTTAAAGCGCTGCTCAACTCCGGGCACTCATATTACACCTGTTAAACCACTGCTCACCTGCGGGCAATCATACTCAGCTTGTTAGAGCGCTGCTCAGCTATGGGCACTTATAAAATTTTTTTTTTTATTGAATCAGATTTCTTCAAAATACATGGCCCATTTCATTACATTTTACTTAAATTATAGTTATATATATGTACATATATGTCAGGGGATTGTTTTGTACTTATTTCACTAAAAATAAAAAATGATGTTGTTGGGGCTCGAACTGTGACTGCCTCCTCTTTGGTCGACGTCTCTACTGCTACGCTATTGCTACTTGGCTTAATTTGCATATTTAGATCTTATATACTTTTTCAATGACTTCTAACTGTGGCTGAGCGAAGGGCACACCCACGCAAACGAGCACAATTACGGGCAAACATTTTTGAAATTATAAAAAAAAATTAAACTGTTAATTTTTACGTTTTACATTACAGTTGGGTTTATAGTCTGGTTGTGTTTCTTGACATTTCCGTGGACATGCTCGTGGGAGTTCCCTTTTGGGACTGTGATTCTTCTGGGGGTGTGTCCCTTTGCAGGACTCGCCATGCGGACAAGCCCCCTACTTTGCTACATGGACCGTGTTAGCCTAGGGTGTGATTCAGCATGCCCTCATGAATATGCATGGCATGCTGACATCACCCCGTTTAACTGCAGTCTCCGTGTAAGACTTGCTAACTCTTACACGGAGGTTTCGTGAATCCTGCAGAGTGTATAGTAAATAGAACAGAGTACTTATATTCTTTCAGTTCCCCTTTTTTTTTATTTGAGGAACAGGCTAAACTTCAGTTAAAGAAAAGACTGCATTTGTTTCGTTAGCACTATCATTTACAGCATTTACCATTTTGCTCATATTTACAATCATAACTTGAGTTATTGCAACTCTCCATAACCTGCAGCATATCAAACAATTTTAAGCTGTCATTATTATTATGGCCCCTAAAACTATTAACACAGGATGTATTAACCCATTTAGCAATTTAGTTCCAGATGATGACCACACCCTCTCTTTTGACCATCACATTGCCATTGTGGGCAGAAATTTCTTCTATGTGGCACATCTCATTACTAAGGGTTTGTATCCAGGAAGATGTCTCCCTCTCTTCTTCCCTCATTAGGCCAGTCATTGAGTACAATGCCCCATTTGGCATGTACCTCACTAGACACCTGCAACAACTGGACAGGGTACAAAATTACCTCACAAAGAGGATCCTAGGCCTTAAACACGTGTCCTATATGGACAGACTCAAAAAACTCCAACTATTCTCTGCCTCATATTGCCTGCTTATAGACTATCTCTGCTTGACTTACAAAGCCATTGTTGACCCTTCTCTGTTAAAAATGCTACATCTAAAGAAATCCCAATCCCTCCACACTACATGCTCCAGAGACCTCAACCTCATTACCATAATCAACAGAACATGCTGGAGGGACAGGTTCATAACCAGAGACTGCCCATGCTATGGAATAGACTTCCCATACATGTCAAATGGAGCACCTTACTGGCCCTCTTCAAAAGAAATCTTGATGAGTGGATGGGAAATAGAAAACTCACCCTGGGGATCACTCCAGTGGCTCTATTCGACGGAGGCACTGGGAACTAAGGTCAGATGGCATGATGCCAGGGTAATCTTATGGTCTAGGCTTGTAAATGCTCCAGGGCCATTAGCCTAGTACACACCTATGAACCTATACCTCCACCAATGACACGCAATGTTAACTTGCCATGTAGAAAGCACATGGTGATACAGATACATTACAAAACTTCATATGCACATGACAAATGAACAATAGCAAGTCTGTATATTCACAGGTATGCAGAAAGCATGAAAAGTATGTCACAGAAATACACGACACAGCAGTAAAAATTGCACACAGGTGGTAACATAACAATGACCATCACAGTGTGTGGATATGAATCGCACATGTATGACATCCTATCATGGATGCAGATCATCCAAAAGCACAGTACACCTACAGGCCAATGATGTTACAGCATCCAAAGATTCAAAAGCACAGTACACTTACAGGCCAATGATGTCACAGCATCCAAAGATATATATATATATATATATATATATATATATATATATATATATATATATATATGTTATAGATGTGTAATATATAGCAAAAAGTGGGTTTATATCAAAATGTTGAACCATGAGAAGTCCAAACACCACAACATCGAACTGAATACTCTGAAATGTAATAAGTCCAAACGCTCAAAACATCGCAGATTGAAACTCCAAATGGTTGTGGTTGGCCTTCCTGTACTCACTGACATATGCATGAAGTCTCCACTGTGGTGCGATCTCAGAGTTGGTATATTTAAGTGAAGCCCCCCCACATTAGTAATTGTGTAAAAGTGTTTGTGTGTTGTTATTTGATAGTATGGGTGTAAAGCTGGCCGACCGTTGCTTTTTGGAGTTTCATTTTTCACAGTTTTGAGTGTTCAGACTAATTGCGTTTTGGAGTTGTCAGTTCGATGTTGTGGTGTAAAGACTTATTACAGTTCGATTATATGATACAGACCCGCAAAAAGCTATAAAGGGGAGGGGAGTAGACAAGCTATGTCCACAGTGCTAAGGAAAAGCATGTATGAAAAAAGCCATCACATAAAAAACACTGGAGATGAATGTCCAAGTAAAAAGATCTCAGATGCATGTGTCCCCAACACAATACATATTGCAAGTGTGGCATACAAAACGGAAGGTGCACACAACAATGGGCTGCTGTCTGACATGTGCATCGTGCATATATGATGAGTTTTAAGACACAAACAATACAGTATTGTGCAACAAGTACACCGCAAGTGGAATAGGTACACACCAAAATGTATATTGAATATCACATACTCAGCTATACTGCCATGCAAACATAAGACACCAGGTGACACAATCACTAACAGTGATTAGAATATTGCATGTAACTGTGTATGACCATTCACTGGACAGTTGGGTGTACACACCTATAGTGCACAACATGCAGGAAAAATAATAATTTATATAAGCACAAAACAAGTGTTGATTATTTGATTGACATTCTTAGGGACATACAAATGTACAGCCATACAAAGCAATGCAGCCATGTATTATGCAGAATGAAAACTGCTAAGGAATGTAAATGTGTAATAGGCAGCAAAGATGTTCATATTTCAGAAAATAAACTAAAGGCACAATACAGTAGTGTTATGCCACAGGAATGAGGCTGAACACTACAGTGATACAGTGCAAGGTGACATATATATGATGATGTCATAATGAAAAATCAACACGTTGACTGTAAATCAAAGTCTTTAATGCCATGTAGCACTGAGACAGGCTACACAGAGTTGAACAATGTAAACATAAAAGATGGGAATATAATTGAATTGGATAATACAAGGAACAAAGGCCTAAGGACATCAAACAAAGGTGCAGATTGCTTACAGGAGTCTCTGCCATACCAGTGTGATAAAGGTAGCTAACCCCCTGGTATGGCAAATATGTCATAACAGACACAATACCAATATTACAACCAAATTGTGTGCAAATTATGCACATATATCATCCATTTGAACATAACATCACATGACGATGGCATCACAGTGTGAAGTATGATGAATGTCATCAATGTTAGCAAGTGCAATATACCATACGTCATATGTCTTCAGCTTTAATCTAGTTAAGTAAACACCAAACACTGTCAATAGGTCAGGTGTGGCACTGGCAGCCTACAAACCTTGACAGTCATAGCTGTCACTTACAAGGTCTTGCAGTATCATAAATGGCAACATCATGGGCCACTGTATGCAGATGAGGCAGGTCACAGCCAGAGTGTAGGAATAACTGACCTGCTTGTCTGTAACACTGTCAGCATAAATGACAGCATTGTAAGTTCATGTGACATGATGGTGATAATGGCAGTGATATATCTGAACATGTATCGTAATGCAGCTAAATTATATAGCTCCACAAGAGTCCAGTTGTGAAGTGTGCACCACAAGTTACATAGCACAAGCATGACTGCAGTATGGGAAGTGTGCACGAAATGTGCATATAATTGAAAGAATACCTAAGTAGGAATACACCATGATGGGGAGGGCACTCCTTGATTGGGTCAAATGTCATAAATGATCTCATGTGTGATCTCCTGTAAGAATCACACATGGCCCATGCCATGTTCTGGAAGAATGTTCCCATGAGATTTTACATCTGGGTCGTGAAGACTTCTGTCACTACATCCTGTATCTGGTTCTTCAATTTGTCTGGGTGGGTGGGGTGGTGAAGTTTGCTGACACTGTCTGTATGCCAGAACAATGGCCCCTGATGATCCTGATCTCTGTCCCTCATCTTTGTTGTTGTCCTGATGTCCTCCATGATCATTGGAATTGCAATCCAATAGTAGAGGTGAGAGCATCCACATTGTCTCCTTCGGATGGGTGGGTTGGTACAGGTTCCAGACTCTGTAACATGACCATAAACATAACTCAGTGACATTGCGGTAGCAAGTCATAATGGTAAGAGATAACATCAATATGTATAATAATGCATTATTTCCAAAAAGTAGATACAGTATGGAAATAACTATTAATGTGGTCTGTCAGTATGGTGAACATTAGGCCACATGTATTGCTGCTTCCACAATGTACAATATATCTAAACCTAACACAGTACACATTTGTCTGGTATGTCAGTCAGATTGGTAAGGACAACACATTTGCAAGACATCTATGTTATAAGTAATTCAGTCATGTAATTTAAGAAATGAGTCAGATGACATGGTGATCTGACTGGGGAGGAATGCACACATCATGTACTTTGTGTGAAAGTGTAAAGTCTGTTAACATCAAAGGATGTAAGATCATCCGCCAGTAATACCATGCATAACAGAACAGAGCTATGAGACATCATTCAACATGACAGAACACCACTTAACATGGCCTGCAAACAAGCATGCACACGCACACACACACACACACACACACACACACACACACACACACACACACACACACACACACACACACACACACACACACACACACCTTTGAAATGCTGGCACAGGTTTATTAGGTATGCCCCCCTTCTGCCTAGACTATAAGGTAGTTATGACTGCCACCAGACACTCCTGCCAGCTACCTTAAGGCTCTTTCAATAACTGACTACCTCTGTGTGTAATTCACATGCCAATGAATAGTATAGCCAGATATATCACTAGTTTATAAGAATATGTAGTTAGGATATCTATTAAGGTATGTAAACTAATTGAACAAAGTCAGATGTAGCATATAATGTTTCTAATGACATTATATATGCACATATTTCAATATGTACACAACTGTATGTTTACTGAACAAGAGTAATAAATCACAGACATGAATACTGCCCTGAACTAATAAAACTAACAGTACTGGCAGTAGGCATGAGTAATGCAATAAGAAGAGAGGTCGTCAAGTCATATAGGTTCATAGGTTGGTGCAACGCTAACAACCACTAGAGCCCTTACAAGCCTAGCCATGCACCCCAAGCCATTTGGGTCCCAAGTATCATATGGGGAGGGGCATGTTAGCAGATAGCTGAGGATATGGAGGCGGGTATTAGGATAATACTTTTCTTATTGGTGGCCTCTATCCATAAGGGATATGGGGGACAGACTGGGGGTAATTTTATGATTTCCCATCCAGTTGTCAAGATTTTGTTTGAATAGGGTCTAGGATGAACTTTACATGGATGGGAGCCCATTTCATAGTGTGGGGATCCTTTTGGGACACACAAAGATCTAAAACCACAACAGAGATGCAAGGAGAAAGCTGTCCCCAACATTACCTTGTTATTTGTGAAAAATAAAAGCGCTTAAACATTACAGTGCTAAGCAACAGTAATAAACAGTCCAAAACTTCATATGTTAATTCTTCTTCTATGAAGGTACTGAAGAAACCAACTCAAGCAGGCTTAATCTCCTCAATAACTCAGCTTTAATTCATAAATAGCATTTTCATGCACAAACTACTTCATCAGATCAAATTTTCAATAACAGCTTTAATCCACAGAAAACAAAGATATACATAAAATACACAAAGGATCATTAATCATGGTTGTCAAACCTCATATATAGTAATCAGCCTAGCTTACAGCTAAAAGCTAGCTTTCATGCAACACAAGTCATTTTTTATAATACAAAACTAAATAAAAAACAGAAATAGTACTAATGTAATGATGTCCAAACAAACTGAAGTGCCAAACTGGTAATTAACTCTGTCTGTCTCCAAACAAAGGCAAGATGTCATAAAACTCCCTTCACTAAAGGCTATTTAGCACCAGGGTGACAACAAGATCCTTCCAAAAGAAGTGATAAACTAAAAAAAAAATGCAAATAAAAAAAATAAGAGAGCTGAAGGGAAGAAGTGTGTATGTATGTGTGTGTGAGTGCCTGTGTGACAAAAGGTACATTAATCAAGAAAACAGCACCCACTATACGCACTTAGGAAAAGATGCAAAATAAAGAAACATCACAGATAAAAATGAAATTAGAACAGAAACTGTAATCATAAATGTATTAATAACGAACAAAAAAGAGAAGTGCTTTCACCCATAGAGCTTCATCAGATCACTGTTAAAACTGAGAAACTATAAAAACAATTGTGATGCTGCCAGCCCAGCTAGATGGAATTTTGTAAATAAATCTATGTCATTTGCAAATATTAATATGATTCATATGCTTGTCTTACAAATGTAAGAGAACTATATGTTATGTGGATATTAAACTACTGGTGCAGAAGTGTGTGTTGAACTTTTAGTTATGTACTTACCATAACTTTGGATGTATGGGATCCATCTCGCCTACATTCATGACAGATGGGTTCGGAGCCGATCCATGCAACTTATATACTAGCACGAAGTCTCTCATTGGCTGGGCTATACCCTATCCCAGGATGCACTACACCTGCTTCCCCAGATCTTGTTTGTTCGCTTTCATACTCCCATGTAAACACAGAGACACTATAAGTCACTATAACCAACTAAAGTTCTTCAAGAAAGAACGCCAAGAAAAAAGTGACTACAGCTCCTCTAAATCCAAATGGCAGGGGGAAGGCGGGTGGGTACTTATGAATGTAGGCGAGATGGATCCCATACATCCAAAGTTATGGTAAGTACATAACTAAAAGATGTAATGGGATCCTATCTCGCCTACATTCATGACAGATGGGACAGTGTCCCTAGCACCTACATCCCGGGTGGCTCATTGGAACAAACTCCTGAGAACCGTGGAACCAAAGGAAGCTCTGCCTCGAGAAACCACATCCAATTTGTAATGAGAAATAAAAGTGTGCGGAGAAGTCCAGGTTGCCGCAGCACAAATATCATCAATGGATAACTTGGGTGAAAAGCTGCCGAAGTAGCCATTGCCCTGGTAGAATGAGCCTTGACTGGAAAGGGAAGGTCTTTATTGGCCTGTGAATACACAAAAGTGATACAATCTTTAATCCATTTTGATATGGAGGCTTTTGATACTGGTTGACCCAATTTGTTCGCTGCAAAAGAAACGAACAATTGATTTGATTTTCGCGTTTGAGCGGTTCTATTCAAATAAAAACGTAACTGTCTATGTACGTCCAATTGATGCAATGTATATTCTGCGTTACTAGAGAATTCTGGGAAAAACACAGGGAGTTCTATGGTTTGTTGCAAACAGAAAGAAGAGGCCACCTTTGGAATAAATGCAGGGTTCAATTTCAATGAAACTCTATGTTTGTGAAAAATCAAATAGGGAGGATCAGAACAAAGAGCTTGAAGTTCTGAAACTCACCTAGCAGATGTTATGGCTACTAAAAAGGCCGTTTTCCAAGACAGAAATTTTAAATCAGTAGTAGCCGCTGGTTCGAAAGGACGGGCAGTTAGGGCAGCAAGAACCATATTCAAATCCCATGAGATAAAGGAGGCCTAAGGAGCCAAGCCCCTTTAAGGAACGCCTTACAAAGTTTGTGAGACATCAATGAAGGTTCAAATGAAGCATGAAAATTAGAGATTGCCGCTAGTTGAACCTTAATGGTAGAAACTGAAGAGCCCGACTGAAACAGGAAGGCCAGAAAATTCAGAACCTCCGATACTGGAGCAGTGAGAGGATCTATACCCCGTTCTTGAGCCCAGAAGGCAAACCTTTTCCATTTACTGGAATAAAGTTTGATGGTGGAAGGTTTATGAGAAGAAGACAGAATGTGAACCACATCCGGCGAGAGAGCATTGTCTCGGACTAAGGATGGAAGTGGAGTAACCATGCTGCCAACTTCAGGGACCTGAGAGATGGATGAAGCCGTCCTGACTGATGAGTCAACAGGTCTGGCACCGGCTCCAGAAACCATGGACCTTCTATCGCATGCCTCTGTAGGAAAGGGAACCAAACTTGACGAGGCCAGTGCGGGGCAATCAGAATCATCTCGCTCTCCATGTAAATGGCCTTCTGTATCACCCTCGGTAGGAGGGAGAACGGCCCTGGGAATCTGTCCCTTGGATGGGAACAGTGTGAAGAACTCTCTGCATTTCGCATTGTGGGGGCTGGCAAACAGGTCGCAGCAAGGAAGACCCCATCTGTCGAAGATTTTCGCAGCTATACTCTGATTGAGGGACCACTCGTGGGCAAGAGAATGGTCCTGCTTAATCTGTCCGCAATCACATTGGACTTCCCGGTATGTGTTGCCATTAAGCGGTTGGTAGCTACCGCCCAGTGCCAAAGTCTCATGGCTTCTCTGCATAGTGGGTAAGACCTGGTACCCCTTGCTTGTTTATGTACCATACTACCGACATGTTGTCGGATAGGATCGCAATTAGGCCCTCTTGCGTGATGGAGAGCTTGGAGTACCAATCTCATCTCCAGGACATTGATATGCAAATGTGTTTCCTGGATCTGCCATGTGCCTTGGACCGACCTGTCCAGGTAATGACCCCCACCCTACCTGGGAGGCGTCCGTGGTCACAGTGGCAAAGGGACGTTGAGGAACAAAGGATCTGTAGGAGCCACCAACGCAGATCTCGATAATTAAGTGGTTCAAGGGCAGTTCCTGATAAGACCATTGAACCGACAGTAGCCATTGTAGAATTCGCATGTGAAGTCTGGCCAAGGGAACTAGGAGTATAGTCGGCGCCATCGCCCCCAACAGTTGTAGGATCCGATGGGCGGGAGCTCTTTGTAAGTGAAGGCAGGATTTGACTTGATCTTGTAAGATCTGAATTCTTGCTGCGGTAAAAGGCGCATTCTTTCTGTGTCTAAGTCTGCGCCACGCTGAGAAGGCTGTAGTACAGATTTTTGCAAATTGAATGTGATCCCCAAGAAACGGCCCAAGGTGAACGTGGCTCTGGCTTGGAGAAGTAGATGCTCGGAGGCGGCTTAAGGAGCCAGTCGTCTAGATAAGGAAACACCTGGAATCCCAGACTTCTCAGGTGAGCAGTTACCACTGCCAGACACTTGGTGAACACCCTGGGGCTGTGGTGAGACCAAAGGGCAGTGCTCGGAATTGAAATGACTGGCTCCTTGGCGCCGCGTAAATGTCTCCTGGACTCTTGAGCTATGGGAATATGATAGTAAGCGTCCTGGAGATCTACTGAGCACATCCATGCATCTTTTCCAGCAAAGGAAGAATAGATTGAAGAGTGACCATTGAATTTGGACTTCTTGTGAAAGCGATTCAATGCACTGAGGTCCAAAATGGGCCTGAAGTCCCCTGTCTTTTGGCACCAAAAATAATTTTGAGTAAGTTCCTGATCCGATCTGGTCGGTGGGGACAGGCTGGATGGCTCTTTTCTAGCAGCTTTGAAATTTCTAATGCTGCCTGATCCCGCTGACTGGGTGGCACGTCCGGGATTTCCTTAAAGAAAGGGGGTTTGCTGAAAGGGATGACATATCCTCCGGTAATAATGCGAAGCACCCATTGATCGCTTGTAATGGATTCCCAAGCTTGTGGATGCGCCAAGAAAGACCCCGACTGGCTCGAGTTGCACAGTCGGGCAACCACTTGGTTGTATGAAGAACCACGAAAGGAATCGCGGTCTCCAGAGTTGGGCCTCTGCCACCTCTGGGCGCGTGCCTTCAACCCCCTGCCTCTGGAGGAATCACTGGGTGGAGTAGAGAAAGACTTTGGGATTTTTAAACCACATTTTCCCTCCTCTCCCAGCCTTGGGATAAGGCCTGGAAGGAGAATAGGCGGACGGGCCCCAGCGGCAGTCAAAGTCTTGCCCTCCTGCGTTAGCGTGTCCTTCACCTTGGGTCCAAACAAAGATGACCCATCAAAGGGGGCGAAGGAAGACTTGAAGGCCTCCGTCGAACACAAGCGTAACCAGGCTTGTCTCCTAAGGGCAACGCCTGTCTGCTCCTCTACTCGCCCCTTGCCTAAGGAGCAGCGCCTGTTCCCCTCTTCTACTAAGCCCCTTGACCTCTGAGATGAGCCTCATGGACGAGTTAACAATAGAACAAAGAGTAGTCATCTGTAACAGTCGAGGCCAGCTCAGGTAGATTACCAACAAGGGAGTCATTTAGCTCTTTGAGAAGATCCCTTTGGAGCCTCGTAAAATGACATAAATAATTCAACGACCGTAAGGAAAAGGCCGCTGAGGACAGGGTGCGCCTCCGTACTATCCATACTCCTAGAATCCTTATTAGGAGGATGAATAGCCACGCCGAAGCCTCTGCCACGTCTTGCTGTGTGGCAGAAGCCACCACCAAAGCATCTACCGTACACCCTTTGTGAGAAATTCTTTCTGTGGGGAGCTGACAAGAATTTATTGGGCCTGAGCACGGTTCCACAGAATCAGGGTGTTCCCACACCCTTCGAGAAATCAAATCAAGGAGTTCATCGGCGGAGACACCCAGGAGGCGGAGGCTGGGCCCCAAAGGCCTTGAGGAAGACTGACTCCTCAGTTGAAGGGGTTTTGGCTTGCCAGTCACCTCTCTGTCTCAGAATCTCCAAGATATCTGAGAAGGAGATATCATCCGAAGATGATTTGGGGGACCCTTCAGCGTCATCGAGGTCAGTATCCGATGTAATAGACTCATCTTGGGAGTCTACGTGTTTCCTCTTACACAATTTCTTCCGTGGGGTTCGTCCGAAGCAGTTTCGGACGGACCACCCGGAAGAAGGGAACCCCCAATTGGGGTATCCTCAGGCCCTGGGGCCCCACTGCCGGGGGCTGCAACACAACAGAGGCACCAGGGACGGTGAGGTAGAGTCTAGTTGAACCGGCAAGGGCATGGCCAGCACGCTCCTCATGGCCTCAAAGGCCGGACCTCCAGAATCCAAGGAAGTCACTGGTCTAGAGGCCACGATGGCACTGGGAATTCCAGCAGCCGATGCTCCGAGAGGAAGACTAGGCACCGAAGCACCTAGTCCCAAAGTATTTGCCCGGCTGTAGAGGTCGCAGTACCAAACCCTGAACCGGAGGACAGGGTAGGAAGCATGGTCGGAGCCGAAAGGCCTGATAGGGGTCTCTGCTCCGACCGTATGGCTCCACCTTGCTCCACCACCACCGGCTCCAACAACTCAAAGGAGGTTGGAGGAGGAATCAAAAGTGTCGGGGGATCGCCCAAGCAAACTGTGCTGGAGCCGAGACCATTTTAGCAAATACTGGAGACTGGAAGAGCCTCTGTAAAACCCTATCCAGGTCCGAATCTGATAGTCTCGAGGATTTAGAGGAGGTAGACACTCAAGAAGACTTTCCTCTTGGCTCCGAGGGCCGAGGGGGCTCCAGTACTGTCGGCGCCGACTTCACCAACTCGTGGACCACCATCGGAAGCCTTCTTGAGCCGAGGGGAAGAGTCTGAGCTGCACACTTCCACCAGCTCGAAGCCATTGGAGCCGGTGGAGGTGATTCACCTCGATACTCCCACTTGCGGCTCGAAGACAATGGAGCCGGTAGGAGGTATCGAGGCAGACTCTTCAACTCGGCCCCGAAGTCAGTGGAGCCGAGGAAGAAGAGGTCAACTTTTCTTTTAGAAGTCGGCTCCCGGACTTGTCGGAGCCGACGATCTTTTCTTTTTGGAAGCAACAGGAGGATTCAAAGCTTCCTCAAAAGAGGGTTTAATAAGCCCTTTCAAAATAAGCTTGTTCTTACGTTCTTGAAGAACTCTAGCAGAAAAGGCATGACATACGCTGCAAGTCTCTTGTAAATGTTTCGGCCCCAAACAATAAACACAAATTGAATGGCTGTCTGTTATGGACATTTTATAACTGCACCGAGTGCATTTTTTAAACCCTGACTTCTGTTCTTTAGACATAATACAGGTACTAAGAAATAGAATTCACCACAAAAATTAAGCATTATAAAGACAAATAGCACCAACTGAAAAGCGCGAGGCTCACTGGCGCAAGCACTTAGAAATTTACCTCACAAATAACTGACAAAAATACCAAGGCCAAAGCCCTCTAATTTAAACGGGCTTGGCCCGAAAGGACAAAGAACGACTAGGGAATTAAATTAAAGAAAAATAAAGCCTTTTAACTAAAATACACAAGGATAGGGCAAGGCCCTCTAACTAAAATGGGCCTTGCCCGACAAAAAAAAAAAAGAACAAGTACTAGACGACACTCAGCACTCAAACTCTCACAAATAGAATAAAGAAGCTGTTAAAACAGCTGTTTGGTTAATATCTGACACAAAAACCCCAAGGTCAAAGACCAATAAAGGTAAAGAAAAAACACTTAGCTCCAGCCAAGTCGAGACCACGTCCAGCTTGTAAAGCGGCAAACGAGATCTGGGGAAGCAGGTGTAGTGCATCCTGGGATAGGGTATAGCCCAGCCAATGGGAGACTTCGTGCTAGTATATAAGTTGCCGAGTCGGAGCCGATGGATCGGCTCCGAACCCATCTGTCATGAATGTAGGCGAGATAGGATCCCATTACATCTGTATGTTATGTACAGAGCTTCAAGAATGTAAACACAGAGTACCCTACTGGAAAATAACAGAAATATATATATAAACTATAGTTGGAACATACAGAGTTAACTTGCAAACCCTCAAGAAAATAAGTTGAAAAGTAAAGATTTTTATGACTGTGTTTTGGTGCAGTAAGCAGACACAATGTTTAGAGCTAGAGGTTTTCCTATTGTCTTAAACAGAAATAAATACTAGGCTTGAAATGTAAAATATTTTTATTGCTCTGTGACTCCCTAGCAGCTGCACATCTGAGAGATAAGTATTATTGACACAGAGGTGCTAAATTTTAAGTATCTGTTTGGCCTGGGGACTGGGGGCAGGTGATAAAATGTGATGTCATCCAAAGCTGACCCAGCAGTAATGTTTTGATAATAATTTTGGAACTCTGTCAGAGACTGTGCATTTTGTATCTTGTCTTGGATCTGAAAACATCCATTCAGCACTTTTCATATGCATTTGCCTTGTTCTGTAAGTAAGTTATTTAGAGCATAGTTTATTTTAGAGACAGGAATATAGTAAAGATTAGTTTAGATGTTTTCTGTATTTATTTGAGAATGTCCTGCAATGCTGTTTTAAAATATTTCCTTTGATTCTGAACTCTGTAGTTACTGTGTTGTGTTATTGAGTATTGTCTTGTTCTTTTATTATTTATAATTAAATATATTAAACCTTTTAGGTGTGGCTGGTTTATTTAGAGAAATTTAAGCTCTTAGAGTACTTGCATATATATTTGCTGACACCGTATGGGCTGTTCCAATAGCCTTGCAAGTCTTGGTCACACTTACCATTTGGATAATAGTAACATCACACAGTAAGATTGGTCACCCTTTGGGAAGGGCTTTAGTAGCTGATAAAGAGCTGGTTGGTGGCAGTGATAACTACCTTTTAGTCTGGGCAGAAGGGGTCATAGCTAGTAAACCAGTGCCAGCCTTTCCCAGGAGTGTGTGTGTGTGTGTGTGTGTGTGTGTGTGTGTGTGTGTGTGTGTGTGTGTGTGTGTGTGTGTGTGTGTGTGTGTGTGTGTGTGTGCGTGTGCGTGTGCGTGTGTGTGTGTGTGTGTGTATGTATGTGTGTGTGTAAACCAAATCTCAAAGTGTGTATATCAGCTACTTGGGTAGGGACATAAAGCACTGGTTAGACAGAGAGGGTGCTTGAGGTTTTGGCTTGACCGCTCAGCTGGAGATCTTAACCTTATAGCTGTGCCAGTGAGGAGTCTTATTGGGGATCTGGAGAAAGAGGGAGAAACCATCCCCAGACTGGCTGTGATCTCTGTGTGCCCTTAAGGGAAATTGTACTTTACTGTGTGTGTATTTGTCATCTTCCCAATATGTATGTCCCTCACTGGTGCTAGTGGTGAGGATTGAGGCTCCCTGATTACTGGGCCAGTGCAGGGGTGTCACATATTAATTGGTGGCAGTGGTGGGCTAGCCACATCACATATCAACTGGTTGATAGTAGTGAGTTAGCCACATCACATATTAATTAGCTTGTAGTGGTGTGGATATTGAATTCCTGTAGCCTGTGTACAGTGGTCGCTAAAGGTGCTTGTACACTCAGTCAACCACACAGTAAACATTCAGAGTTCATATCACAATTGTTTTATTTTTTGTTAGCTTAGTTAGTCAGGGAGAGCAGGCAAGCATGTCAGCAGAGGAGTAGGACAAGCAGACAAGGAGCCAGTTGGCTGAAATGTGCCAGACTAAAAGACTGGTGCATGCCAACATGACTAAAGCAGATATGATTGCAGCTTTAGTCACAGCTGCATCACAAAATAGCAACCAGGATGACAATCAGACTGGCCTTGGGGATGTGCACCTCTCAGAAAATGGACAACTCAACCTTTCCACGGAGGACTTAAAAATCCACCTGGAGTTAAAGAGACTTGAGCTAGAGGCCAAACATTTGGAAATAGAAGCAGCAGAGAGACTGAAATGTCTAAAGGCTGAGGAAAATGAAAAACAGCAATGCCTGGAAGCTGAAGATAAGGACAGGTAGAGGCAATATGAAAAGGAGATGCTGACTCTTTGCCAGAGCCATGGAGGTAATGGGAAAGGGAGTAACTGAACCCCAGAAGAAACAAAGGTCAGTAAATGGCTTCCATAATTTACAGAGGGGGATAATTTTGATAGTTTCATTCATGTTTGAGAGGGTATGTAAACAGTATAATGTTGACCAAGGGCTATGGGTACAGTTCCTGACCCCCTTACTCCATGGTAAAACTGTAACCATTCTTTCCAAACTGTCTGATACTGACTGTTTAAATTATAAGGTTGTAAAGAACTGTTTGCTAGAATGTTTTAAGTTAACACCTGAAGCTTATAAGAAAAAGTTTCATGAGCATAGACACAAGGCAGATAAAAGTGTGTGTGAATATGTTGCTGAACTAAGCACTTATTTTCATAGGTGGGTGAGTGGATGTCAGGTCACCACTTTTGAAGGGCTGGCAGACCTTTTGGTGAGGAAACAAGCCCTTTGCCTGAGGACATGAGAGTCTGGTTAGCTGATAGACAATGCAATACTGTAGATGTGTTTGGGAAGAAGGGAGACCTATACCTAGCAAACAGGGCATCACTGCACAGGAAAGAGACACTCAGTGCTGCTTAGGAGTGTAAAGGAATCCATGGTGGGCAGCCCAGACTGCCCCAACAGAATCTGACAGTAGCAGGGGAAGCCACTTGTCCAGGTACACATCCAGGACCAAGGGTTAAATGTTTTAAATGCAACCACTGGGGCCATTTAGCCTACAGATGCCCATGGAGGCAAGGTGGTGAACAAATGGTGGGAGAGCCAGTATGTGGGAATGTCAAAATGCCAACAGTAGGTTGTCTCAAGACAATACGGGCACCAAACAACCACAAGAGGTTATATCCTATCTTAGTGAATGGGAAAGAAGCCATGGCTAAGAGAGGCAGCCCCTGACCTAACCATTGTGAAGCCTGCAATGGTTAAAGAGGAGCACTACTCAGTCTACTCCAGTCAGAGCTTTAGGAGAGACCCATTCCAAATAGCTTTGGCTAGGGTTCACCTTGACTGGGAGGGTGGGAAAGGAAGCCAGCAAATCGGTGTGTTTGAGGATATTCCCGCTGATGTCCTGATAGGGAATGATTTTAATAATTCAGCATTCCCTGTTTTGACAGCCCATCTGCGTTGCCATTGCTAACCCTACTGTGGTGCTGCACTATGTGGATATAGGACCCAAAGGCCTATTAAGCTGCCCCTTATAGGTTGCCTGAGAGAGTCAAACAGACTGAGGGAGGAGATACAGGAAATGTTGGAACTAGGGGTAATTCAGGAATCCAGCAGTCCCTGGGCCGGCCTCCCCAGTGATGCTGGTACCAAAGAATGATGGCAGCACCAGGTTCTGTGTGGACTACAGGAAATTAAATAGTCACACAGAGTCAGATGCTTACCCCATGCCTAAGACAGATGAAGCCCTAGAGCAGCTGGGTGGGGCTAAGTATCTTACCACTATTGATCTTACCAAGGGTTACTGGCAGATGCTCTTGACTCCCAGTGATAGAGAGAGGTCAGCCTTTGTGACGCCTTTTGGCTTGTATAAGTTCACAAAGATGCCCTTTGGGATGAAGAATGCCCCAGCAATTTTCCAAAGGCTGGTAGATCATATCCTAGCAGGAGCAGGAGATTTTGCCCTTGCTTACCTAGATGATACTACCATCTACAGCCATTCCTGGCAACAGCACCTTCAGCATTTCAGGGAGGTGCTGGGCAGACTACAGAGGGCAGGGTTGACCATTAAGCCTAGCAAATGTCAGGTGAGTATGGCAGAGGTCTACTACCTGGGACATAGAGTGGGGAGTGGTAAGATTAGGCCAGAACCTGCCATGGTGGAATCCATTTAGACATGGCCTGCACCTGTTACCAAAAAGCAAGTGAAGGCATTCTTAGGGACAGCAGGGTATTACAGAAAGTTTGTCCCCAATTGCAGTACCATAGCTGCTCCCCTCACAGACCTGACAAGGAAAAACAGGCCAGATAAGGTAGTGTGGACCCCAGAGTGTGAGCAGGCATTCCAGAAACTTAAAGGAGTTTTGGGAGGATCCTCTGTGTTAGCCAGTCCAGATTACAGCAAAGAATTTGTTGTGCAGGTGGATGCTTCAAACCATGGGATGGGGGCTGTACTTAGCCAGGTTTCTTCAGGGGGAGAAGAGCACCCAGTGGTTTATCTCAGTCGTAAACTCCAACCCAGGGAGGAATGCTATGCAGCTGTAGAAAAGGAATACCTAACCATTATATGGGCACTGCAGAAACGTTAGTCTTATCTGTATGGAAGGAAATTCACTGTAGTTACAGGCCACAATCCCTTAACATGGCTACATTGAGCCAGCCAGCAAAATGCCAAGTTACTAAGGTAGGCCTAGGGTTGAAAACTTATGATATGACAGTGCAGCACCACAGTAGGGTTAGCAATGGCAACGCAGATGGGCTGTCAAAACAAGGAATGGGGTAGGATATTTCCAGATGGACTCAACCCTCTCAAGCAACGTTTCTCAAGGACGACTTGAAAAACAATCTTGAGTTTTCAGTGGGGGAGAATTGTGAGGCTGCCAGCCCAGCTAGCTGGAATTTTGTAAATAATTCTATGTCATTTGTGAATATTAAAATGATTTGTATGCTTGTCTTACAAATGTAAGAGAACTATATGTTATGTGGGTATTAAACTACTGGTGCAGAAGTGTGTGTTGAACCATTTCCCACTCAGGTATCATTAATAAACTCTCCAAACTAGACATCGATCCTTACATCACTAGGTGGGTTGTAAATTGGCTCACAGATAGGACCCACAGAGTGAAAGATGTGGATATGAAGTCAGACTGTTGACCAGTCACAAGTGGAGTCCCACAGGTCTTGGTCCTGGCCCCTCTCCTGTTTGGCATCTACTTCTCAGAAGTCCAGGTCAACACAGAAGGACTTTGGCTGACCAAGTTCACTGATGACTGTAAGCTAGGAGTCATTATCAACTCCCCAAGTGATGCAGACACCCTACAAAATGGGTCTATATTGAAACAGCGAACTCTTAAAAAAGCATACGCTGATTCATTGGCCCTATTTAACTGAAAGCTGGCAATCCGAACACCAGGAACATCGATTTTTTTCCCAAGGGAAAAAAATTGCTGGGCCGGTTTTGAGAGTTTGCCGTTTCCTCCACTGTGGTGCAATCTCAGAGTTGGTAAATTTAAGTAGGGGGGTGTTGGGGGGCACAGCCCCCACGTTAAATACTGTTTTAATTTTTTTTTTTTGTGGAACAGCGATTTTTTTTCCCTGAGAAAAAAAACACTGCTCTGAGTGTTCAGGATAGTCAGCTTTTGGTTAACTAGGGTCAATGAATCAGTGTTCGCTTTTTTAAGAATTCACTGATTCAATACAGACCCTACAAAACAGCCTCTCTGAGACTAATAACTGGTGTTGGAACCATGGCCTGTATCTTAATGCCACAAAAATGTGTTACCATTCCCTTTGGAAAAAACTAATTTCCCACAAATTACCATGTTTATGGGAGCCCACTGAACACTGAAGGGGGCCATAAGAGATCTGGGCACCCAGATCAACAGTCACCTCAGCTTCGACCACCACATTTTCACTATGGTCAAAAAGTCCTTCTATGTAGCACATCTTATAACTAAAGGTTTCGCATCCAGGAAAAAAGCGGTCATCATCCCTCCCTACTCATCCTTCATTAGACCAGTCATCGAATATAATGTCTCGTTTGGCATGTACCTGACCAGACACCTACAACAGCTGGAGTGGGCACAAAAGTACCTCACAAAAAGGATCCTAGGCCTTAAACACATGTCCTACATAGACAGACTCAAGAAGCTTCAGCTGTTCTCAGTCTCTTATCATCTACTTAGAGGTGATCTGTTTTTGACTTACAAAGCCATGTCTGAACCAGCCCTACTTTAAATGCTACACCTAAAGAAATATCAATCTCCCCCATGCCTCACACTCCAGAGATCACAACCTCATTACCACAATTAACAGAACATGCTGGAGGGATAGGTTCATCTCCCAAAGACTGCTCATATTCTGGAATAAGCTTCCCATTCATGTCAAGCAGAACACCTCACCGGTACTCTTCAAGAGACATCTTGATGAGCGGATGAGTAACAGAAAGTTCACTTCAGGGATCATTCCAGTTGCCCTACTGGATAGGGGACTGTGAACTAACATCAGGTGGCACAGTACCTGGGCAGTTTTTATGAGCTTGGCTTGTAAAGGCTCCAGGGCCATTAGCCTAGCACACACCTATGAATCTATGAACTGTATATTATGTACGAGCTTCAACAATGTAAACACAGTGTACCCGACTGGAAAAGAACAAAAATGTATATAAACTATAGTTGGAACATAGAGTTAACTTGCAAACCCTCAAGAAAATAAGTTGAAAAGTAAAGAGTTTTACGACTGTGTTTCAGTGCAGCAAGCAGACACAATGACTAGAGCTAGAGGTTTTCCTATTGTCTTGAAACAGAAATAATTACTGGGTTTAAAATGTAAAGTATTTTTATTTCTCTGTGACTTTCTAGCAGCTGCACATCTGACAGATAAGTATTTTTGACACAGAGGTGCTAAATTCTAAGTATCTGTTTAGCCTGGGAACTGGTGGCAGGTTACAAAGAGTGATGTCATCTAAAGCTGACCCAGCAGCAATGTTTTGATATTAATTTGGGAACTCTCTCAGAGACTGTGCATTTTGCATCTTGTCTTGGATCTGAAAACATCCTTTCAGCACTTCTCATCTGCATTTGCCTTGCTCTGCATGTAAGTTATTTAGAGCATAGTTTATTTTAGAGATAGTTAGGAATATAGTAAAGATTAGTTTAGATGTTATCTGTATTTATTTGAGACTGTCCTGCAATGTTGTTTTAAAATATTTCCTGTGATTCTGAACTCTTTAGTCATTGTGCTGAGTTATTGAGTATTGTCTTGTTCTTTTATTATTATTAAATATATTTAAACTTTTTAAAAGTGGCTGGTTTGTTAAATATTTAAGCTCTTAAAGTACTTGCATATGTATTTTGGGACACTGTATGGGCCTCTCCAATAGCCTTGAAAGTCTTGGTCACACATACCATTTGAATAATAATAACATCACACAGTAGGATTGGTCACCCTTTGGAAAGGGCCTAATAGTAGCTGATAAAGATCTGGTTGGTGGCAGTGATAACTACCTTTTAGTCTGGGTAGATGGGGGCATAGCTAGTAAACCTGTGCCAGTCTTTCCCAGGAGTGTGTGTTTGTATATAAACCAAATCTCAAAGTGTGTGTGTGTGTCAGCTACTTGGGCAGGTACACAAAGCACTGGTTGGACAGAGAGGGTACTGGAGGTTTTGGCTTGACTGCTCGACTGAGATCTCAGTCCTATAGCTGTGCCAGTGGGGAGTCTTATTGGGGATCTGGAAAAAGAGGAGGAAACCTGCCCCAGACCGACTGTGATCTATGTGTGCTCTTTAGGGAAATTGTACTTTACTGTGTGTGTATTTGTCATCCTCCTAGTGTGTACTGATGCTAGTGGTGAGCATTGAGGCTCCTTGATTACTGGCCAGTGCAGGAGTGTCACAGCTATCATACTCTAAAAACAGCAGGGAAAAAAATCGATAAAATGAGTGGAAAAATCCATGTAGCTAACACTGTATTAGCTAGGCTGGAGGGGGCATAGCTGCTCCAATGCAAATCCACATTTCTGTTTGTAAATAACTGCCATTAAATCCAAAATAGTTATTGCTCATTACCAGATGCAGACATTAGAAATTAGGGTAATCTCATTTGAAAGGGCTAAGATTTCCTTCATCATGAAATCTTTTACAGCCTCTGTGCAGTATATGTGGGGCAGCACAGTTTAAAGTGCCTTTATATCAGTAGTCACCAAAATCGACAGGAACTGTATTCACTTTCCTCAGAAAATCAAGAGTGTCTAACATAAAGGATAAGATTAAAAGGCTAATTTGTGACAATAAGTCCATTTTATCTAGTAATAGACTGGTGAACAAGATTTTGAATCCTAACCCTTCTTTTGTTTTCAAAAAAAATAAATAAATAAATAAATAAAATAAGGAAGGAACATTAGGTCTTATTTAGAAGGGGCGTTTCAACAAAAACAGTATGGAGAGGCTTGATACTTTAAATGTTGGATCCCTTTCTGTAGTTTTTGTGAGTTCATGAGCTGCAGATGTTCTTTTTTATCTGTCCCAGTACAGGTAAGAAATATAACAGTATGGTGGTTTGGAAATGTAACACTGAAAAGATTGTTTAGAGTCTAGAACTCCAAGTGTTGGAGTTTTTATATAGGAAAGACTATTTCTAAATTTAAAAGGAGGATAGCCCAACACACATCTGAAATTAGAAATAGACGAAGCAAGAATCCTCTTGCAAAGCACAGCATTGAATCATCAGGTCATTCCTTTTTCACTTTTCACATATTAGACATGATCAGGATTGGTCTACTCGAGGGGAACTGTAATGCCATTCTTGAAAAGAAGAAGCTGGAATGGCAAATTTGTCTTAACTCCTACAACCCGCATGGACACAATTCTGCTTGTTCAATTAAATACATTCTTCAGCTTAAGAAACTGGGCCACTAATTTTATTAATGGTTTTGACATGACATGTTTGTTCCCTTCTTCACTTTTTCTTGGACATTTTTTATGCCTGCATTTTGATGGTTTCTACTTGTTTTCTGGGGTTCCGGCGTGTAGATCGCGAGACAAATGCCCGTGAGCTACATCACTGAAACTAGAAGGCCACAGCACCGCTAGACCGTAGAGTGGTGCTGCCAAAAGAGAGATATGCCATAGTAATCTACGGTGGTAGGAAAACCTACAAAAGCAGACGGCCCCTAAAGCGAAAAGGCAGGCTGTCAACAGAAAGTGTAAATGGCCGGCAAAGAGAAACTGCTCGAGCAGACAAACGGCACATCGGTAGTGCTACACAAGTGCACCAAAAACACAAATAAAAGAGATAAATACCTTTTCAGCCCCTGTTGTCCACACAAGCAAAGCAAACATTACCCAAGAAGCAGGAAGTAAAATCCACAGTACGGACAGTATAACACAGCACAGCTAACCCTGAGCAATGCGGAATAGAAGAACAACACGTGTCAGGCTGTAACCTTAAAGAGACAGACACATTAGTATCAGACAATACCCCACACACAGTACAAGTTAATGCAAGACCAGTTTGTGTAATATGAGGAAACATGTCACAGCAGGAGGGCTTCAGTATAGGACCAACCCACATTAGAGGCATGCCTGCAACAGACAGTACTTGTCCTGGCAGAGCCCCCTAAGTGCAGTGTCAGGTGGGAACATGCCAACCTGGGCAAGCATGGACTACTAACCCAGTAGCAGGAGATATACACAGTAGCATTAACCCATCTCCCACTCCACAGTAGTGTATGTATTCCAGGTGTAACCAAACCCGTCCATTTCTCACTGCAATTGGAGTACACAAGTACGCAGTCCCATGTAGGCAGACAAGGGTGCAACACAGAGATACCTCCCTATGTAACTTCTGCCACTGAAACTGAGACTGGGCCCAACACCCTGATTGGCCAGCAGCAACAACTGGGAGTTAAAGGGAGTCGGTGCAGTACACTTAGAACCTGTGTTGCAATTAGGCTTTGTAGACACCTACCAGATTACAAGCATATGGCAACTCCAGAGCTGTGTGAACTGCAGATATTGAAACCGTAGTGGAGAGGCAGTCAGAGAAGGGTGCAGTGCAAAAAGCTGTACAGGGCCACTGTGGCAGGCAGTGCTACTTCACAGGCTATGAGACAAGGTGGTGCAGAACGAGTAACTACCGTCTGGAAGGGACTTGCTCCAAGGCTGGTTGTACATCCTGTTCCCAGCTAGACTGGCTGTGATGGATACTGAGAGGCCATCAACAAGTGCTGCTACCATGCTGGAATCGATGTATCTGAATAGCCCCAGTCTGCTTGGCAACAGATACAGCACAGTGCCCAGCCAACATGGCAAACCAATGCTGGTGGTTGAGGGGTACCTCTATCATTTGGAGCATGAAGCACCACCAAAACGGTACTGGGCATGTATCGAGCACAGAGTAAAGGTGTGCAGGGGACGTGGCATCACTGTTAGCCAGAAAGAGGGGGAAGAACTGCTGAAATCACTGCCACACCAACACGGCCCAGATGCAACAATGACCCAAGTGGCTACACTGCGAGCAGAACTGCGGCAGAGGGCGGTAACTGGTAATGAACTGCCAAGATTGGTAATGCAAGTGTCCTAGGCACAGCGGATGACAATGTACTACAAGAGTTGCCTTGTCATGCAACCCTTTGTCGAAGCATAGCCAGGGTACGGCAGGGGGCATGGGCATCCATGACTACACCTCCAGCAACACTTGCAGATATTGATGTCAGCCAGTATCCACTCCCTAGTGGCAACTTCATCCTCCGTAGAAGGTCAGATATGGATGGGACAGATTCCTTGGTACTGCTTACTACAACACAAAATTTGACCGATCTGTGCAGGTCTGACATCGTTCTTGGAGATGGCACCTTCCCCACATGGGCTTATATATGTCGCCAGATGTATACATTACATGGATGTATTGGCACCCCCACCTCAACAAGGATTGTACCCCTGGTGTACTGTCTCATGACACGGAAGTCGGAGACTGCATACACCGCTTTGTGGGAGGTACTGAAGGGTATGGCCGCTGAACAGGGATTCACCTTGTCTCCACAGTATATTATGACAGATTTTGAGAAGGCAGCAAACCATGCCAGCCATGAGGCATTCCCTGGGAGTATTCTGAAGGGATGCCTATGCCATTTTGCACAGATCATCTGGCGCCAGATCCAGCATCACCACCTTGTGGCCCACTATGGCACAGACACTGCTTTCTCAATTACCATCCGCAAGCTAATTGTGTTAGCATTCCTACCATTGGATGATGTTGTCCCTGCATTTCTGGACATTGTGGCTTCCTTACTGGACTGTGCTCAGCCTATTGGCGATTTTCTAGACCATCATTATGTACGAGGCCGACCACGCAGGTATGCATCCCGCTGCTCAGCACAGAAACGAATGCCATCGTCCTACCCTTTGCAGTTTTGGAATGTGTGTGATGTCTCAGAAATGGACTTCCCGTGGACTGACAACCAGGTGGAGGCATGGCATCGTCGGCTGAAAGTATTACTGGGACGCCCTACTGTACAGCTATCCGACCTTCTGCTGCAGCAGGAGCAGAACCTGACAGATACCAGAGGGGAATCTCTTTTGAGGGGGGATGCCTGTGACACCGCATAAGAAGGCTATTGTTGTAAGGGAGCATCACCTAAAGCACATCTTACAACATAAGTGTGACTACAGTGATATGCAGGATTTCCTCCGTGCTGTGACACATTTCTACAAGTTGTGATAATATTTGGGTTTAGTACGCACCAAGCACTACACACATCACATTGCATATTGCATTAATAAAGGCTTTGCCCACAGCACACAGGTTTCATGTTACCACTTTCATGCCCACGTGGCATGCTATGCCAGCCACATGTTCCACTGACAGTTGCCCATGGTGGCTTCTAAGGGGGTGCACGGTGAATCACTGTGGAGGTTTGTATCTGCCACCTGTGGTTAGGGTGCAGGGGATTCCTCAATACTCACAGGGAATTGCCCACAGGCATTTGTCACTGCAGCTAAATTGTCAACCTGCCATGTGTCCACATCCGGCTGTCTCACAGGTTGATGTCGCACTGCCTAGGTGCCTGAACCCTGTTTTCTGTTCTGCTACAGCATACCTATGCATAATCATTTGCATTTTCACATACATTTTATTAATTCTTCACCCTATTTTTAGTGTATGATTGTTTTTATGATTGCTCAGTTTTAACAGTGATCTGATAAAGCCCTATGGGTGAAAGTGATTATCTGTTTTGTTAGTTTTTAATACACTTCTGATTGCAGTTTTTAATTTGACTGCATTTTTATCTGTGATGTTTCTTTGTTTAGCATATTTTCTTAGGTTACTATAGTGTGTGCTGTTTTCTTGATTCACATGCCTCTTGTTGCTTGTTGCTCGCAAACACACACACACACACACACACACACACACACACACACACACACACACACACACACACACACACACACACACACACACACACACACATACATCCTCACTTCAGCTCTCTTGATATTTTTTCTTTCTTTTGGAAGGAACTTTGGTGCTAAATAGCCTTTAGTGAAGGGAGTTTTATGACACCTTGTCCCTGTCTGGAAACAGACTAGGAGTTAGTTACTAGTTCTGCTTTTCAATCTATTTGGACTTTGTTTATTAGCACTCTTTCTGTTTCTTATGTAAGTTTTACATTGTAAAAAATGACGTGTTATTTTAGGCTAGCTTTTAGCTGTAGGCTAGGCTCTTTATTACATATGAGGCTGTCAGTCATGATTTAAGAGCCTTTGTGCTTTTTATGTATATATTTGTTTTCTGGAGGTAAAGCTATTATTGAAATATTGATCTGATGAAGTCCAGGTGGTAAAGGAAAGCAGTTATCATGAATTAAAGAATTAAAGCCGAGTTATTCCAGTGACTAAGCTTGTTTGAGTTTGTTTCTTCAGTACCTTCATAGACAAGGACATTTATATATATATATATATATATATATATATATATATATATATATATAAATATATATATATATATATATATATATATATATATATATATATATATATATATATATAGATATATATATATATATATATATATATATATATATATATATATATATATATATATATATATATAAATATATATATATACAGAGAGAGAGAGAGAGGAAGTTTTGAACTTAGTACTGTTGTTTAATATTGTAATGTTTAAGTGTTTTTATTTTTCATTTTTCGCAAATAAAGAAATGGTCAGCTATCCCCTGACATCTCTGTTGTGGTTTTTGTACTTGTTCATCCTGTGATTCACTTCTTGTGATACCCCCGGTTCCTGGGTGTGAGGCAGATTTGCTAGAGTCATTGGTGAATTCTCTCCAGAGACCTGGCACAAGGGTGTGTACAGCATTGAAATCCATGCAGAACACAGATTATATTCTAGGACAATTTAGAGAACTGACAGAGTGTGCCCCTCCAAAAAAATCAAACCATCTTGTACAGAAATACGACTGCACAAAAAACACAGTGGAAAGCAGAATGCACACTGCTAGAACACTTGTGTGTAAGTTAATGACAGCTTTCCATACATCAGGACAAATCACATAACAGTACTACAAATGTATGGCAATGTTAAACCAAGCTATACAAATTAGGATGGAAGAGCAAAGCTTAGCCACCACCTAGCTAGACTCACAGTTGAATAACGAACACCCCCAATATACCTTGACCCAAATACAGTACCATGCCATGATGAAATTGTAACATGTACCTGTAGAACAAACTGGTATAATCCAGATGGGATATGCTCTATTAAGCAAATCCTCACATGTAAACATTACATGGGATTGCTGGTATGTTTACATAAATTAGTGAAACAATGCACTGGGGTAAAAGATATCCTGTCAGCATCTTTAGATTGCACTGAGAGTGGAATGTATGGGTGACAGCTTCACAGCTCATCCTTACAACATGCAGCATGATTATGTTACACTATATGCACATAACAGTGGTGCATTCATATTTTTGTCATCTCATGGACAAGTAATTATCACTCAACAAAAGTAGGTTGACATACCTATGTAAGTGCCATCCTATAACAGTATATTCTCATGTCAGATATCTTTGAACAAGCTGCATTAACACAACATACATCAAAACTAGTTTGTTATATAGTAATGTGCAAAAACATATGCAATTCTGTCAAGGTTTCAGATTTTGACTTGCTGTCAATGTAAGCCTATTTATAAACAGGCTTCTACCAGGAGCCATATTCATAAAGACGTATCCATACAGTATAGGAAGATAACCTATTGTGAATGCAAGATATTAGAGCTGTGAATCCACAGTTACAGCATAATGTACTGTACCAGGTGATTATTTATACTCAGGGAAAGTTAAAGACAGAAGCACAGCAGGTACAATGTGCTAAAGTTCTGATGTATGATATGAAGAATGATGTAATCACCATTAGGCACAGTGAACAGTGCAACAAAACAAGGTTAATGGTGTATGGACAACAAGAACTAAGGGATTGCATTTACTATGGTACCATGTATCCCTGAACAGTAAATGAGAAGTACTAAGACTGTGACATAAGTAACAGTACAGATATGTATGTAACGTATAGGATCATAGCATCATAGGAGATTACTAGGCTAATGGCTCTGGGGCCCTTACAAGCCTAGCCAAGAGCTTATCCCCAAAAAAGAAACCTCAATCAGCACCTGTTGCCCTGTCAATGAGGAACAAAGGCGGAACACCTGGGACAAATTTGTGGTTACCCATCCACTCATCAAGATTGCGCTTGAAGAGAGCCAGTGACATACTTTGTTTGACGTGTATGGGGAGTCTATTCCAAAGACGGGGCAGCTGACAGCCACTGGAAGACAAACTTGTCTCTCCAGCAGATTTTGTTAATGTCACATATTGGATTTAAGCTTTTTGATTGGGTACAGCGTGAGGAGTTAGACTTACGGGTATGGAACATTTCTAGTAGAGCAGGGTCTGAGATTGCCTTGTAGGTGAGACACAGACATTGGAATTTTCATTCTCCAAACAAAAGCTCACTGAGAGTGGGTTTCTAAATATTGCTTAGATCGTAGAGTCACTGTCTGAACCCATGTATACAGGCAGTTATAAAAACATATCAACATATGAATGTTCATGTGTCTGTCAACATATGAAAATATACTCACATGCATATCCGTAAATATACCTCCATATGTAGACATCTGTTTACTGATTTTATATATATATGTATATATATATATATATATATATATATATATATGTGTGTATATATATATATATATATATATATATATATATATATATATATATATATGGGTCTAGGACACATACTCGACTATCATATGTCCGAATCACAAAACATCGAACACACCTACACGAAAGTGCTTAACATCAAAAAGCGCTTCTGTGTATGTGTAGTTAAAAAAAAATCTACATTTCTGCAGCCCCCCCCCCCTGCACCCCCCACACCCCCTACTTTATTATTTTCACTCTGAGATCGCACTACAGTGGGAAAAAGGGAATTTTCCCTTACCCGCACTGTAGTCCAATCTATGAAACAGGCACACATACATGGAAGCGCTTGTCGATGTTAAGCGCTTCTGTGTATCTGTGTTCGATGTTTTGTGATTCGGACATATGCTAGTCGAGCATGTGTCCGGATCCCATATATATATATATATATATATATATATATATATATATATATATATACATATATATATACATTATATATACAGTACCAAAAAAGCATCCAGCACTCCAAATAAATCCAAAAGCCAAAGTTGTGAGAAGTTTATTAGGCACCTGCCCAACAAAAACACAAATCGGCGACCGGTTTCGCTCAAGGCGTCCTCAGTGTGCATCGTTATCAGGCAAAAGCCCGGATATATATTCCTTAAAGCAGACAAGCTTATTTCGAAATTTAAAGACACAAGCACATGCTTTGTTCTGTTATAACATACACTGTTGTTTAACATCTAGCTAGCAGTGCAAAACTAACACTGTGATATAAATAAAAAAATATAAAAGCAATCATTTTGCTTGTATGGTTTACATCTCAAACCTATATATTAAACTATCAATATATCAATTAAATTTAAAGACTATAACTGCAGCATACTTCCTTTCAAACTGATATGATATGATAAGCCCATACATGTAAAAGAACACATGAAGAAAGCATATTTAAAAAACCATATGAAATAAACCATATAAAAAAACATGTAAAAAAAATGTGAAAAAAATATATGAAAAAACTATATGATACCCTCCACCAGAATATATCTATACAATTACCCGACCGCTATCTTCTACAACTGGAACTATATATATATATATATATATATATATATATATATATATATATATATATATATATATATATATACTATTACTAGCAGAATTAAAAAAAATTCTCTAGGTAATGTTACTAATTATACATAAAACATACACCTGATATTTGGTGTATAATGTATTCTAACCTAACTGAATTCTGCTATGTTGTATTATAACTCTGCTTTTTATATTTTGTTAAATAACACCATTTATCAACATATATATACCCTCTGTTGTATTTAGAAAGACTAAAATACTATGTTTTCATCTATTCCTATCTTTTTTACCAATGATCATTGAGGTCAGGTTTAAATAATGCCCCCAAATTCACTATCCATCTGCGCTCTTTTTGTGTTAATATCCAATGTCGGTTACTTTCATTGGTATCTTGCATTACTACCATATCTAAGCCTATAAACACAAAATGTGCTGTTGTATGAGCCATTTTGTGTTTATATAAAGCACTGCGTGGTCTCTGACATTTAATGTCGCTAATGTGAAGAGCTATTCTCTGTTTGAATATACAGGAAGTTTGTCCCACATAAAATGCACCGCATTGGCAAACTGCCATGTAAACAACCCATGAACTGTTACAAGTAATAAGATATCTAATATCAAACACTCTTTTGGTGTTGACCGATGTAAATGACTTTGTTTTTGCCTATGTTTAGAATATTTGCATGTGCCACAAAAAGTACTCCCCACTATGTTCCTGTGAGTAGACTTCTTTATTATACCCTTTTTAAAGGAAGACAAATGTTGTCCTATGCTCTTACCCTTTCTATACCCAAAGTGACATTCTTGATCAACGAAGTTAGTAAAAAATGTGTCAGAATGCAAGATGTGCCAATGTTTAGCCAATATATCCTTTATTTGAAAGGTATTACTACCATAGGTAGTAATAAACCTTACATATTGTGCATCATCTTGATGTACAGTATCAATCAATAGTGTAGATCTGTCCATTTGGCTAGCTGCCCTGTGTGCCTTTTGACACCACTTTTTTTGTAACCCCTGCTTGTAAACCTCAATCAGCAACTGTTGCCCTGTCAATGAGGAACAAAGGTAGAACACCTGGGACAAATTTGTGGTTACCCATCCACTCATCAAGATTGCGCTAGAAGAGAGTCAGTGACATACTTTGTTTTACGTGTATGGGGAGTCTATTCCAAAGACGGGGCAGCTGACAGCCACTGGAAGACAAACTTGTCTCTCCAGCAGATTTTGTTAATGTCACATATTGGATTTAAGCTTTTTGATTGGGTACAGCGTGAGGAGTTAGACTTACGGGTATGGAACATTTCTAGTAGAGCAGGGTCTGAGATTGCCTTGTAGGTGAGACACAGACATTGGAATTTTCATTCTCCAAACAAAAGCTCACTGAGAGTGGGTTTCTAAATATTGCTTAGATCGTAGAGTCACTGTCTGAACCCATGTATACAGGCAGTTATAAAAACATATCAACATATGAATGTTCATGTGTGTGTCTACATATGAAAATATACTAACATGCATATCCATAAATATACCTCTATATGTAGACATCTGTTTACTGATTTTATATATATATATATATATATATATATATATATATATATATATATAGATATCTGTGTGTGTGTCTGTGTATCTATCTATCTATATATATATATATATATATATATATATATATATATATATATATATATATATATAGATAGATACACATACATGGAAGTGCTTGTCGATGTTAAGCACTTCCGTATGTGTGTTTGATGTTTTGTGATTCGGACATATGCTAGTCGAGCATGTGTCTGGATCCCATACATATATATATATATATATATATATATATATATATATATATATATATATACACATATATATACACACATTATCTGTGTGTGTGTGTGTGTGTGTGTGTGTGTGTGTGTGTGTGTGTGTGTGTGTGTGTGTGTGTATATATATATATATATATATATATATATATATATATATATATATATATGTCTTAATTTGTGATTTGTTGTAGAGTTGACTGGTAAGAGCAGTTTTATTTGAATTTATATTGCATTTGTTATTACTATTAGGGTCATGGGTTCATAGGTAGCCACTAGGCTATCTGCCCAAAGGCATTTATAAGCCTAGCCGGAAAGTGTTGGGTTTCTCCACCCCCTTAGATTAGTTCCCTGTGCCTCTGTCCAGCAGAGCCATTGAAGTGATCCCCGGGATAAACTTTCTGTTTCCCATCCACTCATCAAGGTTTCTCTTGAAGAGCGTTAGTGAGGAGCTCTGCTTAATGTAGACTGGAATCTTATTCCAGAGCAATGGAAGTCTCTGGGACAGGACTCTATCCCTCCAGCACATCCTATTTATTGTTGTGGTGAGGTTTAGATCCCTAGAGCGTGTGGCTCGAGGGGATATGGTTTTCTTTAGGTGGAGCATGTCCATCAATTCTGGGTTGGACATGGCATTGTATGTCAGGCATAGATCACCTCTGAATAGGTGGTATGCAGCTGAGTACAGCTGGAGTTTCTTCAGTCGAGCTGCATAGAGCATCTGTTTGAGGCCAGTGATCATCTTGGTGAGGTATTTCTGTGGTCTTTCCAGCTGTTGCAGGTGTCTTGTAAGGTACAACCCAAATGGGGTGTTGTACTCTATGATGGGTCTGACGAGTGATGCATAGAGGGGCACAATGACCTCTTTTGATCTGGATGCAAACCCTTTTGTGATTAGGTGGGCCACATAGAAGGATTTTCTAACCACTTTGGCAATGTGATTATCAAAGGAGAGATTATTATCTAGTTGGGTCCCCCTTATTATGTCTTCCGTATTTAGGGGGCTATCACCTATGTGGTATTTTGTGGATACTTTGCTTTTTCCAAAGAGGATGACTATGCACATTTTTGGCATTTAGCTTGAGGCCATGGTTTTGACACCAGGTATCAGTCTCAGTGAGACCCTTTTGGAGGATGTCTGTGTCAGCCAGACAGTCAAATATAGTCCTTAGTTTGCAGTCGTCTGTGAACTTGGTCAGCCATAGACCTCCTGTGCTTGTCTGTACCTCTGAGAAGTATATGCCAAACAGGAGGGGTCCTAGGACTGAGCTCTGGAGAATGCCACTTGTAACCAGTTTAGAGTTAGACCTAGCTCCCGCAACTCTTACCAAGTGGGTTCTGTCTGTGAGCCAGCTGGCAACCCATCTCGTGACGTAGGGGTTTATGTTCAGGCTGGTGAGCTTGTCTATAATACCAGAATGGGGAATGGTGTCAAAGGCCTTTGCTAGGTCAAGGTAGGCTGTGTGGACCACCTTTCCTTCATCTATAGCCTTGGTAACTGTCTCAAAGAAGTCCACCAGGTTTAGGAGGCATGATCTACTCTTAACAAAGCTGAACTGGGTAGGGTCCAGTGTTTGGAGGTTCCCAATGTCTCTGTTAACGAGATCCATGATGATGCGCTCCATAGCCTTGCAGACCAAGCTAGTCAGGTTTATCAGACGATAGTTCCCAGTGTCTGTTGTGGCTCCACCTTTATGGAGCAGAATAACCATTGTGTAGCCTGCGAACAGGCTGAGTTTGAACAGTGTGTTTAGGTGAGGGGTTAGTTCATCTTTGAGCTTATGTAGGATGCAGCCTGGGACACCATCCGGTCCCATTGATGCTGTGTTTTTGGCTTTGGAGAGGGCTGTTTTAACCTGAGTGTCTATGATTTCAGAGGCACTACATTCTTTTGGTATGGTTATGGGCCCTTTTAGGGGTGAGAGGGGGGTGAAGTTTGCACTGAACCTGTCTGCCAGGATGTTGGCGATATCGGTCGGTTCAGTGTATTTTGTGCCATTCTGCACTAACTCCGAGCAAATCTGAAAATTGCCACTTAGATTCTTGACATAGCTAAATAATGACTTGTGATTATCCTTGGAGTCCTTGGCAATTTTTCTTTCGAAGCTAGCCTTGGATGATTTTATGAGGGGTTGTAGTTTCTTGCTGATACTGATCAGGGATGTCTTCCCTTCTTGGAATTTTACTCTTTTTCTGTACTAGCTTCCTCCTTCTATTGTATAGTGTGTTTATGGCAGGGGGTCCACCAGACTGGTTTCCTTTTCTTGGAGGAGTGACTCTTGGTTTTGCTTGGTATAGCACAATCCATGCATTCTTGTAGGTGTCCGTAGAATGCATTAGTAAAGGATTTTGCAGGTTGGGCAGCATTATTCTTTAGCATGGGGGCTTTGAAACTTTCCACCTCGGTCTTAAAGAAAAACTCCACCCTAGAACTAAAATAATATGTTTTTTTGTTTCAGTCTATCTTTGTTTCCAGACCTATTTTAACACCTAAAATTGACTCTAAGTGCTTTATTTGTAATTTTAGTCTGTTTACCACAACATGGCTACCGATGGGGCTTGCTATATCAACGTGATCTTCTTTTCCTTCAAGCCTTTCTCTTTCCCATAAAGCATTTCAAGTCTCCTTTCTGTGACTCATGCCAGACACAAGGAAGTAGCTGTGAATTCCCGTGCCATTGCCATATAATGGGAAATCTGTGACACACTGTCAGTTTGTATTCCTTCTGTCTTTTGCTAATCATTCTTATTTATGTTCAGAGCTTGCTTTACAGTATAATTTGAAGTTATCTAGTAGCAGCCAGAGTTGTAGCTAAACTGGATGCCTTTGTTCTAAATGTTCTTTTGAAGTCCAGCATGAATTGACAGTCCCCTCCTCCCACACTACTACAGAGGTGTGAAAACTGTCACTGCAACTGACAGCTCCGAATTGAAAGGAAGGGAGTGCCATTTCAAATTTCTTCCCCTCTGCCTGCAGAATCATTTAGTTCTTTACTTTGTTTGGCAGCAGCAGAAAGATTTATGTAAACAATTTCAAATTACACTTCGTAAAACAGTTGCGGATATTTTTTTGATTATTTCATTGTGTTTTTTTTTATTTCCTCCTTATTTCTACAAGACATTATTATGTTAACTTATTTTTGCTTTACAATCTATTTGAGGAACATCAGCCTAGTGACATGTTGTTTCTGTATTTTCCATGACATTTACATCATCTCCACACATTTTAAAGGACTGTAAAACAGTAGATTGCAAACCTGTGTCTATGATGCTGGCACAGTAAAAGAATGTACTGAAAACTCACTGTATTCTATACTCCATGTAGTGAATTTTTTTTCCGAGGGGGTGCTACTAATTATTTTGTGCATTTATGTATCACTTCCATAATGCAGCAAACATGCATTATGGAAGCTTAACATGATCTTCTCTAATTCAGCTGAAACTATTTAGCAATACTCTAGTCCTTTAACCGTGATAGTAAATTTATTTTGAGGCACTCCCTGCCTGTCTTTGCACACATTTTCAATCTTACTGTTACACTGATCATATATCGAGTTGTTAATTGGCAGTAGACACTACTCAGCCAAACACAGTTATTCATATTTTTCACATTACTAATTTTGCTTTGGCCTCTTTAAAACAACAAAAGAGACGTATGCAGTTTGCAGAAAACACCACGTAGGAGGGTTTACACCCTTCACTAAAATAAGGACTGCAGCATCCAATTTGCAATTGTACTAACTAAACTTGTCAAGTCAGGCAGTAAGCACACCGGAGTAATACTACTGCCAGTATCATGAGTACAGTGACAACTTTGCCTCCCTAATTTTCCTGTCTACATTATTACAAGTCACTGTACCAGGCAGTGCTGTGTGTCCTTTTGGCAATATTGCACATCGTAGTCCAGGTTCTCCTAAATATTGCCACCTGAGGTCCAACAGCACAGGTCATAGTGCTCTCCCCTTTGAGTAAATGTGTGAAGGCCCTGTAAATTACTTAAGGGTACCTAAAATACATGTATCACATCAAAACAAACCCCTTTGCCATCGACTTTATGACTGCTGAATAATGTTACTCTGTCTCACACTGTACATCAGACTTTAGTACATGGTCACACAAGTTACAATGTGTCAAGGGTACCAGCCATCATCTGCACAGGTGACAGGGAGCACACTACACAAAGGCTTGCACTATAAACACTGTTAGGAGGGCATAACTGCTACACAGGATTTTGAACATTGTGATGCCTGTGTCATGTCACCACCTACTTGCTAATCATGCTCATGTCTAGCAATTAATGGCTTCTCAGTGATTGTGCAAGAGTGTCTATGGAAACTGGTTCCTGCTAGTTCCATAAGCTCGATGTATTTTTGGTATACAGTACATACATCATACATACACTGGCTTTGCTTGGTCTGATTTTTCTCTTTATCCCTGGGCATGGCCCTATTAAATTCAATGCCCTACTGCAACTAACAGACTCTCTTTAATACTAAAGCCTCTCAAATAAAAATAATGATGCAATTACATATATGAAATAGTCCTGAACACACAAAACCATGCTCGACCAGTACTATACTTATTCTACGGGTGTGCCTGCTTCCACTGTGCCAAAATAAGGATACAAGATTTTCAATGCAATTAACTATGTGCATGAATGTTTGCTATAACACATATAGTAATTCATCATCTGCACGTCCACTAATTAGTAGCATTGACGTACCACTGCTTCTCAATTGTATGTTACAAGCAGTCCATCCACCGATCATTGCGCTTCCCTTCCCTTAGCACATCGAACATTCTTAATAGTGTCACACCGCCAAGACTTCAAGTCAGCAGACCATAACCATTAGGTTTTCCTTCCCTTACAACATCTTACATAGCTGGGTGTCAGGCACGTCAAGTCAACTGACAATGACCATTGCAGCTGTTAAGTGTTTCCTATTACACCACCACAGAATGTAATCAACTGACTGCCATTGAACCCTCCCATTCCCTCTCCTTTGCCAGTGCATCATGCAAAAGGCACAGTTTCAACAATCATACCTGTCATGGGTCACAGTCTCAATGTCCATCATCCTTGGTACAGCATGCGTCTGCAGTGTTCATGTCCAGCAATGTGCAGTGAGCTGATACCTGTTCCAGCTGGTATTCTTGAATGCTGTTATCACTATACATTTTATCTTCACACTATAACCACTTTGAATATGGCAACCTAGAGCCAATGCCACTCTTACTCCAACATAATTCCTTCACCATAAAAAAACAATCATGTATAACACACTATCATGACATTTCCTTTCACTAACAAGTATGAGTATTGTCTACCTTTCAAACTCGCTTATGAGCTGTCATCTTTGCTTCAAGGGCTATCGATATTAACTTAATCACACTTACCTTGGCTGTAAATTTCCTTTGTGCAATATTTACCATGAGTACTCTGCCGATACTTTCACTTCATTCAGGTTATATTTCTTCAGTTGGTAACTCCACATTCACATCACCTGTAAATGCACATCGATAACACATAATGTTAGGTTACAGATATAAACACACATGTATGACTTAATCCAGCTTGCATGCTGTAAAATCACAAGTGATACCCACCTTTGCTATCATTTTGGTAATTCTGGCATCCATGTCAAATATCATTTCCATCGTCACTTGGATGGTACTCCCAAGAAAGGTTCAGGACAGCAACGATTTCATTACTGTAAAATGCATCAGCCAACTTTCACATCAGTTTTTCTCAATCACCAGGACTCATAGACGACAGAGAACCATTGGAAAAAATGACACCATTATATGCATACACACTTTACATGGATCAGCTGTTGCTCTGTATATATTAATACCCACTCAGACAACTCATTTTCAGCTACTATACACTGACATGTCACCTCAAATATAACACGTTTGCATGTCATTATCTAAGGCCAGTCCCTATTTTCTCACTCATACCACCCAATCTAAGGCCAGTCCCTATTTTCTCACTCATACCACCCATGTTCAAAGCAATACAAGCATTCACCATAAATACGGGGAAACGGGGATAGATACCAAGACTAACTTCAGCTGATACAGTGCAAGTGACACAAATTGAATGTCCCATCCCATCCACCAGCTTCATTACACTTTCAAACATGAGTTAACACCAGCTTCTGTCACTTTCAAAGGGCATATAAAGCTTGAGCGACTCAACCACTTCAGAAATTTTCACTAGTACTGCCTCTTCCTTCATTTGTTAATGTACTGAATGACACTATTGAGATTGGTCACTTCTGTCAGTCTTGCAGATGGACACTGTTTCTCGCGTAATATTTCAGTAACTGCCCTGCCTACAATTTCGTGCATGTGACAGAAAATGAATGGCCCATCCCATCCAACAGCTACATTTAACTTTCATAAATGAGTTAACAACTGCTTCTGTAACTGCCTAATCATGACTGTCTGACTTACCAAAGAAATATGAAGCTTGACGGACTCTACCATTTCTCATATTTTCAATACTGATGCTTCTACCTGGATTTTTTTCGGTACTGAGTGACAGTAGTCAAATTGGTCACTGCTGTCAAAGTCTCGCAGACTATCTGACACTGTTTTGCACTTAATATGTAACAATTGCACTGCTTAAAATTTTGGCTCCTTTCACATACACACATGATAAGCAACTTACCTTAATTTATCCTGGACTCAGTTACTTAGCAAATAGTCTTAACTGTAAATTTTTTTACATGTACCTTACTACTGCGGAAGCGGGACTGTAACCATACAATCACAGTATTTTTCTCTGGCTGTTCAGATCTAGCTATGTTTCAGGGCAGCTCTGGTACTTCCATTGGTTCCACACTCAGACTACCTGTCTTGGCAGACACTACGTTCATCATGAGGTCATAGATGTAGTCATACTTCCTACTTTCAAATATAGGCTTTGCTATCCACTCCTGCTTGGCCTTGGGATACACTATTCATAGGTTCATAGGTTCATAGGTTCATACTAGGCTATCTGCCCAAGGGCATTTATAAGCCTAGCCCAGAGTTTTGTGGCTTTCGCCACCCCATTAGTTTGGAGGATACCATGCCCATTATTTTGCTGTGCCTCTGTCAAGCAGTGACACTGAGAAAATCCCTGGGGTATATCTGCGGTCACCCATCCATTGGTCAAGATTTCTCTTGAACAAAGCCAGCGAGGTGCTCTGCCTCATATGTACCGGGATTTTGCTCCACAGCATAGGGAGTCTCTGGGTGACAAATCTGTCCCTCCAGCACCGTCCTATTAATAACCGTGTCAAGGTTTAGGTCTCCCGCCCTTGTAGTTCTGAGGGATCTAGATTTTTTGAGGTGAAGCATGTTCATCAATTCTGGGTTGGACATGGCCTTGTATGTCAGGCACAGGTCACCTCTGAGCAGACGGTAAGCGACTGAATAGAGCTGAAGTTCCTTCAGTCGGGCAGCATAGGGCATATTTTTGAGACCCTTTATCCTTTTGGTGAGGAACTTTTGGGGCCTTCCAGCTGCTGCAGGTGTCGTGTCAGATACATTCTGAATGGGGCATTGTACTCAATCATTGGTCTGATGAGTGATGAGTACAGGGGGACGATGACTTCCCTTGATCTAGATGTGAATCCCTTCATAATCAGGTGGGCAATGTAGAAGGTCTTCCTAACTACTTTGGCTACGTGAGTGTCAAATGAAAGATTACTGTCAACCTGGGTACCCAGGTCCCTGATAACCTCTTCTGTGCTTAGTGGGTTGCCGCCTATATGGTAGCTAGGGGTAGCCTTGTTTTTCCCGAAGGGTATGACTATGCATTTTTTGGCATTTAACTTTAGGCCATGGCTCTGGCACCAGTTTTCCATATCTATAAGACCCTTTTGAAGGATATCTGTGTCAGATGTGTTCTCAACTATGGCGCCCAGTTTGCAGTCATCTGCAAATTTTGTCAGCCATAATCCTCCTGTGTTTACTTGTACTTCTGAAAAGTAGATGCCGAACAGGAGAGGGCCCAGGACTGAGCCCTGTGGGACACCACTTGTGACAGGCTTTGAGTCTGACATGGCACCAGCAACTCTGACCCTGTGGGTTCTGTCACTTAGTCAATTTGCAACCCATCTTGTGACGTATGGGTTTACATTTAAGCTGATGAGTTTTTCAATGATACCTGAGTGGGGTATTGTGTCAAAAGCCTTTGCCAGGTCGAGGTAGGCTGTGTGGGCTGCCTTTCCCTCATCGATGGCCTTGGTGACTGTTTCGAAGAAGTCAACCAGGTTTAAAAGGCATGATCTGCCCTTGACAAAGCCAAACTGGGTCGGATCCAAAGTCTGCAAGTCTCCTGTCTTTATTTATGAGTTCCATTATGATCCTCTCCATAGCTTTGCAGATCAAGCTTGTCAAACTGATGGGGCGGTAATTTCCCGGGTCGGTGGAGGCACCGCCTTTGTGAAGTGGGACCACAGTTGCCGTACGCCACTCCTTAGGCACATATCCTGAGGTGAGGCTAAGATTAAACAGCTGCCCTAACTGAGGGTTTAATTCCTCATTGAGTTCATGGAGCACACATCCGGGGACACCATCTGGTCCCATGGATGCTGTGTTTTTTGCCTTGGAGAGAGCAGTTCTCACCTGAGCGTTAGAGATGTTTGGGGGGCTATAATTCTCTGGTATAGATATCTCACCTTTTGGGGGGGAGAAGTTTGCACTGAACCTGTCATATGTTGGAGATGTCTGTAGGTTCAGTAATTTTTACATCATTTTGAACTAATTCTGAGCATATCTGGGAGTTTCCTCCCAGGTTTCTAACATAGCTAAAGAAGGCCTTATGACTGTCCTTTGAGTCCTTAGCGACTCTTCTCTCAAAATTTGCCTTGGATGATTTTATGAGAGATCTTAGTTTTTTACTTATAATGATCAAGGGTGTTTTCCCTTTTAAGGATTTTGCTCTATCTTGTAGTAGCTTCCTCCTTTTGTTGTAGAGCTTGTTTATGGCTGGGGTCCACCAAACTGGACGCTTGCCTTTGGTACAAAGAGTCTTTGTTTTGTTTGGGATTGCCTGATCCATGCAGTCATGTAGGTGCTGGTAGAAGACATTTGTAAGTGATTCAGCAGCTTGAGTAATGGTTTCCGCAGTCTCGGGGGCCTTAAAAGAGACCACACTAGCCTTTAGAAGTGTGAAGTTGGCTTTTGAGAAGTTCTTCACTGTGGTCTTTTTTATCTCAGGTGGGGGCGGGATGTGGACTTCCAGTGAGATTAGTTTATGGTCTGATCTCACCAGTGAAGGGTATACCTCCGGTGTTGAACATTGTGACCCCATGTTCGTGATGATGAGATCTAGTATGTTATCTCCTCTTGTGGGGATGGTGACTAGTTGTTCCATGGCATTAGAGTTTATGAACTCTAGGAACCTTTGGGCTAGAGTATTTGGGCTTGAGTAGTGATCCCAGTCTATATTCGGGTAGTTGAAATCACCTAGTATGATGGTGTTTGGAGATACATTTATCCCCTCCAATGTTTTCAGGAAAGCTACGTGAGGTTCCTGAGATTGAGAGGGTGGCCTGTAACATGATACAAATTGTAGAGCAGTCTTGCCTATGGTTAATTGCACCTGGATGGTCTCCGATGCATCGTGCATTGCCACCAACCTAGAGGTGTGGGTGTTCTTGATGAATATAGACACCCCCCCTCCTTTCTTGGTGTTGTCCTGATTTTGGGGCCGGAACGCATGATATGAGGTAAAACCTGATAGTGCCGGGGTGCTCTCAGGAGCCTTGAACCAGGTTTCAGTCACAGCACAGACATCGATGTTCTCCATACTGAGAAGGACCTCGAGTGCGTGCATCTTGAGGTTGAGACTTCTGGCATTGAGCAGCATTACCCTTAGTTTTTTTCCTTTTTTGTGTTCTAGGGTGGTAGGTTTAGAATTTGAGCCTTGCCTAAAAAAAGGCACTATGGGGGTGGCAAGAGCCTTTATCTCTTTTCACCAACTGGCCTGGAGCGACTAGAGGGGTATCTAATAACTAAATGCTCCCTATTTTGATTTGCATTGTGGTCCAAGACAGCTAACAATGTTCTTGCTTTCATGCCTCCATAGCTAAAGTGCTCTAACTTTGGACAGTAACGACACAGCAATTCATGGAATACCTCCAGATTGTCAGTATGACAAAACTTTGTCGTCTGCTTCAGATCTTTTATAAACAGTGTGCTACTTACAATCTTATGCAGTGCACTGTGGCACTCCCCTCCTTCCTCTAGCCATTTCTTTTCAGTCCCATGAGGGACTGGTACTTCATGTGGACATTTCACATATTTTGTTGCACCCCCCAACTGTGTTGGTCAATCACATGACATGACAGGGACAACCATTTTTCCATAAATAATACTGGATCACCCTGACACATTGCTGTACACCACCACAAGTGATTACAAATACTCCGACACCATGACGGTAAACCCTCTTGTCCTTTCTGTTTGGCAACCAGCATAATTTTTTACGAATGCTTTTGCACATGTGCCAAATGTCAAACTGATGATCTATGTCAGTAAATTGAGTATGCATTAGTGATGCTATACCCCGATGCCTATCTGTTGCTACTACTCCAATACTCACACCCTTACTAAGTAAATTTCTCATGCACCTCTCAAAACCTATCTTCTCAAGTCCCACTGATGCCACTCCTTCACAGATCTGTTCCACAGCAAAATCTAGTATGTATCCTGTGTCTAAATCCATCATACTGTAGGTACAGTTCTTAGCGGAAAATCCTGGACTGTCACAGCGTCCATCACCACCTAACCTTATCAGTCTCCCTTCAAGGTCCTTCAGCAGCTCCTTCTGATGCTCATGCCAATGGAATTGCACAACTGGGAAAAGATATTGACTCTGTATGTCATAGAATGTCATCTTTCCAATGAATTCTACACCTAGGTAGGCACAAAACTTTGATATGTGTGCGTAAGTACTACCGCTGAACAGTACTGTGGTGGCACTCATTAGGTTGCCTGCTGGCATTTGACCAAGCAGTGGTTGGCTTTCCCAGCTTAGAATTTCATGTCCATTAAAGCAGGACACTTTAACACAAACAAAAGTTCCAAGTATGGTCTTCTTCTCAATTTCACAAGCTGCTACCCTGCACACTGGACAGATACGTTTCATCAACAAGTTATCGAGGCATGCCTCAAAAGCAATGATTTTTTTTTTTGTCCAACAACGTCTTCCTCCTCTGACAATTCCTGGAATGAATCACCTGCCTCAGACTGAGACATGCTTATTGAGGATTCTCCCCAGTCTGGGTCTTCCTGATTCTCAATACTCATATTTCCTACGCTTCCTTCAGACATACAGTCCTCACTACTGTTGTCACTACACATGCTGCCCTCATTTTGTTCTTGGACCTGCACTGGTTCAATGCAAGACTGTACCACTGAATGATGATTACTCGTACTCTCTACATTAGTATGACCTACATCTTCTTCTGTGCTTGGCTGCAAAGCATTTTTCTTCTGTCTGCATTTTGACACCTTACTGTAATTGTGATCTACAAGTTTTTGCACTACTACTTCTGGAAATTGAATAGCAGCATTATGGCTTTGGATCAACTTTACTTCAGATTTGTTACTAATAGTTTCTGGTATATTTGCCTGCATTCCAACACTTACTGCAGCATGCATATTTTGGGTCTCTCAGGACTTGTTCTTCAACTTACCTGTTTTTCTGAATCTGCTAATCATTACCTCACTGTTGTCCACAATGACCTCTGTGCAGACTGGTACAAGTTCCGTCTTCACCTGTTTAGAATCCAAAGAATAGTCATCCTTAGCAGTTTATCTCATAAATGATTGTCATACATTATAATTAGCATACACAGTAAGGCTGAGTACATAAAAAGCCTTGCATCAGTTTCATGTCTAAAAAAGAACCTTTTCACTGACACAGTGGCATATCACACCTGATTTACAATTTCTACTTAAGCTTCCATACAGTAGTCTGCCATGTCCTCAGACTGACATTGTGGCCTACCAGCCAACCAATTTCAAGAGAAACGCACCTTTGAAATTGGTACTGTAAATACATCAGACACATGCAGCCATAGCCGGTTTTAGGCACCAGCGAACCTCGCTGGCTGCCCTAGTCCTGGGGGGCCCCCAACCACTGCAACTTATGTTATTTTGATATTTTGTAACATGTCTGTCAAACCAACAAAAGCTAATACAGCAAGCTTGTATACTTAAACCAGGTAAGTAACAATAACTCGTATTTATCTCCTTCAAAATTCAAAGATCTTTAGTTATAGAAACAGTATTTTTCAAGTAACAAACTTTACAATTTCATTAAATATTTTGCCAATGATATAATGCTCCAGCCTAGTTAAGCCCTGCTGGTGGACATCCTCTTCACTAAAATTAACAACATAGCCAGCTTTAGGTACCTGCAATAACTGTGGCTGCAGGGGCTTAATCCTCATTGACTGCGTGGGGGCCCCATAAAAGCTGCTGTTGGTTGGGGAAAAATGAGGAGAAAAAATGTATTAATTTTCAATTACACTCTTTAACCTGAACAGGACTGTAATATGACCCTGTTAGGACAAAGCTGTAATGAAGATAATCAAAGTAAGCACTAGAGAGGTCAGCAGCCCAGGGTGACCGATCTCAGTGCAATGCTTCTAATCTTCAGGGATGGTTTCTTCTTCAGGGTTTTTATATATACTGGCAGAACAACTGATACTATAACTCAACGTTTTGCTGAAGAATTCTGTTCAGTGATAAAATAATAGTATAATAAAGTCTCAAAATGAGGAACATATTTTATATATTACTCTAATTCACTTAAAAGTTACTAGAATAACACATTTTGCATCAACATGCTTTTTTAGACAATAAGTGTAAAACTCTACTTGATTAAGTGTGACAGAGTAAAATTATGAGACAAAATCAGGAAGATCTGTGAAATCAGGGATAGTAATAGGTATTATTTTACTACTTACTGAAGTAAATAAAATTGTCATATCCCTGTTGCTGTTTGATGACTGCTAAACAGTTGTCACTGATCTTGTGTAGCAGTACTAGTGTTGTACAATGTATTGGTATTTGCTGAAATAAGTACAAAATTAACATTGCTGTGGCATGTGTGTGTGTGTGTGTGTGTGTGTGTGTGTGTGTGTGTGTGTGTGTGTGTGTGTAAAATATCACAGATTTTTATCAATCCACACATCCAATAATGCCGGAACACACGTTATTCTTCTGGGTATCAGTAAAAATGTAGCTAACAAGTGATTATATTTCAAAGTAAGGCATAATGTATGTCCTAGGCATTCAGATACTTAGATCTTCTAGGTATCGGGTGGCCTCCACTCCCTAGACTGTATAAATAGATACAGGGGGCTCCCTTAATCATCCTTGACAGTGGGGACCCCAAAAAAGCTGTTTTTGGTTGAGGAAAAATGAGCAGAAAAAAATGCTTTCATTTTCTGATTGCACTCTTTAGCCTGGATGGAGTTATGATATGACCCTGTTAGGATAAAACTGATAATGGCCTCTGTCCTCACCCACAAACATTCTAAAACATCCCTGCACAGATGTTTGTGTACAGAAATTTACCCTAGGTTATGTGGGGGCTGAAAATTGTGTAGTCATCCTTTCCTTTCTTTTCTAACAGACCTCAGAGGTATAAGAAGAAGGTTACTTTAGCTCTTGTAGGGCAGTGTACTGCCTGGTAGCAGCAAAGTAGAATACATTATTGCAGTCATTATTTATTTTCACTTTCCTCACAATCAAACATCAGGCACATATACAGCTGGTTGCCTTTGTGGGTTAGGATTGAGGAGTAAGTAGGGCCGCTATGTACATATATTTCATCAGTCACTTGAAATACATGACTGTGGCCATTTGAACCTCTGCTTTCATCCCAATCTAACACCAGAGGGTGCATAGGCAGTGACTGTCTTTTTGGGAGGATTAGTGAGACAGGCAGTATTCCCATACAGGATCTGTGTATCCTCATAATTGACTTTTTAATTTACTTGGAGCTCTTATTTTTGTCAGCTTTGAATTTTAAGTCCTGTACAACTTATGTCTTCATTGAAAGAAAAGACTGACATTCTTTTTCCTTACTCCAATTTTTGTTTAGGCCACTTTTGGATTAAAAGGTTAGGAAATGCTCTAGTTTCTGGGGACAGTGGCTTAATGGAGTTAGTTCCTAAATGGTTATTACTATGCTGACTTGGTCAAGAAAGTATATCGGAAAGACAGAAGGAAAACTAAAGCTGAACAGCAACACTGAATTTCTTTCCTTAATCATCATTTCTGTTCAAGCCATCATTGGGTTAAAAAAACTTAAAAAGCACTTTAGAGCATATATAAAGTTATGGCTTCTTGAAAAAGCTGAAGAAAAAAAGTAATGTGCATAAGTGGAAAGCCCAACATGGGGAAAACAGAGGGGAACACTGGAGGGTGTGTGTGTGTGTGTGGTTTTTTTTTGGCGAGGATTGAAACAGTAACCAGTGCCTAGGGTTCCATTGCATATTAGATCTGTTCTGTACATAGAGTTGTTGTAATGTATCCTTGTTACACCTAAATGTCAGTAACTGTAAATGTCCCTTTGTGAGATGGGCCAACACAGTGTGGTATGTATGCCTGTTGTAATAAGATAATTGTAGCTACAGGTCAGTCTGTGTGTACTACTCCTAAAAGCCTGCAGCATGAACTAAAAATATGGATAGAAGTAGTGGCAGTGACAGGGTAATACTTAGACTGAAAGTGGCCAGGGGGCCCCCAACTTGACATTCGCTGGGGGCCCCCAAAATGCTAACACCGGCCCTGCATGCAGCTATTATACACTTGTCCATGCCATATCCCTTAAAAATGTTTCAATTTTGTGTGGTCTGTTTTTCTGGACAAGCTGACTGTAAACAAAGTGCTACAATGAAGGTCCCAGGTGCCAAGGCATGTAATCCAAAAGTCCACTGCAAAACCCAAAACAAACTACGGTCATTACTGAATCACAACACAAAGGAATCACTGTACACTGATATCATCTGCTATTGCACTGATGTACTAATTAGTACATATCACTTACATAAGTAGGATGAAAGCCTGAGTCCATGTACACACTGGTACTCTGCTCAGTAACGTCCATCTGCATTCCCTCACAGCAATCATCATGCTCCATAACTGATGCATGCTGCTATTAAGCCAAATGGAGAAGAAATAAGAGTTAAACATTGAAGTATGCATCGCTATCCATTTATGTATACACACCCTTGAGTTTTGTTGAATGTGTCAGTGCCCACTGGTTAAGTGCCCTCTTCTCACCAGTGGGCTATTCACAATATTTTTCGAAAGTTGTGTGCATTTGTACCCAGGATTGTGCAACTTCCCCTTTCTAATACACATTACTTCTGCATGAGCTCTTCACACAATTCAAATCCTACAGACCCTCCTGTTTCAATCAACTCTATACTGAAACATTCCATTACAGGAAAGTGTTACTGATAAGACTCTTATCCCCTTAACTTTTGATTTTGTTCTGCTTTAACAGTGTGGGCCATGAGAACATCCATCCTGTAAATGCACACCTTACTAAGATTTAACTACTCATACTTCCACGTCCGTGTGGGGTCTAACTGATACTCACAGAGATGTACAACTGTTAGTCAACTGTACCATAGTCACTCACATATCTATTTTCCAATTATCTAATATTGAAATTTCCCGCTATCATTTCAGTACAAATGTAATTATGCATAGCACTAATGCCTTACTTGTACACCATTCTGCACAAATTGCAAAATGGAGTGCATAGGCTACTTTCAAGTGTACTTTTGCCTGATGCAACCAATTTGATTTACTTGCATAGTACTGATTCTGTCTGGCTCATCCAAATGCTCTTGTACAGGCTGTGGTTCTGACAGCAGGTCCTCCACAAGCTGGAAAATATAGGAGAACAACTTCAGATACTACATTGTAACCTTTACTTGACCTAGTGATCTTGATGCACTTGCAAGTGCATCTACAACAGTAACATTTCTGCACACCACTTAGGTCGCAAATACAAGTACAACAGTAATATTTCTGCACACCGCTGATGTAGTACAAAAAATCCAATATTTAACAACCTTCTCTGTATCTCCACCTGACTTTAGACTATAGATAATGTTGTGATATTTCACATGAACTTCATTCAGTATGTAACTCACAAGTGACATCACCATTAGAGTGACTATATACAAGCCTGGTATTGCTTAATGCTTAAAGTTTGATTTCTTAATACTGGCAGTTGGACACTAGTGTCCTGACATCTTTTAATAGTCATTGTCACTGTAAAAGCAGACATACCTTTCTTCGCATATTCTGATCAATAAGTTGCACCGAAGTATTCCGTATGTGCTTTTGAGCAAAGTCAAATAGCATTGGTAGTGCATTGGCCTTCAATATACAATGAGTTCTACGTGGTTTCATGGAATCTGACATCAATTCAAAACGATAGTATAGTTCAAACATGTCTTCTTCAAAGTGACACGAACGCAGGTATGCTTTGGGGGGTTGGTCACTATCTCCGCCTTAACAAATTCACGAATGTCACCAACATCAGTTCCACATCAACGCACCCACACTGTGCACTGTTGTGCATTCCACGGAAATCAGTGGAATGACATATCTTCGGGCATGTGCCCTCTTCTGGTCTGGCAGCCATAGGCCAAACACTGTGGCATTCTGTCAAATCCTTGTGGAGAATAGCGAGTAACCTAATTAAAAAAAATATTTATAAATACATGCAGTTATTGAAGGAAATGTTCCACACAAATCTACTGTAATACACTAAATATCGGCTGCATCAAAGAACTTTATCCCAAATATATTTCAGTGCTGCAATGCAACATATGGCTATCTGTAAATAGAAATATAAACTGATTGTTAGATGAGCACATTTCTACTAAAAAAGTTTTTAATGGCACTGACTACACCTTCACAAAAACGTAAGATGTACTATGGCTGTATAACACTTATTCGTTAACTCTATTGTGTATACTGCCATCAAGCATACCACACATTACCTACAATGCACGACTTGCATGCAATACATGCTGTACACCCATAGTCAGTATTTACAAAGAAATATGAGTAATCCATATTTACCTTTCCAGTACATCTGCTATTCACACAGTCTGCTTCAAATAATGTGAAGTCCAAACAATTTCCAAAGAATTATAACTTTTATTGCCATAGACGCACACATGACATGTTACACTTTCAGACATCCTTATAGCAGAGAAACATAATGCTAAGTTGTCCATTACAGACACTGAATAGTCATTCAACTTCCATTACACCGATGTATGTCAGTTACTCCGGGTATACCGAAAACCCTTCAAAAGGCCGGAAACCGACATATTCATTGTCATCTGCAGGAAATTGTTGTCGTATACATGACACTACACATGCCGGAATTACAACTCTGTTCCCACACCCCAGTCTTCGGTTTTCAAAAATCCATAGCATGTAAGCACGGTATACCACCATGCGGTACAACCTGTCAAATCACAACATCTATTTTAGCAATTTACATCTCATCATTAATTCATCACAAGTATCACAAACCCGTACTTTTCACCTTTCTCGGTAGGAGTATGACATGTTTTTGTGGGCAACCTGCAACAAACATTGGCCAACATACAACTGTCCAGTATCACAGGAATCAAGATAACGGATAATGTTTTCCAACCTGACCTTCAACGTTCGACTGCAGCATCAGTTTTACACCTTTCTGCATTAAGCTCCCAATGTGTTATCACAAACTAGTCATTTACCTATAATAGCTGGAAAATAAGTCACCATGCTTTCCTCTGGCTACAGCAGTTTCACACCAGGAAGCAGGTATCCATGCTTTCCTCTGGCTATGAAAGTTAAACAGGACATAACTGGTGTTTGAAAAAGTAATGTTCATATAGTGCAAGGTAAGATATACCACCCACGTAAATTTCAGCTGAGAGGATTTATGTGCTGTAACAGCAACCATCCTTCAAATTAGACACTTCTCCCTTACCTATTGGTCCACTGTATGTTGCGTGATCACCTTGTAAAGTAGTGCATTAACCGCAGAATCAATTTTAGTACAACAGGGGTTAGGCATGCCATTTCAAAGTCTGTGTGTTCAGTGATGCACAGTGAGTTCAAGCTGAGCAATTTTAGCATGTGCTCGATGGGACGATACACAGCAGTAGCATTCACAGGGGGTGTTCATTAGAACACACTTTTCACACGTGCACCAACTCATGCTCTCGGTGTTCTCTTCATGTGCTTCTACATCACTGCTTCCACTGCTATCTTGGCAGCGTTTTGGTCTTCTTTCTCCCGGTGCGTATTCGGGTTCAAAACAGAAAGGAACTGGATCATGCGTATTCATCCCGAACATCACGCCAAATAATTCTGTGAAGTGCAGAAAGCAAAACATTGTCCACTAAAACATGACATCAGTCCAGTAGCAGAACAGAGATGCATGGCATTTCCCAATTTCAATCACTGCTGAAGCATACCACATTTGAAACATGAACAAGGATACATGACTTGTCAGCTGATGAAACGTGTGACAAAAGTTGTACGTACTATTCAAGTCTTGGCATAGACAAGTAGACCATCTACACTGTAATTTCACATTTTGCTAATACATGTACTGACTGCACAGCACAATACAAATAGTTACAGTATCCATTTTACTTTGAAGCACAATTACCACTCAGAAGATGAAGCACAATTACCACTCAGAAGATGATGGTGACATAGTCATATCCTTGTATTGCTGAAATAATCAATTTATTCCGTTCGAAAAAACTTAACTTCATGGAGTCTATGATGGACTGACAGAGACAGTAAATGGGTAGGGAAACCATGCTTTTTCTGAACAGAGTAGGTGATGGTAAGCGTCAAACGTTTATGTACGGCTGAGTAGGCAATACGGGTGGAAATGCATCCAGTGATGTCATATGCCAATTAGAGATGTTTGACTTACATGCCAAACACACAAAAAAAAAGAATAATAATAAAAAAAAGGGAAACAGTCACTTAACCATGCAGAAAAAGAAGGGAAAGCCAGTCACTCAACCGTGCATTAGGACATTTACCTGCACTCTGTGACATTCACCTATAGTTAACCAAAGCAACCGTTCTAGGTATTCGTGGCATTGCTTTCCTGTCAAGCAGAGTTACTAACATTGTAACTAGTAGTGTTAGTCCCAGAACAACATGCACCACCTTTTAACCCATTTAGTTAGCAACTTGCAGGGTAGCTCGACAGATTAAAGAGTCAACTGTCACTACAGACAAACACATACATTAACCAGTCAAACCACACATTTACTTGCTTTATTGACCAGCACTTTTATTTACAAACCAGGACAACTGTGCACCTTTGTTTTTGCAAATAGTACATACTCTCTCAAATGACATATAAATAGATCAAGTCCACTGTCACTAAGCTGAACACGGTCACACCGGTATAACTCTGGAAACCTAGCATTTATGGTGGTATGGTGAATCACAGATCCTTTGCACAGCTCCATGTGTCCCCACATAAAGCTATTGTGCAGTCTTCTAATTTTATCAATGGCCTTAATGCTAGGTATGCCCTTCCAATCCATTCTTTGTATGATGTCTGACCATACGATATGCAGATTAGGCCACCATGTAAGCAGTATCCACAAAATTTTCATAATTTCCACTTTTAGATCCACAAGGGGGAATGTTGTCAGGTCATTATCTCCCAGATGCAGTACTAGGATATCTGTTTTTTCACCTCTGCCATTTTTCTCACACAGTAGGCATAGCAGACCATCCTACTGCAAGCCTCTTTTCCCGACCCAGATGACCTGCATTTCGGACTCACTTTGCCACAGATTTTGGGCTCCAGTTTCTACAACTCTTCTTGATGACCAGTGTACATAGGAATGGCTACATATCCACACCTGCAGAGGTCTCTGAGGGACACCTAGACCAACACAGATGATGGTGTTAACAACCCGGTACTGTGACCGTTACAGTCTGAGCAGTAAAAAAGATAAACCACCTCAACTCACACTGTATACAATACTGACCTTCCATCTGCATGCCTTGCTGCACTGTGCATGTATCTGGTTCCATCACAGTACCCACACTGAAATAATTGAAATGAATACTGTTACAAAGCATTCTGCATTTATGTCCCTGACAAATTATGTTATTCTTACAGTGGCACACTGCTTTCTGAATGCAAAAATCCAGTCTCTTCATTTACGATTAATACAGGCTGCCTCCCTACACATGAAAATCATTAGCTGTTGGCACATAGCTTTGAAATGGAAGATCAGAAACCCACAAACCAGCAACAGTCAAAGGCTGTAGTTAAACAATGAGTCTCACAGTAGTAATAATCTGGCTATGCATCAAAAACACAATTATCAACAGTAGATGGGTCATGGCCAGTGGTCAAAAACATGAGATATAATTCCATATGTATACAGTCACCTTCTTACAACTGATCCCTTATCATGCATGCCTACTGCATAGTTCTAGAAGGTAACGTAGTCAAATTAAATTGACATATATCACATCAGCATGCACATTAACACATGCAGGTATGTGTTTCTGATAATGTGTATACACATACTCTGTGGTGGCCATGTAATTCAGGACATGCACACGTTTGTACTGCTAGAATAGGAAATATTGTTTTGACATAATTTCACTAAAGGAGTTAGCATAAAAAATGTGAGGACGTGTAAAAAACAGACATCTCAGTAGGTGCATGATGTGGTACTGGACCCTCTAAGACATATGCTTCTGGTGTTGGAGCTTGGAAGCAATTGTGGAGATAGTTTCAGATCTATAATGCAGACTGTATTTTTAATATATCAATCTGACATTTTTCTAGATTATTTTTTTTCCCCAGCAGCAGCAGTCATCCCTCCTGTTATAAACCCCCTTCCTCCACAGGTGGACGCAAGCATATGTACCAACAATCGAAGCACCAAAGTGACAATTGCTAAAGCAACTTACTGAGACTTTTTGCAGGGGGCAAGGCCACCACACACTCCGAAGTGGGTGGCAAGCACAGCACACCAATTTATATATACCTTATCCATCATTGCAGGAAGTTTAAGGTGAAAATCCTGCCAAACAGTGATCACTTCTGGATCAACTCACTGTAGTAATTGTAATGAGTCAGTTGAACCTCAGGCAGTCACAGCCTGACAGTTCTAACTTCACCCACCAGTCAGATTACCAAAAACTGAGATGGTTTGTTCCCCAATGGGGTAGTATCTGACTGTAGAAGGCCATCATCCAGGCAACCCTCAGCCGGTGTTGTGTCAGTCCTTACCCTCGACCATGGTGGTTATAATGGCAGAGTCCTACAGTGCTTTGTCCGTGCAAATAGAGACAAAGCTGCTTGGAGAACAGATACATCCTACGAAAAGTCAGGACTGGGATATAGGTATACCTGTGATCATAACCCCTCCAACTTCACTAGGACTGCAGGTTGCTATCAGTCAAAAACCAAGTAGAAAAACTTGAGAGATATGTCATGAGAAAAAATATCAACGTAATGTACTCAAACTGATTGACTGATGTAATAATGAGTAGCATATGCAGTATTTCCATATCTCGGCAGACAAGAACCCTGATAGGTAAATGGCTCAAAATACAGTGAGACACATGAGAGGATAAATGGCCATCAATTATGTTACATGAACCTCAACTTACAAATTCCTATCCAGAATATCAGAGGATATCAATTAACAAATGAATCTGTAAATTGAGGGGTACATCATCAGAATCCTTTTTTCACTATGCCAGTATTCACTCCCTCCTTCCTACACACATTTCTTTCTCTCCATTTAGCCTGTTACAGGTGCCCAACCATGTTCCAAGAATCACACTCCATGTTCCTAAGCACCAATGGAGAATATTGGGGTCCAACCAAAAACTCTCACTCTGGCGAGCGGTCACTTGCCCTCATGTACCAATACACTTGCCCAACATTTACAGGAATTCCTAAATTCCAATGGCCTGGACTAACTATTTCCTACCCCCACTAGAGGAAGCAACATCTTCACCTGGTCATTATCAACATGGGTGACCCTTGCGCTAGAGCAATAGCCAACTCCTACCTGGTTAGATCCGACCACAAAATTATCACCTTTGAAATCCACATCCCTCCCAGTCCCACCACTGATGTCAGAACCAGGCCTTATGTTAAATGACAATGTGGCAGATCCCCTATGGGAAAATCCTGTCCCCATGAATTACCACAGCGATGCTAGTCCACTGAACCCAAAAAGGCATTATAAGGAGATCTGAAAACACAAATTGACAGCTAAGACTCTTTCGACCACCACATTGCCAATGTGGTCTGAAAGTCCTTGAACCTATCAACCGTATACATCTTGCTACTTTTTCCCCTCGCATATTCTTCACTAATACTATTACGTTATATAGCCCTTACCTGTTAACACAGTCACTTCCTAAATCTGCTCTAAACTGCTCTTACTTTGTTATTATACACGTATCATGGATACTCATCTCATAAAATATCTCTGACTTTCACTTGTCTAATGTTTGTACGTAGTGTGTTGAGACCAAAAAAAAAAAACTTAAAATTTTCATTGTTTAACTTGTACTTTAGCTCATTCTATTCCATTTTTTACTTGTAACCATTGTCTGTGCTACGCATTGCAATAACAGACTTTTTTTATCTGGTCAATGCTGAAAAAGAGCCTTGCCTTGTCCGACCAACCCAAGGTAACAAATAAAAATTACATACATTGATTGATACGTCATTAAAAGGCTAGTTGGAGAGATGAACTTCATTACTGGTTAATCTTTGTCTCCTTTTTGATGGTGGTTGTGAACTCAAGAAGCTTCAACACAGTATTAGTTTAAGGGTGTGCACGGTGATGCAAACATCATATCATGCCTCCTAAACCTGGTGAACTTCTTTGAGACAGTTACCAAGGCTATAGACGAGGGAAAGGTGGTCCACACAGCCTACCTAGAAAGGCCTTCAATGCTATTCCCCACTCAGGTATTATAAACAAGCTCATCAGCCAGAACATAAACACCTACGTCACAAGATGGGTTGTCAACTGGATCACGGACAGAACCCACATGGTAAGAGTTGCAGGACCTAGGTCTGACTCTAAACCTGTTACAAGTGGCATTCCCCAGGGCTCAGTCCTAGGACCTCTTCTGTTCAGCATATACTTCTCAGAGGTACAGACAAGCACAGAAGGACTATGGCTCACCAAGTTTGCAGACGACTGCAAACTAGAGGCTATAATTGACTCTCTGTCTGACACAGACATCCTGCAAAAGGGTCTCACTGTGACAGATACCTGGTGTCAAAACCATGGCCTCAAGCTAAATGCCAAAAAGTGCATAGTCATCCCCTTTGGAAAAAACAAAGTACCCACAAACTACCACATAGGTGATGACCCCTAAACACTGAAGACATAATATGGGATCTGGGGACCCAAGTAGATAGTAACCTCTCCTTTGATAATCACATTGCCAAAGTGGTTAAAAAATCCTTCTATGTGGCCCACCTAATCACAAAAGGGTTTGCATCCAGATCGAATGGCCCATTTGGGATGTACCTTACAAGACACCTGCAACAACTGGAAAGACCACAGAAGTTCTTCACCAAGAGGATCACTGGCCTCAAGCAGATGCCCTATGCAGCTCGACTGAAGAAACTCCAGCTGTACTCAGTTGCATACTGCCTACTCAGAGGTGATCTCTGCCATGTCCAACCCAGAATTGATGTACATGCTCCACCTAAAGAAAGCCATATCCCCTCGAGCCATACACTCCAGGGATCTAAACCTCACCACAACAATAAATAGGACATGCTGGAGGGATAGATTCCTGTCCCAGAGACTTCCCATGCTCTGGAACAAGATTCCAATCTACATTAGGCAGAGCTCCTCGCTAACCGTCTTTGAGAGAAACCTTTACGAGTGGATGGGAAACAGAAAGTTTACTCCAGGGATCACTTCAATGGCTCTGCTAGACAGAGGCACACGGAATTAATCTGAGTGGCCTGGGAAAGCCAACACATTCCGGCTAGGCTTATAAATGCCTTCGGGCATATAGCCTAGTACCTACCTATGAACCTATGAACCTATAAATACTGACATACACACAAGTATTGGATACGTACATACATGCTCATAAATAAGCAGACCCAAACAGAGGCAGCTAAAAAGAAATCTCACAGACATTTTTCTTGAAAAGCATATCTTGTAAAGTATTACATATGGTACTTGTGCTAAAAGAAAGGTATATCTAAATATGTGTAGCTCTCTCTCTCTCTCTCTCTCTCTCATTCTCTCTCTCTAGGGGGGAGGTGGTGCTCCGATAGAAAAAGAAAAGCATTTAGATGCATTGATGTTTGAACCTGTCCTCAAATTTTTTGACACATTTTCCTCTTTTTAAAGCCAAGACACTCAACTATCAAGCCAACGTGAATCATGAAGGATTGTATAGCACAAAGCCATTTAGGAAGGTGAGAGAGGTCTTTCATGTGTAAATACTCACCTGTAGACAGACAACAATAAAGGCAAGATTACTCTGAAAGGACTGAATAGCAGAGACAGACAATAATGAAGCCAAGGTGACTCACAAAGGGTTGAATACCAGGATGGCAGTTAGGAGGGTGAGAGAGGTCTTTCATGTGGAAATACTCGACTGGAGACAGATAACAGTAAAGAAAGGAGAAACATTTTGCTATTGTTCACTTCAAAGCACTCAGCACAGTCAGGGGTTAAAGAAGAGCTAACACCTCTTGACAGTTTTACATTTGCAGCTTAGGGTTAAATGGTAATGTGTAGTAAATGCTTTCTAAGTTGATTAATGGTTTTTGGAAAGTATTTCACAGCAGGAAACTCACAACCAAGTCAAGAAGATGCCTGTGTCTGCAGACGGTGGCCTAGCATGTGTCCCTCACTGAGGCTTTAGATTGAATGCCATTTAAAATTCTTTAAATAATGATATGCACGATTAAAGGTAAATGCCAGTAACAGCAGGGGTTGAAGGAGAGAACATCCCTCTTGAAATCGTCCCCTCCACCAGGCTTCTCCGCATCATCGATGATGAAGAGTTAAAAATTGGCACCTATATACACTCCCCAATCAAAAAACCCACCAAAAGATTGGCCTCCTCTGCAGGCACAACTGCTTCCTCAGCTCCTCTGCCCGTCAAACCCTACCATCCACTTTCCTGCTCCCCTCCCTGATGTATGGTGCCCTCTGTTCACCAATCTCCAAATGGGCTTAAGATGCAAACTTGAATCCTGCTACCACAAAATCTGAAAATTCACAACCAGCTCTAAAATCTTCTCACCACTGCCCTTCTCGCCCTCAAGTGGCTTAAACTCCCCAACTTCCTCAGCTCCCAACATCTCACCATTGCCCGTAAGGTTATTTGTAAACCAGCTAACTGCCCATCTATATATCTATATACCAAACCACCAACTCAGATCCACAAACCAAAATCTCCTTCAGGTACACAAACCTTTGCATGGTCATGTCCAGCTACTTCTCCCCTATTCTGTAGCTAAGCAATGGAAATCTCTACCCCCTCACCTCTGCTGCCATTACAAACAATACCATCTGCAAATCGCAGCTACTATCCCATCTATCACCCAAATGGATATGTCCATGCCATGCTCCAACATAATTCCCTCTTACCCAGTGTTTCTTTTTAACCAAATGCAAAAAAATCCTACCCCTGCCATGGTCTGTCTTTTCACTAAGCTATCATGCATACCCTACTTCCACAACTTTCTTATTATACTATCTTCATGCTAAATGATCCTCCTGACCCACAAATGACTACTACTTTCATGTTTATACATTAACTTAAAAAGAGCTTATTGGCTATGAATGACTTACTGCAGTTTTACCTACCAGGCAATGTGTTAGTTACCTTCTACTTATATGTTAACTCAATAGAGCTTAGTATATGATGTATTACACACTGTAAATGTTTTAAACTGTTCAGTACAAATCCTGATTTTTTTTCCTTGGTGAGATGTAATTATGTTTTGATGGCACTGGCAGGGGATGATGGACATGGTCATCAAGACGTAGTGGGTGGAGACAGCTGTGTCATGCTTTGGTACCATGCTGAAGAGGTTCTAGGCTGCAGACATGGCCTAGAGATGGCCATTAGGCTCACCAAGCCACCAAAGAGTGGTACACTTCAGTGGGCATGCAGGTGTATGCACCCAGGGTGGTGGTACCCTGCACAGTGGGCATGCCAGTGTGTGCACCCATGTGAGGAAGGCACTGTGAGCCTATGCGGTATCATGGATCTCTAGTTCCCCATGTAAGGTGTGGAGTTAGCCCATAAAAAAACTATCATTGCCAGGATGCCAATGAAAGAACAAAAACGCTCCCCACGGATGCATGATTTACACCCAACCCCTGCCAGGGCAGCTCTCAACACTGCCCCAGATGAAAGTTCCAACCCTGAGGAATAAATGAGCTGAGTCGAACAGAGGAAGGCTTGATGACTGGCAGACTTGGTGATTCAATACCTTAAATAGTATACAAATTATGTGACCTTTTTAGCAACTATCTACCTAGATTCATTCAAGGAAATAGCTAAGCAAATAGACATTTCCTTATTTTCACCATGTTAAAATCAATGTAATTGATTCTGTTAATTTTATTTGTTAATCAGGGAAGTGAATTAGTTCTTTCCTGACCACTTTTCAGCCAATCATAGACCATAAGGAAAAGAAAAAATATAATCCTTGTGAACAATTTTGAGTAACACATCAAGAACCATGATTTACCGAAGGTGGAGAAAATCAATATGAACACAGATAAATATGAAGATATGTGGAGTAAATTAAGACTCCACCCTCAGATCTGTAACCTCAGCCCTGGAGCAGTGAGGCAGAATCCATAAGTTCTGTACCACCAGTTCACTCTAGATCCACATTTTGTGAACTTGCAAGACATCTGCTCATGTAGTAGTCCACCCCCCCCCCAAAGAAAATGTGGCTTCTTTTAATACTATGTGACACAATGTATGGGAGTAGGTTTCCTTGTTAGCATCTAAACTACACCAAATGTGAAATACTGTGCTAGTGCATACATTAAAAATAATCCATACTTTACTAAAACCCTCCATAGATGACCAACAAATAACACAAGCAATTAGCTTAACACTGAAGATGATACCACTTAAAAAATTAGCTTACACGCAGCTAATGATCAATGATAATGCTTACTTCACACCTGCAGTCCTCCACAAATTCAGTACATCAAGGTCACCACTATGCCCACACTGCAAGGACCAGACAGCCAACCTATTGCATGTATTTTGGAGTTGCAAATGTGTGTACAAATTATGGAATTCTCTCAAAGTACAGTTACAAAAGATGGGCTACCAAATATCAAAATTAACATGGGAATTTGCCTTATTACACATTCTTCCAACTAACATCCCCATAAAACAAGCAAATACATTCTTAATAATTTTTCTACTAATGAAACTATATATCACTCTCAAATGGCTAGATCTGTTGAATATATCTTGGGAGGGTTTTAAACAAATAGCCATAAAAATAGAAGTTATGTTCTTACCATAACGTTCCATGTTAGTTGTCTTCTTCTCGCCTTCTTTCTTGCTGGATGGGTTCGGAGCCGACTTCGGCTCCGACTCGGCCACTTTAAAAGCTCGAGAGTTGGTTCCACCGGCTCGAGGCTCCCCTTATATCCCACAATGCTAGGCGGTATTACCTCAGATCTCATTTGTAAGCTATGCCCAGCCAAAAAAAACTCCAGAACCACTGGAAAAGGGAAAAACCCACCTCTATAAAAGGAAGGGAAGAAGGTGACCTGAAAACCTGAAGAAGGATTATATGCACAGAATAGCATATACCTATCTACAATAGAGGTGGTAGAAAGAGAGGTCACAATCAAACTCCTCTAGGCCTGTCCAGGCTAGGGGGAAGGAGGGTGGGATGCAAGAAAGAAGGCGAGAAGAAGACAACTAACATGGAACGTTATGGTAAGAACATAACTTCTATATGTTAAGTTGTCAATCTCGCCTTCATTCTTGCTGGATGGGACCGCGTCCCTAGCACCTTGTCCCGGGTGGCCTATCGGAACAGACTCTTGAGAACAGTGGAACCAAAGTTAGCTCTATGTCTAGAAGCTAAATCCAACTTATAATGAGAAATGAAAGTGTGAGGAGTAGCCCAAGTAGCCGCTGCACAAATGGTGTCAGTAGGCAGCCTGTCTTGGAAGGCTATAGAAGTAGCCAAAGCTCTGGTGGAGTGAGCCTTAGGTTTGTTAGGCAGCTTTTGGTGTCTAATTTCATAAGCAAAGGAAATCAGAGATGTTAGCCATCTGGAGAGTGATACCTTCGAAACTGAAAGTCCCTTTCTGCCTTCTGCATAAGAGACAAACAACTGGTCAGTTTTCCTGATCTGTTTGGTTCTATCCAAATAATACCTTAACTGACGATGAACATCTAGCCAATGCAATTTTTGTTCAGACCTGTTAGAAAAGTTAGGAAAAACACAGGAGGTCAATGCTTTGATTTAGGTTAGACGCAGAGGCTACTTTAGGTAAAAAGGATGGATTGGTTCGTAAGGACACCCTGTCTTTATGAAACAATAGATACGGTGGTCGACTGCTGAGTGCATGAAGTTCTGAGACCCTTCTAGCTGAAGTAATGGCTACCAGAAAGAGAGTCTTCCAGGATAGCAATTTCAATGAACAGGAAGCTGCAGGTTCGAAAGGGGAAGAATCAAAGATGTGAGAACTAAATTAAGGTCCCAAGAAGGAGGAGGATTTCTTATAGGAGGTCTGAGAAGAAAAACTCCTTCAAAAAGCTTTGCAAAGCTTGTGAGACATGATGGCAGAATCTGAGATGTCCACATGAAAGTTAGAAATAGCTGCCAATTGAACTTTAAGAGTAGAAGGAGATGAACCTGCATGGAAGAGTTCAGCTAGAAAATCAAGGACTATTTGGATGGAAGCAGTGAAAGGATCTATGTCCCTTCCTTGAGCCCAATAGGCAAAACGTTTCCACTTACTAAGATAAATCTTCAGAGTGGAAGATTTATGGGAAGCTATCAAAATATCTCGAACAGAGTGAGATATTTGAGGAAGCCTGGCTAAGGTTGGAATAGGAGGAACCAAGCAGTAAGGTTCAGAGAGAGGGGAGGGAGCGATGTAACTGACCCGATTGATGGATCAAAAGATCTGGAACTAGGTCCAGATGCCAAGGTTGCTCCAACAGAAATTGATGTAGAAAGGGGAACCAAACCTGTTGAGGCCAGTAAGGAGCAATGAGGATCAATGAGGCCTTCTGAGCGATAGCTTTCTGTATCACTTGAGAGATTAGTAGGAAGGGAGGAAATGCATACAGAAGTCCCCGGGGCCAAACCTGGACTAGAGCGTCTCTGCTGGGCTGGCCTGGTAACGGGAATAGGGTGAAATAATCTCTGCACTTGCTGTTTTGGGGAGTAGCAAAAAGGTCACAGCAAGGCTGACCCCACTTGAGAAAAACTTTCTCCGGAATAGAATCTTTCAGAGACCACTCGTGAGGCATGAGTATAGCTCTGCTCAATTTGTCCATGATTAGATTGGACTTCCTGGGGATATGCATTGCTATCAGAAACCGCTGAGAAGAAATCGCCCATTGCCACAGTCTGAGTGCTTCTCGACATAGGGGATAGGACCTGGTTCCGCCTTGTTTGTTGATATACCACACTACAGACATATTGTCCATCTGGATTGCTATTGTTCCCAAGGGAAGAGAGTCTTGAAGGGCTTGCAACGCTAAAAGCACTGCTCTCATCTCTAGAACATTTATATGCAAGTGGCATTTGTCTGGTTGCCATATGCCCTGGACTGTTCTGCCCTGATAATGCCCCCCCCCACCCGATCAGGGAGGCGTCCATTGTCAGAGTAGCAACCGGAGGGGAAGGAACAAAGGGTCTTCCCAGGAAGAGCTGAGGGGAAGAAATCCACCAAAGAAGATGATTCTTGCATGCTTGCGTAATCATAATGGTGTGGGACATCGGAAGTTGCTGGTACGACCATTGTGTGAAGAGCATCCATTGAAGGATTCTCATGTGGAATCTGGCTAATAGAAGTAGAGGGATAGCAGCCACCATAATCCCCAGTACTTTCAGAACTAATCTTGCTTTGACTCTGTTGCTGTGGAAGAGAAGGGAGACCAGTTTGCGTATGTCTGCTATTCTTTGGTCTGTTAGTCTCGCAGACATGTTGACTGTGTCTAGATTTGCGCCTATGAAGGTAATAGCACGACAAGGCGACAAAACAGACTTTTCGCAATTTATTGAGATGCCTAACTTTTGAAAAATGCGAAAGGTGTAGTCTCTGGCCATTAACAGAAGATGCTTGGTAGGAGCTGTGAGGAGCCAGTCATCCAAATATGGAAACACCTGGAATCCTTGACGTCTCAGGTGAGAAGCTACCACTGCCATGCATTTGGTAAACACCCGAGGGGCAGTGGTGAGACCAAAGGGCAGGGCTCTGAATTGAAAGTGACTGGTTCCCAGCCGGAAGCGGAGAAATCTCCTGGAGCGTCTGTTCATTTTTATATGATAGTACGCATCCTGGAGGTCTATAGAGCACATCCAGTTTTCCTTTCCCAAAGGGGTAGGATGGATTGTAGCGTGACCATCCGAAATCTTGTTTTCTTTACCGACTTGTTCAAGATACTGAGATCCAAAATGGGTCTCCAGTCCCCTGTTTTCTTTGGAACCAAAAATAATTTGGAGTAGATTCCGGATCCTTGCTGGTCTGCTGGCACTGGCTGAATGGCTCTTTTTGCAAGCAACTTTGAAATTTCCAACGCTGCTTGATCCCTTTGAGCGGGTGGAACATCTGGAAGGGATTTTTTGATTGATTTGGAATACGAAAGAACGGAATGGAATAGCCTTCGAAATGATGGACTGTACCCACTTGTCTTGAGTTAGGGATCGCCAGGCTTCTGGGTACAGTGACAATCTTCCCCCGACTGCCTCCGAAGGTGGACAGTCGGGCAACACCTCAGGGATGCTGAAAGGGCTTATCGGAAAAGGTTTCTCGATTGCCCTGGTTCTGTGGACCCCCCCTGCCTCTAGGGCGATGTCTACCATTATTGTTCCCCCCTCTGCCTCTGGAGGGGAACCGACTCTGTGCGTCAGGCAAAGTCCCTTGAGATTGTTTGCGGAACCACATTTTCCCACTTTTCTGGCCTTTGGGGTAAGGCCTAGAAGGAGTAGAAAAACGGACTCCGACGGCAGAAAGAGTTTTGCCATCCGTCTCGCACCTCGTCAAGGTTTCTTTCACTTGAGGACCAAAAAGAGATGATCCATCAAACGGGGAATTAGTGAAAGACGTTTTAAAGGGGTCCGCAAAATTGCATAGCCGCATCCAGGCATGCCGGCGTAAGGCCACACCTGTCCCTGCGGCTCTGCTCGCTCCATCAGCCACATATGAAAGGAGGCGCATGGAGGAGTTAGCTATAGAATTTAGGGTAGCCAGCTGAGTGTTCATCTTGTCCTGAAAACCCGCAGCTGTAGGATCCTTCAACATGTCACTCGCTTCCTTGATCAAATCTCTTTGAAGACGAGTGAAATGGCATAGGTAGTTCAGCGAATGCATAGCAAAGGTCGCTGACAAAAACATCCGCTTCCCGTACCTGTCCATAGACCTAGATTCCTTGTTAGGAGGATGGACAGGCACCGAAGGATCAGCTAGTTCCTTCTTAGTGGCAGCAGCTACCACCATAGCATCCACAGAAACTCCCTTGGTCAGAAATTGTTTATCTGCTGGTGCTGTGATAAACTTTGAAGGTCTCCTGGGGGTGGGGTCCACTGAGTCAGGAGCCGTCCAAGCCTTTTGCTACCACCTGCATGAGGGGGTCAAAAGGGGACACCCAGGAGGTGGAAGGGCGAGAGCCAAACGCCTCAAGATACACAGATTCATCCTCCGAAAGGTTCAGGGCTGGCCAATTTCCCCTCTGTTTCAGGATTTCTAGAATGTCTGCAAAGGAGACATCTTCAGAAGGGGAACGGGGAACCCTTGAATCCTCTAAATCTGTGTCAGAGGTGACAGACTCAGGTGAGTCTATGTGTTTCCTCTTACACTTTCTCTTCCTAGGGGCTCCCCTGCCAATTCAGGAGAGGCCTCAGAAGAGGATGAGATCCCCACAGGGGATTCTTGAGGAGCTGGCTCTCTGCGGTCTGGGATGAGGGAGTGAGTAGACATAACCTGAGGCACCGAAGAGGGAGGGGCGGATGGAGCCGACTGTGGAGTTGAACCAGGTTCCAACACACTCCGCATGACCTCGAACGCACCCCTGTCAGGCAGAGCCAGAGGTCCCGCCCGAGCTGAGAACCCCCCTCGGCACTGACAGTGATGGCTCCGAGGCCGATGTCAGAGCCGAACTCACCAGCGCCGAGGCACCGAGAGGGAGAGCGGGGTCGGACAAGGGTCCGATGCCACTCACCCCCTCGGAGCCGACGAGGGAAGTCCGGCGCCGAGATTCTTCCAAGGAAGAAATCGGAGCTGACGACGGAGCCGAAGACATTTGTATCGGCTCCGATGCTACCACAGTCTTGGTTCCGAGACGCCCTGGCTCCGAGCTCAAAGGAGTCGGAGGAGGAACATTTTGAGGGACAGGGTCAAGCATCGACTGATGAGTCGGGCTCTGAAGCATTTGGGCCAGTGCCTCGGACTTAAGAAGTCGACTCACTACCCTCTGAAGGTCATGATCCGAAAGCCTCGATGACCTAGAGGAGTGAGATCTATGGCTCCGTTCAGACAGCAAAGGAGACGCTGGAGCCAAATGAACGGAGCCAAGGGATGGTGACCTAGACCTCTTTCTAGATGTCGGCTCCGATGGTCTGATCGGAGCCGACACAAGAATTTCCAATGCCTCGGCTCCAGCCGGAGCTGAGGAAACCACAGAAGCTGCAGTCTGAGACTCAGCCGGAGCCGATGTAGCAGGAGGTTTCGAAGCCTTAGGCCTCGACTCAGAAGCTGGAGTCGAGGACCTAGAAGCCTTAGAGGGTTTGCCCGAAGTAACAGTAAGGGAACCCTCAGGCTTAAGCAAACCTCTTAAAATGAGTTTATTTTTTCTTTCCTGCAGGACTCTAGGGCTGAAGCCATGGCATACAGCACAAGAGTCCTGCAGGTGTAAAGGTCCCAGGCAGTACACACAAGAAGTGTGACCGTCTGTCAGAGACATTTTCTGACAGCACGAGTCACACTTCTTGAAGCCTGAGACCTTTGAGTCCTTAGACATTGTCAAGGAAAGTGTAACCACACACACACTGAAACACACCGATTACACTTTACACAAGTTTAACTAAAAAATTTATACTTTACACAAGTTTTTTAGATCCCTAACAAAAAACACATACACTCCACTAAGGGGATGGAAGGGCCCGAAGGCCTGAGGGAAGAACTTATAAGTTCTTAGTGGAAAAAGGGGTGATAAACAGAAGGGAAAGGGTCTAAATCCACTAAGTTAAGGGAAATAACTATAAAAGGTTAAATTAAAGGGGTTTAAATAGACTATAGATTACTCTATAATAACTGACCTGAAGCCGGTAGAAACCAAACACCTCGATCGCTGTAGCGGCAAACGAGATCTGAGGTAATACTACCTAGCATTGTGGGATATAAGGGGAGCCTCGAGCCGGTGGAACCAACTCTCGAACTTTTAAAGTGGCCGAGTTGGAGCCGAGGTCGGCTCCGAACCCATCCAGCAAGAATGAAGGCGAGATTGACAACTTAACATCATCTCTTAGCTCACAAAATAGTAATGGATAAATAAACCAAAACATGAAGTCCAGAGAAATCTGGGAACAATCCTTTAATCTAATATTAGCATAGTCAACCACATAGCAACTTAAGAATACACCTTAATGGAACCTAGAAACTCATACAGGATTTGACAGACTAATCATAGTTTGGGTATTAAGATTGTATGTGTTGTTTTGTATAACAATTGAGCTAATGGTGAAAGCATCTGTGTAAATAGTGTAAATAAATGTGTTGTATGACCTACACCTTATGGTATTAACACTAATGTATAAAATACTCATATGGTCAACTTGTAAAGATCATATATTTTTTGTGTCATATATAATTGTAATTGAAAAAGAAAAATTATTGGAAAAAAAATTATCCCTACTTTAACAAATAAGCTGCATCGAATTGTGTATCATAAATTGTACTGCAGTTTGCAAATAAGTGCTTCACTGATTCAGGATAATGAATAGTATTCAGAAGACAATCTTAATTATATGAACTTAACATTCACAGTCCATTTTATTACATAAACATTTTCTACAGAGAAAATAGTTGTACAGATGGAAACTAGAAGCTTTAAGAGCACACAACAGATTAGGTCTCATGGTATGGGATAACATGTCATATGCCTCTCAAATGTGTTTTGTGCCCAAAGCAGACTATGCTTCATTTGTTTGTATGATAACAAACTACATCTGTAGTATACCACTGTGCTTTTCTTACAAAAAAAAAAAAAAACTTTGTAGCTGTTCTTTCCTGCAAGGCAAATAGCAAAACATTTTCCTTGTTTCCATTTTTGCAGTTCAGTCAGTTTTAAATGATAACATTTTCTTTGAAAATAAGAACTATTGTGAAGGAAGAAAAATGTTCAGAAACAGAGTGCCTACAGAATGTATGCAGCTTTTATTTTATAGTATTTAAAAAGGTGGCATGACCTTTGGGCTGACAAAGCTGCAGTGCAGACTTCACACTTCCTCATCTCCTCCTCTTCCTTATCTTTCAAACATTTTTGGTTTTAATATGGGACCAATGAGTTCTTTTAAGGGCTTAAAGTAGTCAAGAAGCATAGCACAGCTATTCTGCTACACTGATTTTAAAACACAAAATGTGGCATTTTATAAGTATTGAGAAAAGAGGATCCCAGAGGTATCAGTCTCTTTTCCCCACAGCATCTCAGTGTTTAAGCATCCTTCCATTCTACATCTATCAGTTTGGTTACTATTTGGGAATAACTTTGTCTTCTGCTTTCTGTCTGTCTTGTGTACCACAATGATTTATACTTAAACCTGCACTCTTCACTGATTTACATAAATTACTTATCTATCTACAGTCCTTCAGCACACTTTATGACCATGATCTTCTGTTTTTTTTGAGACGTCCCTTATAATCTTATATGCCAATTGCTCCCAGAAAGATGTAGATAGCCTATTTCCTTTCTTTCCAAAATGATTTCCAAGTAACCACTTCCGAGTCAAACTAAATCTCCTTAGTACTATCCATAAACTGACAAGTTGCTCAACACCTCATATCACTGACACGAGAGATAAATCAATTATACAACTTCACACATATAAATATCTCCACCGTCATTCATTGTGATCCTTGTCTAAATATTCTCAGTCATACTCTGTTGTGTATATCCTAAGTCTTAATGTAAGTAAATCAGACAGACTTGCCACCTTACAACTGATAGCCATCCTACCAAAGCAATGAATGTGCTCATCCCAAAACATTTTAAATTGTATCTGTATTTGTATTTCTGCCCATGTAGCATGGTTAATGGCTCAAAAAAAGATGTTTAAGCCCATTTACTTGCCTGTTCCTCAGATTTAGCATTAATTACATAAACAAACACACAAATAAATAGGTAGAGAGTAGCTAATGTGGATGTAATGTCTGCATTAGGTAAATAGGCTACTAAAGGCTATTTCTTTTTCCTCATGTAAGTTTAGAGTAGATACAGACCAATGAAAATATCTACCCTCTTCTGACATGCAGATCAACTTTTATAGGGCCCCAAGTTGCACAAAGAGGCTAACAATGATCAGTCTACCTACTGAACACAAACAAGTTAGCTCACAAATATATCATACATTAAAAGTACACTTTCATTAAATTGGGGCTTTCCTGACAAGGGAGAGTGTTGCATTGAAGATGAACTCATACCTCTTAACTGTATGGATTTTCAAAGAATGTCTGGATTTTTGCCTCATCTTCCAATTTGTCTATTTTGCTTAGGAAATAAAAGTAGTCATCCAATGTAATGCAGTTCCAGGGAGTAAGAATGAGACAGCAGCCTAGGGTTAATGGGTCAGTAGTGGACTGGCTATGTAAGACTGTAGCATATAAAGTTGTATTGTTTTTTCAAACAAACAAAAAAGCACCTAGTACTGTTTTTTCATTGGTAGGTTCTAAGCAGTGGTAGATTGGACAACAGTAAGCATAGCTTTGGTGGATCATCAATACTGGCAAATCAAGTGGGTACAATGTCGTTTTTTAAATGTTGGGGATTTTAGTGTGTATTTTCATAGGTTCATAGGTTAGTACTAGGCTAACTGCCCTTGCGAGCCATTGTAAGCCTAGCCAATTATCCCTTGTGAAACACAAACACTGCACCTTGTGTTTGTAAGGAAAACACCTTAACCATTAGGCCACCCTCCCAACCCCAACACAAAATGTGTGTGCTTATGTGTTGGGAGTGCTGCAACAGTAGATGATTATTAAAGACAGAGACTTATGGACTGTGGAGAATGTTTCTTTGTTTCAAAACCTAACACTTGGGTACACATGCCAGAAGTAGATTTTTTAAGACATAGCTTCTTGCCATTTACAGTGGATGGATATTTACATTTAATGGACAATGCATTAGCGTGGGCCTGTGGGGTTCTGAAGGATGCCAAGTCTACCACTGCCAATGTCTTGTAAAGTGACCTGGAAATGGATATTGGGATGTTACTGAAAAATTATAGTAAGTGGGCTTAGAAATATAGTTTAATTAAACAAAGTGTACTTTCAATTTACAGGTCATAATTTAATTTATTTCAGGTAGTCCAGATACTGGTAGATTGTATACCATTAGACTTAATTAAGGAGAGCTGTCATTCTGGGGAAACAAGCAGCCCTAGTTTCAGTGAAAGCTCTGTGGTTGCTTGCAGGTAGGAAGTTGCAGGATGTTGATGCAATGTGTTTTATTTATTATTTTAAATAATAAATAAAACACATTGCATCAACATCCTGCAACTTCCTACCTGCAAGCAACCACAGAGCTTTCACTGAAACTAGGGCTGCTTGTTTCCCCAGAATGACAGCTCTCCCTAATTAAGTCTAATGGTATACAATCTACCAGTATCTGGACTACCTGAAATAAATTAAATTATGGCCTGTAAATGCATTTGTCATTTCACTGCGGTGGTGGTTACGTGGTAGCGTTGTCGCCGCACAGTTAGACGTTGCCCGCTCGATTCTCAGAGCGCCTTCTGTGTAGCTACATGCGTGAATGGGCGTTCCTTCGTTGAAGGTTGTGCGTTAGGCCCGGCAAGCCAGTAGGTAAAAATCTACTGCCAATCATTAGCAGACCGGAGTTCCGCTGTGGCGACCCCTAACCGGGAAAAGCCGAAAGACACAAACAAATGCATTTGTCATTTCAAAGCATGGTTTTCTTTGATGCAAAAGAAGGCAGGACTGAATGAGCCATATAATGTTTAACTGACAATAATGGGATAGAAAGATTATAAGTGATGTATAATGTTTGCAGCTACAGTTGTTTCAATGGTGTCTATGATGCATAACTATTTTTGGGCCTGTGTCCCACTTTTATTTTTCGCTTTGTCCAGATTTCTTGCTCTAAGGTTGAGAGGTATGGTTCCATACTAAATCAGAAGTTGTATTTACCTTGGAAGACATTTCGGCATAATTATGAAAAACAGAGCCTTTTTAATATCTCCGCTTATTTCCAATATAAACTGCCATGTAACCTTGCAAATAACCTTCTTATTAAGCTACTTTACTTCTTTTGGAATTGATAGGTATGATTCATCTGTTCCGACATAAGCATAGAGTGCTAATGTGTTCTTGCAGCACTCTGTGGTTTACATAATCACAATAACTTTTCTGTGTTTCTGGGTGTGTAATCAATTTAACAGTTTTAAAGATGTTTTCCAAAAATAAATAAATATATAATAAATAAATAATCCTCTCTACTCTTTGAGCTATTGACAAAGTCTAGGAATTTTTTTTTTTCAAAAGCGAAGGTCAGCATTACAGTTCAGTAAACTGTCAGTCTGTGAGTAACTTCTGCACAAATTAAAATGTCTGAATGTCAAATGGCTTTAGATTGGAGGGAAGTTTATTTTTATTTATTTTATTTTATTTTACATTTGTTTACCGGGAAAGTCCGACTGGACACAGGTCTATTTCCAGCAGAGGCCCGGGGAGAAAAGCTCCAAAAATAACACAAAACAATATAATACAATACATGAGAGAGAGAGACAGCAAATTATGGATGTAGTACTCATACAATATGGCAGAGATTACATCTCGTAACAGTGAGAATCATTGAGGTACAGAATAAACTTAAAACATTTTTTTTTTACAGTTATAATTACAGCAAGGCAAATATCAATGAGTTAAGTTTTTAGGAGAAAGCTGTTTGTACATAGCTGAAGCTCTGAAACAATCTTTTGGTATGGATTAACCTGGGGATTGACACAAGTTATATGTTTACACCAGTATGTAGCATTATAGTTTATGGTTTTCTTATTGATTTACTTTTTGTCGAGCAGTTGTTTGTTGATTTATTGATGGTCCTTTTGGTGGTGGGAAATTACATGGATGAATTCATCTCTATTATGATTTTTTTTCAGATATTTTGACTTCCAGACAATTTCATTCAGTGAGTGGGTGTCATGTGATTACTGAGGTTGCACATTTTACAAGTAAGGGCTTTGTGTGTGTGTGTGTGTGTGTGTGTGTGTGTGTGTGTGTGTGTGTGTGTGTGTGTGTGTGTGTGTGTGTGTGTGTGTGTGTGTGTGTGTTTGTATGTGTGTGTGTATAAGAGAGAGAGATTTAATATGTATACTGAATATAATTTTGCAAATGGAATTCTTAGTTAAACATGCCCCTCTTCTTGGGCAACTAGACTTGAGTAACCAATGTTAGATCTTAGCCATCCAGCTGGGAAAGGTTAGTAAGTGGATTTTCCATCTGGTTTGATGAAGGCTATGCTACTTACCCAAGGACTACATTTATGGCTAGCCATCCAGCCATGTTGCTAACTACATTGTTTGATAATGAGAGGTGCTTTTTACAGACGTTGAAGGTTTTTGTGTCAAGAACCTGTCCATAAAAAGTGGCTTGTTTATGTTGCAGTGAAGGCTGTGGTCTTTGTAGTGAGCGTTTTAAGTATAACCAGTATTTCTGAGGTAGAGGAAGTCTCTTAAGGCAGGATGTTTCTTAGCCTGGAAAGCAAGCCAATGATGAAATTTATAGGGGCCAGTGAGAGACAGAGAAAAGCAAGAAGCTGTTTGGTCTGTTTGGATAACTAAGTGAACTTAGTCCTTTGACCTTTTTTGTCAGAAATGGTTGTAGTCTTTCTTTTGGCAGGGTGTTTTGCTGAGGCACATGCCAAAAGGGGCACTGCACTCAATAATGGCTCTTGTAAAGGAAAAATACAGGGATGTTATGACCTCCTTGTCCCTGGATGAGATACCCTTACTAATGAAGTGGGCCATGTAAAAAGCTTTCCTTACAACGGAGACAACGTGATGGTCAAAAGTCAGGTTTCTATCAACCTGGGCGCCCAAGTACCATACGACTTATTGGGGCTTACAACATTGTTATTAATGTGATAATTTGTGGGGACATCACTCTCCTCAAAGGGGATGATGATGCATTTTTTGGCATTTAGCTTGAGGCCATATTTCTGGCACCAGTTATTTGTTTGGATGAGACCTTCTTGTAGCTTATTCAGAATTGTTTTATTAAGTCAGTAATGTTAATTCTTTACTTTATTGCAAATTTGTTGGGTTATTTTTGTGGATTATAGTATTGTAGGACTGCTGATGTTGACATTTTACGTAGTTGGACTACTGGAATGGTTTTCCCAGTGAGAAATGGTGCTGCAGTGAATATCTGTTTATTTGTAAAAAAAAAAAAAAAAAAAATATATATATATATATATATATATATATATATATATATATATATATATATTAACTAAGATGTTAGAGTTAACTGTTAGATTAAAGAATTAGAATTAGAATGAGAATTAGAATTTTAAGGCAAATATTAGGCATTTATTACATTTATTCATTGTTCAAATGCACCTACAGTACAGCCAGGAGGTCGACTGTGGTCTTCCGGAGCAACGAAAGAGTTAACTGTATGATATATTTTATATGCGGCCCCAAGAGCATTTCTGTTCACTCAGTGTGGCCCCAGCAAGCCAAAAGGTTGGACACCCCTGCCTTAGAGGAATGAATAGGCCAGTTGTACTTAGGAAGTAGAAAGATAAATTGGGCTAGCCCTGTGGATAAAGCTATTAAAAATGCCAGAGACTAATTTATTCAGAGTGACATCGGACACACAGCTCTGATATAGATGACAACCCAGGTATTGTTTGTGCTTGTGATCAAAAAGGGAAGAGAGTAAAACAGTCCTCTTCTTTTGCAATTTATATAAACATTTTTTCTGGATATAGAACCTCAATGCAGTGACAGATGATAATAATGATTCTGCTGTCCTGGGTTAGCTTGATGCCCAGCTTATAAAGCAAGGCAGACTAGCAAGACAGTTGCTAGAAAAAAATAATTCTGATGTTTTCTTGCTATTCTGTTAGAACATAGGGTTTTCTATTTACGAATTGCAACCATGCATTATACTGGAGCAAATATCAAAACTGTCGATGTTATACAGAGATAACATTGAAATTGTGACTTGTGAGAAAGAAACATATTGTCAGGTGAAATAATTGATTACAAAGTACAGGCCAAAGAAAGGACCAGCTCTAATATGTGAGGAGTTAAAGAGTAGCATATAAGTGAGAAATTAGTTCATAACTTCTTTGACTGGCTTAGACTTACCAACAGGATGCATCAATGGCAAGAAATGAGAAGTTATGTACCTACCATAACGTTCCATGTTAGTTGTCTTCTCTCGCCTTCTTTCTTGCTTGATGGGTTCGGAGCCGATCCTCGGCTCCGACTCGGCACTTGCTAAGCTCGAGAGTCACTTTTACCAGCTCGAGGCAGCCCCATATCCCATGATGCAAGGCGGTAAGTACCCAGATCTCGTTTGATGACAATAGGCAATAGCACCTAGCATAAATAACTTCCAAAAGGAAGAAAGAAGGAGAGAAAAAGGCCTGAAGGATGGTAGGAGGACCAGCACTGTATGGTCTTCAGAAGCATACTTCCCTGTAGAGAGAAAGGTCTGTCCAGGCCTGGGGGAAGGATGGAGGGTCGCAAGAAAGAAGGCGAGAGAAGACAACTAACATGGAACGTTATGGTAGGTACATAACTTCTCAATGTTAAGTTGTCAATCTCGCCTTCATTCTTGCTTGATGGGACCGCGTCCCTAGCACCTCTATCCTGGGTGGCTCAATGGAACAGACTCTTGAGAACTGTAGAGCCAAAACTGGCTCTGTCCCTGGAGGCCAAATCCAATTTGTAATGGGAAACAAATGTATGAGGAGTGGCCCAAGTGGCTGCTGCACAAATAGTGTCTAATGGAAGTCTAGCTTGAAAAGCTGTGGAAGTGGCTAAGCTTCTGGTTGAATGTGCTTTAGGTTTCGAGCACAGCTGTTTTCCCCTGAGCTGATAAATTTCAGGGATGACAGAAGAAAGCCATCTAGACAAGGTCACTTTTGAGACAGGAAGGCCTTTCTTGTTATCAGCATAAGAAACAAAGAGCTGATCGGATTTCCTGAATTGTTTTGTTCTGTCCAAATAATATCTGAGTTGGCGGTGGACATCAAGATAATGTAATTTTTGTTCCGATCTGTTTGAATAGTTTGGGAAAAATACAGGAAGATCAATAGCCTGATTCAAATTAGTCTTTGAGGCGACCTTAGGCAAAAAGGTTGGATTAGTTCTCAATGATACTCTGTCTTTGTGGAAGACTAAATAGGGGGGGGCGAACAGATAGAGCATGAAGTTCAGACACCCTCCTAGCCGATGTAATAGCAACCAGGAATAAAGTTTTCCATGAAAGAAATTTCAGGGAACAAGAAACAGCTGGTTCGAAGGGAGGAAGAATCAAGGATGTCAGCACTAAATTTAGGTCCCATTGAGGAGGAGGACTCCTGATTGGAGGTTTCAGGAGAAAAATTCCTTTCAAGAAGGCTCTACAAAGCCTGTGGGACATAATGTTGTGATCTGCGAACCCGACATGAAAGTTCGAGATAACAGCCAACTGAACTTTGACCGTGGAAGAAGAGGAGCCCGCGTGAAAAATTTTCGCTAAGAAATCCAAAACTGCTTGTACTGGAGCAGTGAAGGGATCAATATTTTTGGCTTTTGCCCAATAAGAAAAACGTTTCCATTTGCTAGTATAAATCCTCCTAGTGGAGGATTTTAAGGAAGCTACTATGATGTCTCTAACAGGATTAGAGATCATAGGAAGCCTGGCTAAGGAAGGAAGTGGAGCAACCATGCTGTGAGGTTGAGAGAAGGGATAGACCGGTGCAGCTGACCCGATTGGTGAATCAGAAGGTCTGGCACTGGGTCCAGATGCCACGGCTGCACCAAAAGGTGACGATGGAGGAACGGAAACCAAATTTGTCGAGGCCAATAATGAGCAATGAGAATCATTTTGGCTCTCAAAATGGTGGCTTTCTGGATTACTTGTGGAATCAGAGGAAAGGGAGGAAAGGCATAAAGAAGTCCTGGGGCCAATCCTGGGTCAGAGCGTCTCTGGGGGGATGGCCTGGCAGTGGGAAGAGAGAGAAGAAGTCTGGGCATTTGCTGTTTTGGGGAGTAGCAAAAAGATCGCAACATGGGCGGCCCCATTCTAGAAAAATCTCCTCCACTATAGATTGTTTGAGAGACCACTCGTGAGGCATGAGAATAGCTCTGCTCAATCTGTCCGCTAAAATGTTGGTTTTCCCAGGGATATGCGTTGCTACCAGAAACCGATGAGAGGAGATCGCCCATTGCCAAAGTCTGAGCGCTTCTCGACACAAGGGGTAGGACTTGGTTCTGCCCTGTTTGTTGATATACCATACTACAGACATGTTGTCTGTGTGGACTGCAATTGTCCCCAAGGGAAGAAAGTCGTTGAGGGCTTGCAACGTTAAAAGCACTGATCTCATCTCTAGGACATTTATGTGCAGGTGGTATTCGAACGGTTGCCACGTCCCATGAACCATCCTGCCCTGATAATGCCCCCCCCACCCGATCAGGGAGGCATCCGTAGTGACAGTGGCTACCGGGCTGGGGTACAAAGGGTCTGCCTTGGTGAATCTGGGGAGAAGTAATCCACCAAGAAAGATGATTCTTGCAAATCTGTGTCACCAGTATTTGGTGACGCATCGGAAGTTGTTGGTAGGACCACTGAGTGAACAACATCCACTGAAGAAGGCGCATATAGAAGCGGGCCAGGGGAAGAAGGGTAATGGCTGCAGCCATGAGGCCCAACACCTTTAGAACCATTCTGGCTTGTACTTTCTTGCTGGCTAGGATGATTCTCACGTGACTTTGTATATCTGAGATTCTTTGGTCTGTGAGGGTAGCTGACATCCGAGCAGTGTTTAAGTTTGCGCCTATGAAAGTAATAGACTGGCAGGGCAATAAGGAGGATTTTCCATAGTTGATCGAGATGCCCAATTGAGTGCAAAGATTTATTGTGTAATCCCTGGCTTGAAGAAGCTGATGCCTGGTGGTGGCTGAAAGGAGCCAGTCGTCGAGATACGGAAACACCTGGAATCCTTGACATCTCAGGTGAGCCGTGACCACTGCCATACATTTGGTGAACACTCTGGGGGCTGTAGTGAGACCAAAGAGCAGGGCTCTGAATTGGAAATGACTGGACCCCAGCCGAAAGCGGAGAAACCTTCTGGAGCGTCTGTGAATTTTTATGTGATAGTACGCATCCTGAAGATCTATTGAGCACATCCAGTTGTCCTTCTGTAAGAAGGGCAGAATTGACTGAAGTGTGACCATTCGAATCTTGTCTTTCTCACAGACTTGTTGAGTCTGCTGAGATCCAATATTGGTCTCCAGTCTCCCGTCTTTTGGGGACCAAAAAGAACCTTGAGTAGATTCCGGGCTCTGAATGGTCTGTTGTAACTGGCTGAATGGCTCTTTTTTGTAGAAGTTTTAAAACTTCTAACTCTGCAATTTCCCTTAGACCGGTGGTACATCTGGAAGGGAATTTGAGTGAGAGAAGGAGTTTCCTCGAAAGGAATTTTGTAACCCTCGGATATGATCGACTGTACCCATCTGTCTTGAGTTAGGGAAAGCCAGGCTTCTGGGTACAGCGATAGTCTTCCCCCGACTGCCTCCAAGGATGGACAGTCAGGCAACATCTCAGGGATGCTGAAAGGGCTTGTCAGAGAGAGGCTCTCTGCTTCCCTGGTTTTGTGGACCCCCTCTGCCTCTAGAGCAGCGTCTGTTATTGTTACCCCCTCTGCCTCTAGGGGTAAACTGACCACGTGAATCTGGCGTGACTCCTTGGGATTTGCGGAACCACATTTTGCCACCCTTCTGTCCTTTAGGGTAAGGTCTAGAAGGGGTGGAAAAACGGACCCCCGACGGCAGAAAGAGTCTTGCCGTCCTGCTCACACCTGGTCAATGTTTCCTTCACTTGAGGGCCAAACAAAGCTGACCCATCAAAGGGAGAGTTTGTGAAGGACGCCTTAAAGGGTTCTGCAAAATTACAGAGCCGCATCCAGGCTTGGCGTCTAAGAGCCACACCTGTACCTGCGGCCCTACTCGCTCCATCTGCTGCATATGATATCAGTCGCATGGAGGAGTTAGCAATAGAATTAAGGGTTCCTAGCTGCGAAGCAATTTTTTCTTGAGCCCCTGCAGCTGTGGGATCCTGTACTACTTCACCTAGCTCCTTAAGGATATCCCTTTGGAGTCTGGTGAAGTGACATAAGTAGTTCAGCGAGCGCATAGCAAAGGTCGCTGAAGAGAACATCCACTTACCATACCTATCCATGGTCCTAGAGTCCTTATTAGGAGGATGGACAGGTACGGAAGGATCTGCAAGTTCCTTCTTAGTGGCAGCCGCCACCACCATGGCATCAGCAGGGACACCTTTCGTAAGAAATTGCTTGTCTGAAGGGGCAGTAATAAATTTAGACGGCCTCCTAGGAACTGGCTCTACAGAGTCAGGAGCAGCCCAAGCCTTTCGAGCAATAACCTGCATAAGGGGGTCGAAAGGCGGAGACACCCAGGAGGTGGAGGGCCGAGATCCAAAAGCCTCCAGGTATACCGACTCATCCTCAGAGGGATTATTGGAGGGCCAGTTTCCCCTCTGTTTAAGGAGTTCTAGGATGTCTGAAAAGGAGACATCCTCAGAGGAGGATCTTGGGGATCCCTCCGACTCATCTAAGTCGGTATCTGAAGTGATAGACTTGGGGGAGTCTACGTGTTTCCTCTTACAGGTCCTCTTGCACGGAGGATCCCCTGACTGATCAGGAGAATCCTCGGAAGAGGGGGTTCTTCCCAGTGGGGAAACCTGAGGCGGAGGATCTCTGGGTCCGGGAGCAAGAGAGATGGCAGAGATATCGACAGGCACCGTAGAGGGAGGAGCTAAGGGAACAGACTGCTGGCTGAGTCCAGTGGCCAGCACACTCTTCATCACCTCGGCTCCCTCCCAGGGAGGTCCGAGAGAACCCGTTCCGAAGAACCAGGAACTCCAGGGCCCACCGAAAGGGAAGGCTCCAAGGCAGATGTCGGAGCCGAGCTCACCAAGGCTGAGGCTCCAAGGGGAAGAGTGGGGTCGGACAAGGGTCCGATGCAACTCACCCCCTCGGAGGAGACCAGGGAAGCCCAACCACCGAATCCCTCTAAGGAAGGTCTCGAAGAGGAGATAAGAGTAGAGGCTGAGGGAGCAGAAGGGGGGGGTATCTGTCCCTCAGCCATAGCAGAAACTATTCCCGAAGACTCCAGCTCCAAACTCTGAGGTAGAGTCGAAGGAGGAACTGCAAGGGGGTGTGGACTAATAGTCGTCTGTTGAGACGGACTATGTAGCATCTGGGCCAGTGCCTGTGATTTTAATAATCTACTGACCACCCTGTCTAAATCATGGTCAGAAAGCCTGGATGACCTGGATGATCGGCTCCGATGGCTCCGTTCCGAGAGGAGAGGCCGGAGCCGAGAGTATCAGTTCCAAGGAAGGGGACCTGGACCTCTTCCTCGAAGGAACCATCGGAGCCGACGAAACCATGGATGCCGTCGGTGCCGACAACTTTTCGGCACCGACAGAAGGTCTCGATGCATCGGCTCCGGCCGGAGCCAATACAGACATAAAGGTAAGGGTGTCGGAGCCGGTCGGCGCCGACACTGAAGCCTGAGCCACATGGTGGTCGGAACCAATCAGAGCCGACACCGATGTGACCGAACCAGTATCGGCACCGATGGCCATCGGTGCCGAGGGTTTGTGCAAACCAGGATCGGCTCCAGCCAGAGCCGATCTTGACTCTGAAAGAGTCGGAACCGAGGCCGCAGGCTTAGACACAGAAGCCTGGGCCTTGGAAGACTTGGAAGTCTTACTCGGGGCCGACTTAGCCGGAGAGCCCTCCGGTTTAAGTAGGCCCCTCAAAATCAATTTGTTTCTCCTCTCCTGCAGGACTCTCTGGCTAAAGGAATGACAAATCGCACAGGAGTCCTGCAGGTGGAGAGGTCCCAGGCAGTATAAGCAAGAAGTGTGACCATCTGTCAGAGACATCTTCTGACAGCACGAGTCACACTTCTTAAAGCCTGAGACCCTTTCCTTGGACATGGTTGCAAAAACACACACACAACACAGTCCCAAGAAACAGTTATCCCAAAAATAATCAGATAACTAACCTCTCACACACACACACACACCCTAACAAGGGGGGGGGGGTGGGAGGGGAGAAGACCTGACTAAAAATATAAAGGAGTGAGGGATTTTCTAGTCAGAAAGGGACTTAATCTAACTAAAAACGTTAAAAATAAAGTTTTAAGATGAAAAAGGGGCAAAAACAGTAATATCTAAATCACTTACCAGGAGCTGGCAAAAGGAGGACCTAATCAGCGAAGCGGCAAACGAGATCTGGGTACTTACCGCCTTGCATCATGGGATATGGGGCTGCCTCGAGCTGGTAAAAGTGACTCTCGAGCTTAGCAAGTGCCGAGTCGGAGCCGAGGATCGGCTCCGAACCCATCAAGCAAGAATGAAGGCGAGGTTGACAACTTAACATCATGAAAGCAGGAAGAGAGTGAGTAACGTTTTCAGAAACTTTGAGAAAACTACAAGAAGGAAAATTAGAGCAGAGTTTCTTAACCATTTGGGTTAGAAGCAAAATTAATGTGAATGAGATTAAAGAAGTTGAATAAATAAATTAAGTCAATTAACTATAGAAGCAAAAACATTGCAGCAGGATAATGAAACTACAAATTATATATATATATCGTCATACATATATATGTGTCGGACTAGATTGGTGATTTCCATATAAAGAGAAGTATAAGAAATTATATATAGAACTAGAAATAAAGTATATAAAGAAGAAAAACGAGAACTACAGGATGTCAGATGAAATAATTGCTATTATGTAGGGAATGTCAGATTAAATAATTGCTATTATGTAGGGAAATAGTGAGAATTATTAAAGAAGGAGAGGATTATTAAGGAAACAGCAATATTTACTTTAAACAAAACTTATAAAATCCAGGACACTTTTTATTACAAAAGCTACTATTTCAAGAAGTTAATTTTGTCAGGAAACAGGAAGAAACAGAACAGGACATAAATAGATACATAATGAAAATATAATGGGTATGAAAACTGCATGGGATATAGTCGCAATTAAAGAGAATGAGAAACAAATATTGAAGAAAGTAATTGCAATTGAAATTTCAATAGAAGAAGTGGAATATATGTTAAAAAGTAGATGAGAGATCAGCACCAGGACGTTAAAAGGTTGGAGTATAAATGTTATAAAAATATGAAAAGACAGCTAAAGAAAATTTTTGTGAAGGTATTAAATGAATGTAAAGAAAACAGTTTTTTGATGCGAAAATAAGTAAAAGAGTAACAAAATGAAAATGGGAGAAATTAAAATAATTTAATCAAATTGGAGTCTGATTATTTGCAATGGTGATGGACAGGTTGACAGACGAGATCTGACAGGAGTCCCTGTGGGCTATGATGTTTTCAGATGACACTGTGATCAAGAGTGAGAGTAGGGAACAGGTGGAGGAGACCCTGGAGAGATGGAGACATACTCTAGAGAGAAGAGGAATGAAGGTCAGCAGGACTAAGGCAGAATATATGTGTGTGAATGAGAGGGAGGATAGAGGAATGGTGAGGATGCAAGGAGTAGAGGTGGTGAAGGTGGATGAGTTTAAATACTTGGGATCAATAGTTCAGAGTAATGGTGAGTGTGGAAGAGAGGTGAAGAAGGGAGTACAGGCAGGAAGGATTGGGTGGAGAAGAATGTCAGGTGTGATTTGTGACAGACGAGTACCAGTAAGAGTGAAAGGGAAGGTCTACAAGATGGTAGGGGTAGTGAGACCAGCTATGTTATATGGGTTGGAGACAGTGGTATTGACAAAAAGGCAGGCGTTAGACCTGGATGTGGCAGAGTTAAAGATGTTAAGATTTGCACTGGGTGTGATGAGGATGGACAGGATTAGGAATAAGTATATTAGAGGGTCAGCCCAGGTTGGAAGGTTTGGTGACAAAGCCAGAGAGCAAGATTACATTGGTTTGGACATGTGCTGAGGAGGGATGCTGAGTATGTTGGGAAAAAGATGCTAAGGATGAAGCTACCAGGTAAGACGAAAAGAGGAAGGCCTAAGATAAGGTCTTTGGATGTGATGAGAGAGGACATGCAGGTGGTTGGTGTGACAGAGCAAGATGCAGAGTACAGGAAGAAATGGAAACAGATGATCCGCTGTGGCGACCCCTAATGGGAACAGCCGAAAGAAGATGATGATGATGATGATGGAGTCTGATTATAATTAAAGAATATTTATAATAAAAATATCATGAGAAAGGCAGGTTAAAGAATTATTGGCAATATCCAAGGAACTGGCATAATATTGTAGATACAGATAATGGGGTAAGAATTATAGGATATGAAATAGACCTGGTATATAATATTGTAGATGTAGATGATGGGGGTAAGACTTATGGGTTGTGATGTAGAGAAAGCATTCAATAGCAATATACATAATTAATAAATTCAGCTTATGAAAATAGCTTTGTAAGCACTGCGCTAAATGGTTGGATAAAAAGAAATAAAGAATGTAAAAAGGTGCCAGACAGGGATGTCCTTTAAGTAGCATTTTGTTTGCATTAACAATAAATGTGATGTTGAGCAATTTTAATGAAGGAATTAAATAAGGGATATATATCTATATATCATGACTACATATATATATATATATATATATATATATATATATATATATATATATATATATAAAACAATCTATCTGTATATAGATAGACTGACAAAGGAGAAGTGTGCATGCCATTAACAATGCCTTACACAGATTATATAGCAATCAGAGGATAAACACAGGATAAGATGGTTAGTACAAGATATAAAAAACGAGACATATGACTAGGTTATATTTGCTTGACAATTATTCTGGACAAAAGCAAAGGATTTCGGGATGTTGCAAAAGGGCAGAGGTTTATTTTAACAAAATAGAATTTAAAGTATTGTGTTGTATTTAGAAATTACGGGAAAATAAAAGAACAATGATAGGAATTACTGGACGAGATTCAAGGAATGAACACTTACAGCCTGCATTCACGCGTGCACTGTTCTTTCTCTCCTGCATTGCTAACTCTCTCCCATTCACACAAACACAGCATTTCCAGCATTCACACAGACATACACACTGCTTCCATGCACAAAATGTACATTCTCTCATGTTTCACTCGCCCTTCTTCATACACACACATATGCTTTCATGGCCACATTCACGCACACACATGCAGACATGAAACCAAACGCACTCTACAACTATACCAGACAGACACGCAAGCATTTTTTTTTCTCGGTCTGGGTGCTAAAAACAACAATAAAAAAAAAGGAGGGCACAATAATAAGCTGATCGATACATTTGAAGGGATCGGCTTGTTACGTTTAAACCTATATCGGCTTGCTGTTTTCGGGGAACGGAATTAAAAAAAATAAGGAAATTCCTGTCTCTGGCACCTGAACCAGATACCACCCATCTCTCTCTCTCACACACACACACACACACACACACACACACACACACACACACACACACACACACACACACACACAAACACACACACACAGACATTCTGCTTAAACACACTCATTCTGACATGCAGTCACTCATGCATCAGAAACTCTCTCATACACACACACTCAGGTTTTTCTGTATTTATACACTTACATCCTGCATTCACGCATGCATTGTTCTTTCTCTCCTGCATTGCTAACTCTGTCCCATTCACGCAAACACAGCATTTCCAGTATTCATACAGACATACACACTCCTTCCATGCACAAAATGTACATTCTCTCATGTTTCACTCACCCTTCTTCAGGCACACACATGCTTTCATGGCCACATTCACGCACACACATGCAGACATGAAACCAAACGCACTCTACAACTATACCAGACAGACACGCAAGCATTTTTTTTTCTCGGTCTGGGTGCTAAAAACAACAATTAAAAAAAAAATGTGGGCACAGTAAGAAGCTGATCCATACATATGAAGGGATATGTGACAGGTGTAAACTGTCTCTAGCAAAGAAGCATGGCTTGTCGAGCATGTTATCCCAGGCTGACAGACACTGGATCCCCCTTGAATGACACCAGAAAGTTAGCCAATTGTTGAAATTGATATTTTTTTCTTTATACTGTGGTATCATTCTTGGTGATAGCAGGATGCTACTCAAGGTCAGGGTCATACTGGCCTGGGCTACGTGATCAGATAGCTCTTCCATGTCACTTTTCATGTAGTCTAGGGAGGTACGACTCAGGTCATTCACACCAACATGGACAATGACAGAGTCATATTTGTACTTGTTCTGGAGTGACCTGAGTGCTTGTGTTATGTGGTGGATCCTGGCACCCGACAGGCAGCTAACAGTAACCTTTTCCTTGCTCAGCCTAGTGAGTGGGACATCAGTGTGCATGATGATCATAGTGATGGAAAGAGGGTGTGCTATCCCTTTAAGTCAATTTGAGGAAGTGATGTCATTACTCAGAGTTTTTAAAGCCAAGAGTACTGTTGAAACTTTTTTTGGATACATTGTTTCTGAAGAAGTTAGTCTGTGGACTGACGAAAAGCTATATTTTTAAGGCTTAAATAAAGCAGTTTTGCCAGAGTTTTTCCAGTTTTCCAGTTTTCAGCTTTCAGTTTTTCGCTTATTGGATTTATCTGCTTGTATAGCTGCTTACTTTGGGTGTACTCCAGCTGAGTTTGCTGTTGGATTTCCTTTGGGAGTTTACAGGCCGTTGGTTTCCTTTGTGTGGTTCCTGAAGTTTGTTTCGTGTTTTTACTTGAATCATTCTTGGTGATAGCAGGATGCTACTCAAGGTCAGGGTCATACTGGCCTGGGCTACGTGATCAGATAGCTCTTCCATGTCACTTTTCATGTAGTCTAGGGAGGTACGACTCAGGTCATTCACACCAACATGGACAATGACAGAGTCATATTTGTACTTGTTCTGGAGTGACCTGAGTGCTTGTGTTATGTGGTGGATCCTGGCACCCGACAGGCAGATAACAGTAACCTTTTCCTTGCTCAGCCTAGTGAGTGGGACATCAGTGTGCATGACTATAGAATCACTTATTATTAGTGTGTTGGGTATGTTATTTTGCCTTAAGGGCTGTGATTGTGTGGCACACTGATTTTGTAAAATATGTGTTTCATGGTTTGTGTTATGTGGTGGAGGATGCTTGGGAGTGTGCTTTTGAGGTCTCTGTTGCTTTTACAGATTTTTATTTAGAGCCTCCGAGTATGTTTTCATGTATTTATGTGTGCTTTTTGCCGGTGCTGGTTTCATAGGTCTACATAAGACTGGTGGTGTGATGCAAGTAATTCCCTTCCCCTCTTGACTGTCTGGTCCAGCCTTGTGTTGAGAGAGCTTAGCCTCCAGTTTGGCTGTATAATTGCATCTCTTGCATGTATTAGTGTTTGGTGGTAGGGGGAGAGGGTTGTCTGTGTACATGAGGCAGTTGTAACATTGCTTCAAAATGCCCAGATTCACCAGTTGGACCAGAGGGTACACCTAAAACTGCCCTTTGGACATGCTTGGATAGGTACAGTGAACTGTTTTACTGATTGGCTGGTAAGGTCGCATAGAGAGCCTTGTCCTTCTCTAGAGTATGGGGGGTTCTGTTGCTAAGATTTATTAGTGCTTGCTATGAGTTGTGAGCAAGTGCCGGGCTGAGAAGTGAATAGTTTGAATGCTTAAGCTGAAAGTTTGTCTAGTTCCAAGAGAAAAATTGAAGAGTATCCTTTGTGGAGCCGGGAATAGTTATACCCTAGCTAACCATCACTGCCAGACACGCAAAACCATGCAAATGCGGGTTTTATAGCAGGAAAATGAAAAAGATAGAATTTAGCCCAAAATGGCCAATAACTACTAATTTCTGGGCTGAAACTACTCCTCCAGGGACAGATAAGCTGCTCATAGCTCCTATCTCTCACAGGTGAACAGAGAAACTTCCTTCTATCCAAATAAGGTATGGGCAAATACAGGCACTTGTAACACAGCCCTGAATTCAGCACTAACCTGAAAACTGGACTATACTAGCTTAGAAAGGTGGGAAAACAAGTATTTTTTTTTTCCAGAAAATAAAGCAAATACAATCAAAAAACACTTTAAATGCACAGAAATGGCTATTGCACCTGAGTGTGTAGTCTACAAAAGTTAAACAGGTAATTTAAACACAAAAATGACTTTATTAAAGTGCAGGCAGTAAAATAAGTACAATATGTAGCTGAAACAAGCTTTTTAACACACAGAAACTCTAAAAAATCTGCGTTGTAAGTGGAATTAGCTAAAGGCAGCAAATAAAAATGCAGAAAAATGATACTTAATCACTCCAAAGTCTCTCTTTTGTCTCTCTGCTGCTGTAGAACTCTGCAGGGCACCAGGCATGAACTTGCTAAGCTGTATACAAGTACAAAAAACTCACAAATGCAAGTTTTATAGCAGGGAAATGAAAGAGATAGAAATTTGCCCAAAATGGCCAATAAACTACTAATTTCTGGGCTGAAACCACTCCTCCAGGTACAGATAGGCTGCTCAAAGCTCCCCTCTCTCACAGGTGAACAGAAACACGTCCTTCTATCCAAGTAAGGTATGGGCAAACACAGAAACTTGTAACACAGCCCTGAATTCAGCACTGACTTGAAAACTGGACTATACTAGCTTAGAAAGGAGGAAAAACAAGTATATATATATATTTTCAGAAAATAAAGCAGATACAATAAAAAAAAACAATTTAAATGCACAGAAATGGCTATCACACTTGCATGTGTAGTCTACAACAGTTAAACAGGTAATTTAAACACAAAAATGACTGTGTTAAAGTGCAGACAGTAAAATAAGTACAATATGTAGCTGAAAAAAGCTTTTTAAATCACAGAAACTCTAAAAAATGGCATTTTAGATGGAATTAGCTAAAGGCAGCAAGAAAATGTAGAAAAATGATACTTAGATCACTCCAAAGTCTTTCCCCCGGATTTACTAATCTTCCGTGTAAGACTAATCTAGTCTTACACGGAAGTGCCAGTCTAAGAGTATGATGGCAGCGTGCCATGCATATTAATGAGGGTGAGCTGCCTCAACTCTAAAGCTTACATGGAGCATGGATGAGTGTAGGGGGGGTGTCAGACTACCGAGCTGTCCAAAAATCCACTCCCCTGCAATGAAGAAACGACGCAATTTCGAGTTACATGAGCGAGTCTGCTCACATGTGCACAATGTAACACTACATTCCCCCATATGTTAAACAACTGACAAAATTAAAAATAGAGTTTTTTTTTTCATCCAATATAGCTGCCTGTATTTGTGTGTGTTTGCGTGGGTTTGCCCATTGCTTAGCTACAGTTAGCAGCTTAGACACCAGAAGAGGATAATAAGAAAAATATATGCATATTAAACAAAATAGCAATAGCGTAGTGGTTAGAGGCTTTACACAAACAGGAGGCATTCCCAGTATGAGTCCCACTACTGCATGTTCCATTTTCTGTTGGAAATCTGTATACAAAAATATTTCCTGACATTTTTTATGTATAAGTTTTGTAAAAAGCATTGAAATGTTAAATGTGGTAGTGAACGAATTATATATATATATATATATATATATATATATATATATATATATATATATATATATGAAGGTGAAATGGTTATGCATTCTGAGGCATGAGTACCCTATTTTAAGCAATATAAAGCACTGCTAAGCACATTTTACCAGTATTAAGCATATTTAAATCCAATTGCGCGTAGCTGCACACCACATTAACCAGCGCAATGTCATTGCGTGTAGCTGTGCACCGCACCAACCAGCGCAACCACAACATATTTGCACATAGCTGCGCACAGTGCTAGCCAGTGCAATGTCGGGCAACATCGGGCAACATCGATCAACGCTGAGCAACGTTGGGCAAAGTCAGGCAAAGCTGTGCAAAGTCAGTTAAACACCGCCACACCTCCTTTACTGTACCTTAACCAGTCAGTTCTGCCCAGTAGGAAAATAAAAAGTAGTGACAGGGCTTGAACTCAGGATACTGTGCACTATAGTCACAGTACTTAACCATTAAGCCATGACAGCATTTCATAAACATGCACTTTCAACAGACACATATCTATCAAAGGAATTTTAAACATTGCCAACATCAGCTAAGCAGGCGTGCCTACAGCTGAGTTTTTCCAAAACTGGCCAATCACAAATAAGTTCAGAAAATGAGGCATATTTAAGCTCCACAGGTGGGAATACTTGCTATAACTGGTTGTAGCTTCCTTCTGCAGTCAGCATAGCCAGTGCTGGAGAAGGCACTCGATTCACAGTGCAATGCTGGCACATCGAGGAGTCCAAAGTAATGGTTTGGCTCCTTGTCCACATTCATGAGGAAAGACTCCTGCGGGGCCAGTACCAGGGTACCCAATATAAAATGGAGGCCTGAAAAAGTCTTGCCTGTGATCTCACCAGGGCCACTGGTGTTCCTCGGACTGGTGAGCAGGTGAAGCACCATTATTCTGACCTGAAGCGACATAGGGAGGATCAACTGGACCAGTGGATACAGGAATCCCATACAATGCCTAATGACCCAGTACTGAGTAAGTAGCCATTGTATTAAGTAGTTAAGAATTGCTATGCTTGTGTATACTATGGGTAGGTATGTCTCAATGTCACTGCATTTACTTCACAGCTGCAGGTGTCCAGGCAATGAACTAGCAAGCCCATGAAGATAGGCTGCAAAGGCTGCATCATCAGGCAGGTTAGTAATTATTTTGCATGTACTGTTATATAAAATAAATGAGAGAGCCTTCAAAAAGGATTTTAACCCAATAAATAAAGGTGTAATAATCCTTTAATAAATGTATGATACATGGAGTGCATCTGTGTCATTTTCTTTGATATGTTGCTGTACTGCTGCATTCTACAAATAGTAGTGATCTATTAAGCAGTGTCAACCCACATTTGGGTAGGCCCATATAATGTGGATGAAGGGAGTGCCAGTAGCGTGTATGCATATGTACAGCCCTCAACTGTTGGTTCATGGCCAGCATGTACAGGTTAATCTGGCACATGAGTAGCTTGGTATTGTGTTCCCCAAAAATCTCAGTGTGCTGCCAGAAATGTAGGGAGCTGTTAACATATAAATGATACTTTCACCTGAACATATCTAGATAATTATATGAAAGTAGATCTGTCAGTGTACCATCTTAGCAGTAGTGTGTGTGAGCAACTATCAAAATATGTTGCAGTAACATCTGCATCTTGGACAGTTTGTATGTAAGATACAACTCATGTATATAATGATCTAGCAAAATCCAATTATTTAATATAAGGACATTGGGTAGTGTAATAGTACATGTAAGGGACATATAACTGCAGTTAATAGGAATATAGTGAAAACTAGAAGGATATATAAGTTGTTAATTGAGCTATCTTTTCCCATCCTACTGTATGTGCATAAAAATGCAATTCCACACCTCAATCGGTATGTCTAATCTCAAAACATGTGTTGGGACGGATCACCTTTAAAACCTCGAAACCGCGTTTGCCCGAAACACTAACGACCGAAACGAAAAGACCGAAAACATAAAACGGCGACAACGCAAAACACCGAAAACCATTACACCAACACAGTACACTACATAACATATGCACTACCCCTAACCCAAACCCTAACCCTAAGGTCCGACACTACCGCACACTTACCCTACCTGCACCCTAACCCTAACTCACTTAACCCACCCCTAACCCACAGTCCCTCACTATCGCACACTTACCTGTCCGCTCCCTAACACTAAATCCCTCACTCGATCGCACACTTACCGAGTCCCTAACCCACAGTCCCTCACCATCGCACACACCCTACCTGCATCCTAACCCTAACTCACTTAACCCACCCTAACCCACAGTCCCTCACCATCGCACACACACCCTACCTGCACCCTAACCCTAACTCACTTAACCCACTCCTAACCCACAGTCCCTCACCATCGCACACACACCCTACCTGCACCCTAACCCTAACTCACTTAACCCACCCCTAACCCACAGTCCCTCACTATCGCACACTTACCTGTCTGCTCCCTAACACTAAATCCCTCACTCGATTGCACACTTACCGAGTCCGTCCTTTTCGGTCATCTGCGTTTTCGGTATTCTCGTCCCGTCGGATTCCGTTTCGGGCAAACGCGATTTCGAGATTTTAAAGGTGACCCGTTGGGACATATGTCCTATTGGTTTATAAATATTTTTATTAATTTCTATGCATGTGCCCTGTTAAAATACCACAATCCTGGTGGCCTGTTGCCATCAATTCAACCTGCATGCTGTTGTAATGTCCACTATTGTTCTATATATGCATGTGTTATGCTTGCTTTTCAACTGTTGAAAATCTGGTGTGTTGGGTTAATGGGAATACTTCTGCATGCTGTTATAAATAATTGGGAATGCTGTTGACTGTTACTAACCCATATGTTTATTAAACTCTCCAAAACATAGTTCGTATGGAAAGGCCGGTCCCAGCGGACCCACCTGTCCCTCCTCAGCTGGCCATGACACCTGGCACTAGCAGATCTGGTGCCCAGCCTGGGACCTCCTCCTCCGTTGGCCCTGTGCCACCTTTGGGTGGAAGCACTGCAGGGGATGGGGCTCAACCCATTTGTGCAAACATGGGCGGAGGAGGGGCACCTATCACCCTTCGAATGGTCTGGGCTGTGGTGCGTAGAGAGATTGAACGTTCTGTTGCAGAACCTCTACGCCAGCTTGAGGTATGAGTAGCGCAACTACCGGGTCAGCCTGCCTCTCCTACACAGCCCCCATCACAGCCACCCTCTGGCCCATGAAGGTGCAGTGGTGACTGCCCATGGGTGGGGACCTCAGTCCCACTGTTTCCATCTGGGGGCTCATGGGCTTACAATTTCCAAACATCCCTCTTCGTCAAAGGTGTTCACCCACCACATGTGTCATATACAGCCCCTGTATGTGTCTTGTTTGTGTTTTTTGTTTACCTCCCCAACCTACCTCCCCAAATATACCTTCTTCCCCTACCCCACATTCCACTCTCACCTGAAAAAAAGGGCAATCTGCTCCCAAAAAAATTACGCCCCATACAGAGCTGCCCATTTTGCACACATGTCCACTGGACACATGAAATGTTATTTATTTGGCATTACAACATACTTTGTTGTCCTCACCCCTCTCTCAGGGGTTGAAGGGTTCATATCTACCTCCAAATTTATTGCATATGCACAGCTGTTGCTGTTGAATAAATAGGCAGCTATGGCCCTTCCCTACACCCGTCCTGCACATCCCAAGCTGTTTTCCATACTGTCTTTCCCTCTTTGTGCCTCTTTTTTCACCACTTTCCTATCTCCCCATTTTTATTTTCTTTCAAAGAAATGAGTACCGGTGGGTGAGTGGGAGTAAGCACTATTAAGCAGTAGTTAGCGGGTTTGCGCAGGTTTGCGCTTGTTTTGCAAACCCACGCAAACCTGCTTACAACTGCTTAAAAGTGCCTTAGTCACTCTGTATGTGAGGGCCCTTGTTCTGCTCAGGAGCAAAATAAAACACCTCTGTAACTCTCGAACCCCAGACCTTGCACACACTACACAACATGAAGTACCACTAAGCCAAGGTAGATATGCGTCAAGTTGGTGCTTAAATAATTATATCATGCATCAGAATGAGTGAATGTAAAGGAAAAATAGGAATACCATACCACACAACTTGTTCTGCGGATGTTGATCAACAGTTGTTGTGGGATTACATTACATGACTGTGATAAGAGAAGCAGCCATTCTAGCAGGAAATAATGTTACACCATCACTTTACAACCCCACACAGTATCACAGCAGGACAAACACTGGCATATCTGTTCAGGGCAGAGGCCATACCTTCGAACTGTCCCTAATTTTCAGGGATGTCCCTGATTTTGACACAAATTTTAGCTCTGTCCCTCTGAATCCCTCCGAAAACTACTGACTTTGGCCAGAAAGGTGGTGAATTGCACTTAATGTATAATGACAATAATTAAGAGTTAGACACTTCTTTTACTTCAGAAAAGGTGTATTAATTCATACACTCTGATTCTTTCAATGTCTCAACTTAATGGCACTAATATTTTAAAGGTGTCCCTGATTGTCCCTGACTTTTCCCTGAGTCTGTTCAAATATGTACCTGATTGATTGAGAGGTCTGGCAGAGGTAGAAACACAGAGGCATATCAGCCTTTCTGCTGTTACACACTGTGCAAATAGCTTTGGAAGGAGTTTCGGAAGCATACCCTTATGTAGGAATACAACACTGAAATACAAATGGATGTAGCCATGTACTGGTAGCAACCAACTGTAAGAATGCCATTGCTCTATTGCTGAAAAGACCTGTGTGGTGTACAGACAAAAAATAACAGGCTATTCTCTGGCTATCATGTGGACAGGCCCACACTTGGGAGTTACGCAGACAGACTACTTGCCTTGATAAAATAACATGTACACAGCAACCCTGTAAGATCAGCAAGATAAATCCACACAATAGTACTTACGCTCTCTGTACTTCTTCAACCCTACCCAAATGTAGAATATATCTGTGTGTGCAGGGTCTACTAAGGATGTAGGCAAGCATACTCACAGTACTAAAATGTATCTAGTTTTTTCTGAGCAGCTTGTGCTAATGTCAACACTAAAAAAGCACAAACTGTTTAGAACTGAGTAAATGAATATTCACAGTATAGCAGTTCACAAACAATTATTGTGCCAAAGGAATACATTTCAATAACTAGCTTTGTATGGCAGTTAATTGTAACAGTTGAAAAGGTACAGCTTTCCATTTATCTTGGGGTAGCATTTTGAGGGGTGAGTACATTTCTACACTGACAAGTGGGTAATGGAAGCAGCAACATTAGGTCTGAGTACAAAATGTAAATCTCTGGCTACACCCTGGCTTCTGATATAAGAACTATGCCAACCTTCTGTCTTAAACAATGATGTCCACAGCAAACAAGGATGATCTCCATCTTGGAAAGCTGAAAGGGCCACGCCTACACAAGTCAGCAATTTATAGTACTGGGTTGCTATGACAGTAATTACTGCAATTACTACACAGCAGGCTGCATGCAATTAGCAAATAGTGGCCACTAATTGGTGCAGAGGCCATCACATGCTCATGTGCAAATTCCTACAAAAGCAGGCTGCAATATCTGCCAGCAAACTCAATCACTCTATTGCAGAGACTGACAGAGAGAGAGAGAGACATAGAAATAGAGAGAAAGAGAGTAAAGGAAAAATAAATATTACCAAAATCATACAAAGGAAAGGTTTGTGACACATATGTATCTACTGGCATGTAGTAGATGTTATTGAAGAATAGTCTACATAATGTGAACCATTCATATGGGGCAGCAGTACTTCTTTATGCACATATGTTCTGCTTAACTACTGCCATGGACAATACTGTGTGCACCTGTGGGCAGTGGGACATACCTGTGAAATGTGTAGCTCAGCATTAAATGTCAAAGATCTGATCCATGTTATCTGTGTTCTGTACAGTAGTGTGTCCAATGGCTGTTGGGGGGGATTAGCGCTAACATTATATAAACATGGGTGTGACAGAACAGCTCATGCATGATAGTCATATTAAAGTGTAGCTTAGCATTGGCAACTTCTGTAGCAGTCTAGTATGCTTATCTAGCATCTGTTGCCATATATACCCCCTAATGTTAGTGTGTGTTCATATGTGACACCTGTTTGTGTTGCAGCAAGGCCCAACAGTTCAGCTGTGAGGTCCAGGGATTTACAACAGTGTTGTAGACCTTGTGTGCCACACACATACGGAGAAATATATATGTGTCATATATATTCACATCTGTATATGTGCATAGAGCAGAGTACATATTGCAACTGTTTGTGAAAGGGGGAGATATATATGTTGGTGAAGGTTAGTATGCTCATATTTGTATGTAGGTTTTAGTGTGTGACAAACATGACAGCATACAGTGCTGGTATATGACATGTGATGGTTAAACACAGTGGGTGGTTTGTTCAGTTTGCAATGTTGAAGCCAGTAAGGCCTGCTAAAGCTAGCTGGGCTGTGAACACATTCAGTGCATTTATCCCAAGACTGTGAGATTTTATTACATTACTGTACACCTTACATCCTTTGTATAATTGATATTCTCACTATGAAAGGTGGAATGTATATGTGCCTACATATATATGTATATGTAGACAAATGGATGTGTATATGTACACATATATATATATATATATATATATATATATATATATATACACACATATATACATATATACTCATACACACCTACATCTACTTGTCGCAGTAGATTCTCTGTACTGTTGACTGACTGTGATGGTCAATATGTTTGTGAATATGTCAAATATATTTATCTGTGGGATAGCTTAGTGGGAAACTGTTTATGTTATGGTATTATGGGTCCTTGCTTTGATCCTAGCAAAGCTGTGTATTCTGTTGCTAGGCAGAATAAGTGCTATTACATACAGTGTGATTAAGTCCCTTGGTTTTAACTAGGGTGTGTCATTGGAGGCTGAAGCACTACATCTATGATTATTGATTGGTACTGATGTTGAATGCAAATCCTGTGTGTACTGTAGTACTACTGGAAGCTCTGAGCCTGTACAGCAAAGTATGGTGTATGTCCATATTGCTTGCATCTACTGTTTTGTGTGGTCCCTGTATTCATCACAGATTACATTTCTCAAGATTAAGGTTGCGTAAGTACTGACACACAGTACTGTATAGTATACACTGAAAGCTTATCTGGGTTGTCATACCTTTGTGTCCTGTAATCATGTCTGATGTGTGTGGGTATGTCTGTAACATGTCCTTTGACATATGTGTGGTAAAACATATAACTGCATATCTAGTAACATTCATAGTGTACTACAGCAGTATGTGACCTATATTCCCAATTGTGCATATATTTTGGCCACGGGGTTGGCATTAACATGTTGTGTGGTATAACAGTAATACATTTACTGGACCTTACACTGATTGTGATGGATGATATATTTCTTTACACATCAGCTTGATGTATATCTGCTGTGTCTAGGTGGTGCATCGTGTTGCATACAGTGTGCCAGGTACTCTTGTGTAGTCTTATATAGTGATTTTATTTTGTTGCTGTGCAGGACATGGTTCATTAGATAGAGAGTGAGCAAGGCACTTTCAAGCAGGTGTGGGGTGAGCAGTGATAAGTGGCAGTTACAGTGTTTCACTCTCGGTTAGCTTATAGGTTGCTATATATGGCAGTTCAGTGATATCTGTACTGTATAATGTTAAATGTGCCATATGACTTGCTCAGACATATTTTTGTATTTATGTCTTCCAGGGATCATGGCCCATCACAGGAACCCGAGTTACAGTAGTGCTGAAGATGCTATCGTTACTAGCAGTATGATTCAGCACTACTATCTCATGTTCTCATGAACCAGCCAGGACCAGTAGGAGCGTACTGCAATGTGGCAAGATGTTGTCCGCAGGGTCAGTGAGGTAGACCTGCATAACCGGACATATGAGCAGGTACGCTACCACAGCAGTGATATTCTCAGACGTCCGTCAGCATGCCGCTGAAGCATGTAGACAACAGCTTGCAACAGGAGGTGGTGTTAATATCCACCCCCCTCTTCAGAGTGGAGGAGCTGCTCATGAGCCTGGTGGCACCTGCCCAACAACAACAGCAGCAGACATACACCATGATGGAGGTTGGGTCCACCCAGCAAGTACACATGGAGCATGGTGATAACATGGCATATCAGTAGACTACTGTTATCTGTATTGGTAGATCATGCATATGTAAGATGTTGAGTGTGTCGTTCAAAGATGTGGAGCCTGTTGTTGTGCAATACTGATCATTTGGAACATAATCTGTAGCACTGTGTATGTAAACTGGTGTACTGTAAGATGGCAAACACACAGTAGCAATGTCACAGTTGTGGCCACTGACAAACTGTCTCATCTCTATGTAGGTCCCTCTGGTGTGACATCAAGGCAGCAGAGAGATGCTGGTGAGTGTGTTCTACATTTATTATTGTAAATAAAAAGTGCATGTCATAGTTAAGGTGTAGGCCATGTACACATGTAACACACCTACCCATAATGCATGCTGTGCATGTTTGGTATAAGAGCACGCACATCTCACTAATGTGATTAGCTGCTTCAAACACACGCAGTACCCAGACCATCTCAAACACATGTGGCTAGACTGTAGTGACCATTGGATAGGCACAGTTGATACTCAACATGCACATAATATACACATCTATATCATACACAGAGCATTTTAACATGCTACACATAAAGGATTACCAAACCCTCTGTAAAGACACACTCCAGTATCCAAAATCTCATCCACACATTACACATAATATACCTGAGGGGTAGAGGCCTATCCTGGGGCATTTAAACACTCTGCAGCACACTACACATTCATGTCAGGGAATGCTCCTTATTGGCCTCCTTACAAACTCACGTAACAACTGGTTGTGAAATGGTGAATTTAGCCAAGGTAGTACAATTCCGGCACAGCATGATTAGTGCTGGTTTGGGAAACATTTGTAGCCTTGCATGACCACCTGATGCTTCATGATGATGGCCTATGGTACTATACCCCATCCAGTTATTGTAACCACAGTACTACACATAACTGTCATTGCTACACACCATAATGATGCATGTATGCACACATATGTACCTCTAAACAGTATGCATACCAATCACCATTTGCACAACTGATACATATATGTCTTGTGATGCTATTGAGTGGCTAGGTCATATGACATGTATTGGGTATGTGTAGTGTTTAAATATCCAGTTGTGTTTTAGCATGCCATGTCATGGATTAGACTGGCATGTCCAAAATATGATCTACCCTCAGAATAATTACCATACATTGGGTATGTGGCCGAATGGTATTCCATCAATTATACATGCAACACTGATGATGTTGTATGAATACTCATTATGCATGTGCTAAAAATGTGTCCACAATTATTTGCTAAAGACACAGAGGCTGTAATCAGCATTGGATACCTATTTGACACACAGATACACATCCAGCAATGGTATGTACACCTGTGAGTTATGGTGCACAGCACATTACAGGGTTATGAATACCTGCACAACAATGTTGTGTCCATGTATGCATTGTGTTCCAGGGGGAGGGCCATCACCTAATAACAAAACAGATGCATCAAAACCATGTATACTGTTAGTAACAAGGACTGACTACACTTGCACTGCATGCTGTTGAGCAACACATTTCCTGCATGCTGACATGTGTGATACGACTGTTTTGCTTGTGATACTGTACCCCACCATCACCTGCTATTGTGTATGTTCTGTGATTGCTGGTGTTGTGTGTGTCTGCTTTAGGGAGGAGTGTAGTTTTGTGTGTGTGCATGTGTGCACGTGCGCATGTGTGCATGTGGTCTGAAGTCATGTTCAGGTCTTAAAGTGTGTTTCCTGTTTTTCTCTCACAGGTGCCGAGGTGGGGCTGGTTCAGTACAGCAAGGAACCTGATGTCACTGAGACAGACAGTGATGATGAGGATAGGTGTGTTGAGGCACAGGCAGGTTTGTCAGGGTCTGTTGTTGGGCCACCTATTGACAGTACACAAGTCTCCATCCCATCCATGCACACAGTCATGCTGCCTGTACATCCATCATCACCATTGCACTTAGCTGAGGGACAGTGTAGGGTTGGCACTGGCCAGGACAGTGTGGTATCTATGGCACATGTATCAGGACACAGCAGCCATAGCCCGATGTCTGGAACGGTACCCATAGGCAGATGCCCAGGGGTTCTCGTCAGAGCACTGCTGGTCATCATGCCCCTGGCAGACGTGCCACACCTCTTTCTACCCCACACATGTTCCAGGCTGTCATGGAGGCACAGACACGAATGGAACGGTACACCAGACAGGGGCTAAGGGCACAGAGGGCTCATTACACCTCTGTAAATGACAGTATCCATGACCTAGCAGGTGCCATATGTAACTACACTGTGGTCATTGATAGATGTTGGGGTGAGACATTGAATGTCCTCTACAATGTCATGTCCATGTGTCAGAACAGTGCAGGATGGTTGAGACGTCGACGTGGATGTATGCCAGCAACATTAGCAGCTGGAGGTCACTATGACATCCAGCAAGTCACAGCCGCTCCCATAGTGCCAGTACCAGCCCCAGCAATGTTGGGGGGGCTATCCATAGACCATCCCGGCTGACCATATGCATGTGGCTCTGGCCAATCCCAGCAGGGACCTGGATTCAGTGGACATATGTCAACCTCTTTGGATAGTACCCAATCTGGATTAGTACCTGATACTGTCTGTAGCACCCCTGCAAGCCACAGGTTCTGTATTCATGGCCAGAGATGGTAATCTGTAAAGCCTGCCAGGTACAGTCTGTGGCTGTCTCACAAATTCCCATATATGGCACCCACATGGTGGAACTGTGTGCATGCAGAAACACACACATAAACCAGAAACCTAGGGCAAACACATACCCACACACATTACATCAGCATTGGCCAATAACAGTACTCATGGCCCTCACACACACACTCACACACACATGTCGATTGTATGGCTCAGTGTAGGCCTCTGGCAAACCAACAACACACCCTGTGCATATGATGAAACCTGTGCCACCTCCTGTCATTTGTAACCTTGATGCAGGAACATGATAACATGGTGCTGATGCACAGGGTGACTTTAATTAAGTATAGCAATGGTTTGATGTGTAGCATGTTGTCAGCAGTAAAGTGTAATGATATCCTTGAAGGTGTAGCTGAGCAGGCATGATGCATTAAAGCTGCAATTAGCAATCTTGTATTGTTTTCACCAGTATTTATTCAAATTGTGTTTTGTTTGCCCATGTGCCACTTGGCTGATGTGTGCACATGTGTCAGCATGCATTATACAGTGGACAGTAAGTGTGGAGTGTGTGCAACACATGTTTGCAGGTGTCCATTTGTGAACATGGTGAAGGTGCACTGTCTGCATGTACATGCATATTGGACACATGGGCAGGGTGACATGCCCTGTATTGGCCAGTATTAGCACTCCATAGTTTCTATTGGTGGCCAGTATTCATTGTACTACACACATTTTGGAACTTGAGTACGCATGTGTGTGTATGACATGGGTTGACACTGTGCTTTGGGTGATGCTCTTGTTGCTGTCTGTCATTGGTTTGCTTTACTTAGGTTAACACTGTCCCAGCTGCATAATCCTTTAGTAATGCACACTGTTCACCTACAGGGTTGCATAGACCGTGCTATCACAAACACAAGAAATTCTCACTTATACAGTAAAAGTGCATTAGTCTCACAGACCCCTGCCATAAACTAAATATATAATAGAAGGTGTGAAGTTGTACCAAAAAAGAGTTACATAACAAGAAGGGATAACCTCTCTGGTCAGTATCATTGGAAAAATACAATCCATCAATAAACATACAAGGCGAGCTTCAAAATACAAAATGGCAAGGATTCCAAAGACAATAGTAAAGCTTTCTTTAGTGTTGTGTATAATCTACAGGGGAAATCTCAGATTGGGTCACAGTTAATGTAAATGATCACAAAGTACACTTATCTGACTGGCATTACCAATTTCGTGTCAGACAGTTTGAATGTGAATTTCACCACCCTGTCGTTACACAAGGGCCACATTTGCAGACCTGAAGAATGTAAAATCTGATGATTCACAGACACTCTAATTAAAACATCTCTTTACCAAAGTCCAAACCGCAGTGGCAATGGTACTGGACAGTGTCTCTGGCTGTGTCATACACAAGCTGACATATGAAGTCACCACTCACCTAAACACTCTGTCCAGATGCAGCCTCTATACAGGTTACATACATGTGGAATGACGCAGTGTAATGGTGTTCACAGTCCACAAGGATTGAGCTACAATGTCTTCTTCTCCTTTCGGATGCTCCCATTAGGGGTCACCACAGTAAATCTTCTTTTTCCATTTCATCCTGCCCTCTGCATCTTGTGTTGTCACACCATCCTCCTGCATGTCCTTTCTCACCACAGCCATAAATCTCATCTTAGGCATTCCTATTTTCCTGTTACCTGGCGGCTTCATCCTTAGCATCTATTTCACAATATACTCTGCATCCCTCCTCAGCACATGTATAAGCCAGCTTAATCCTGCCTATATAGCTTGTTCTACTATCCTTCAAACCTGGGCTGACCCTCTGACATACTTATTCCTAAACCTGTCCACCCTCGTCACACCCAGTGCAAATGTTAACATAAATTGATTAAGGGTAGAACTACAACAGATCCTGGAAACTCTCACCCTATAAGCCAGAAAACTGTTATCGGGAAGGCTATGGAGCACAGCATTATGGAACTCATTAACAGAGACATTATGAACCTGAAAACACTGCACCATACCCACTTAGGTTCTCTAAAGGCTAGATCATGGCTCCTACACCTAGTAGACTTCAAGCCAGTTAACAAGGCTATAGGTGAGGGAGGGGAAGTCCACACAGCCAAGCTATAGCTCACCAGCAATTCATACCTATCCCACATTCTGGTATTATACATAACCTCAACAGACTGACCATAAACGATTGTTAAATGATGGATTGACAACTGACGCACAGATGTAGGACACACAGTAACATCTGCAGCCTCCATGTACAATTCTATGCCAGTAACAAGTAGTATTCACCTGCACTCAGTTCTGGGACCACTTATGTTTGGCATATAGCTTTCTTAGGTACAAGCAAACACAGTAGGGATATGTCTGCCCACATTTGATGAAAATGCATACTGTGGGCTATACTTTATGCTCCAGATGACACACACATCCTCCAAAAGGGTATCATAGAGACAGATACCTGGTGTCAAACTCATGCTGTAAAGCTATAAGCCAAAGAAAGCATAGTTATCCACTTTTAGAAAACAAAGTATCCCAGAGTACAACATCGGTAGTAGCTCCCAAAATGTGGAACAGCTACTAATGTATACATAGAGCCATGTGTTTAGTCATCTCTCCTTTGATAATCACATTACCAAAGGGTTTTGGAAATCCCTCTGTGGAGCACATAAGCAATAAAGGGTTTGCATGCAGATCCACAGAGGTTGTTGCACACCTATAATGATTAGTCATCTTTGCCAGACTTTGCTTGCTTTGAAACAAGATTCAAATATACCTCAAGCATAAACCCTCAATCACACTCTTCAATAGAAACCGTGATGAGTGGATGTGAAACAGAAGACGTAGTTCAGGGATCACTGCAGTGGCTAAGCTTGTCACTAGCATACAGAAGTGACCTAAGGTCTGGAAAGCGCCAGAGCGCTCTGGCAAAGATAGCAGATGCATTCATGGAGAAAGCAGAGTACCCACCTATGAAATAATTGAGGTAATGTGTATGTATATGACTTTGCCCCACAGCTACCTTACATGTGTAATGCACATACAGTTGTCATTATGATATATCATACACTAGAAAAATCAAAACCCACCCCACATTGACCAATGGTCTCACACACTCTCACACACCTGGAACACACACACAATCAGCAAGTGTGAGATTCAAACTCATTCTTAATTACATTATGATACCACAACAGTATGCATTTACATGACGTGCTACATACATTATTGGGATTTCACCTTTCCACAGGTATGTTTGTAGGATGGGGACATCATCAGACTTTGAAGGGGTGTGAGTATTCTCCAAAAAGGTTGCTCCTCCCCAGGTAGACACACACAGTTCGTACGTGAACGATAAACCCCTACCTAACTACATTATGATACTACAGTAGTACACATTTACACTACACACTATACACATTACTGGGATTTTGCTTTCCACAGATATATTTGTAGGATGGTGACATCATCAGACTTGACAAAGATGAGTATACCACTTTTAAGGGGTGTGAGTAGTCTCCAAAAAGGTTGCTCCTCCTTAGGGAAACACACACTCAGGTAGTTACTGCAGGATTCAAACCCCTACCTAATTACACCAGTATGCATTTACACAACACACTATACGTATTAGAGAGATTTTACTTTTCCACAAGTATATTTGTAGGATGGTGACATCATCAGACTTGACAAAGATGAGTATACCACTTTTAAGGGGTGTGAGTAGTCTCCAAAAATGTTACTTTTTCCTCAGGGAGACATACACAGTTGGAAAATGCAAGATTCAAACCCCTACCTACTTCCCATACGGCACTACAATTATACACATTTACACTACACGCTATACATATTACTGGTGTTTTATTTTTCCACAGGTATATTTGTAGGATGATGACATCATCAGACTTGACAAAGATGAGTATGCCACTTTTAAGGGGTGTGATTAGTCTCCAAACAGGTTGTTTCTCCTCAGGAAGACAAACAGACACACAATTGACAAGTGCAGGATCCAAACTCCTATCCAACTACATTATAATACTACAGCAGTTCGCATTTACATGATGCACTATACACATTACTGGAATTTCATTTTTCCACAGGTATATTTGTAGGATAGTGACATCATCAGACTTGACAAAGATGAGTATACCACTTTTAAGTGGTGTGAGTAGTCTCCAAAAATGTTTCTATCTCCCCAGGGAGAGACAGAGACACACACACACACACACACACACACACACACACACACACACACACACACACACACACACACACACACACACACACACAGTTGGTAAGTGCAGGGTTCTTAATCCAAACTAAGTACATCTTTACACTTCAGAAAGCAATACGGAGTTATAGGGTGCAATACAGACATTATTTGCTGACAGTTTGCCCAAAGGTTTTTTTCACATTTGCTAACCTCAGCAGGCTTATCATACTAGGTGTATTGTGAGTATATTGTATGCATAGGCCATGACCATATCATATATGGGTTGATGCACTACATGCTGGCACACACAGGGTCAAACCGGTGGCTAAGCTCTGTCAACCCAATACTGGACAATACAGTCAAGAGGAGTAGGGTCATACAACCACAACACCAGTTGTCTCACATAGACCTACAATATAAGCACCAGCAAAACACACACATAAATACACATTACCATACTCAGAGAATACAAATATTAATCTGAAAAAGAGAGAGTGTCCTCCAAAGCAGACAAGCAAGCAACATGCACCTCCAAGCACACGCCAGAAAACACATAATACACTAAAGCAGTGTGCCTCACAACAGGCCCTAAGGCAGAACTGAGGCACTTCTCAGTAGGGAGAATATTGATATTTGTGCAGTAACAGAAACCTAGTTCAAGGCTCCAGAGAGCACACCAGCACTACCAGGATACTGAAGAGAATTTATGAACATACATATGACATCATGAGAGGTAAAGAAACTAATGCACTTTTAAAACACAGTAGGACCTGTAGTGGATATTGCTTTCAATTTTTTGTATTAGAACAAATTAAACCAGATATTAGAGGAGGCCCATGGGAAGACATTTTAGAAAGTAAAGAGTTATGGTGGCAGGTTAGTCTGGAAGCAGGAAGGGAACCTGGTCTAAATGATTTATTGTCTATAGTGTCATTATTAATACTAAGAGCTAACAAAGTCTAATGTAAAAAACAGGTTTTGCACACTAGAGGAAGCTATAAGTCTACTTCATGAATTTCACTATTGCTGCTACAAATAATGTATATCTATTCATCAGTTGTTTTACAACAATGTTTTAATTTATTCATTTTAAAACACTTTCACATAATTTTAAAATGTATTTTTTTAAAATGTATTTATTAAAGAGAGGAAATTTTATATAATAAAAATTATTTTTTTTTTTAAATTTTTTAATTTAACTGTTTAGATGTATTTAAATACTGGTGCACTTTAAGTATAAAAATTAATATTCATGAATCCCCACAACAAATTTGGTTTGCTGATTTTAAATGTTATTAAGAGTTTCATTGGTTAGATTTAAATTAATTAATTAGGAAAAATGTACTTAATTGAAGTGCTTGGACAGTTTAATGTTATCTGATGAAGTCCTGTGTTTGAGGACGCAAACGCGATTTGGTTGTGGAATAGCGTTAATGACATTTTGAATTGTTCAATAAACCGAGTGGAATATTAGCTCTGAGGAGTCTTTCTTGGTCATAGGCACTCACTTTGGATTCTTGGTTTTGTTTGGAGTGCCTTTACACACATTTTTTTGGACTACCAGGATACTACTCATTCCATACCTTCCAGCATCAGAACCTGGATCATAGCACATAGGGTGGGGCTGTATCCATATTCATCAAGGATACCTACACCTCTCTCTACATCCTCTCTACAAGATATGTACCCATAGAATATTGCACAGCAACATTATTCCCACTCCACAGGGGTGGGGCCAGAAAAGACCCTTGGCATTCATGCTCTATGAGCCTGATGAGTCTGATCTGCAAGGCAATGGAGCCAATCATAATGGAAGTCAACAATAAAGACATTGGGAATCTGAACACAGTAGAGCACACCCAGTTTGGCTTCGTCAAATGCAGATCACGCCTCCTGAACTGAGTGGATTTCTTTGAGACAGTTACCCAGGCTACAGTTGATTGTTAAGGCCGCCTTTGACACCATTCCCCAGTCAGGTATCATAGATGAACTCATCAACCTCGGCATGAATCCATACATCACAAGATGGATTGCAAACTGGCTCACAGATAGATCCCACAAATTATGAGTTGCTGGCTACATGTCAGACTCTACACTGGTAACAACTGGTGTCCCCCAGGGTTCAGTCCTGGGGTCCCCCCTGTTTGGTATAGACTTCTCAAAAGTACATGCCAACACAGGAGGGTTGTGGTTGGCTAATTTTGCTGGGAACTGTAAAGTGTTTGCCATAATAGATTCCCCGGATGACACAAATATCCTCCAGAAGGGACTCTATGAGACAGATGTGTGGTGTCAGAATCATGGCCTCAAGCTCAATGTGAAAGAATGCATAGTAATCCCCTTTGGGGAAAACAAAGTACCCACAAACTGCCACATAGGTGTTACCCCCTAAAAACTAACAAGGTAATAAGGGATCTGGGGACACAAGCAGATAGTCATCTTTCCTTTGACAACCATGTTGCCAAAGTGATTAAGAAACCGTATGTGGCCCACCTAATCAACAAAGGGTTTGCATCAGGATCAAAATAGGTAGTGGTGGCCCTCTACTCTTACGTCATCAGACCCATTATTGAGTACAATGCACCATTTTGGATTTACTCGACTAAGCATATCCAGCAGCTTGGAAGACCACAGAGGTACCTCACCAAGAGGATTACTGGCCTCAAACAATTATGTTATGCAACACAACTGGTAAAACTAAATCTGTTCTCCGTTGCATACTGCCTACTCAGAGGCACACTGTGCCTAACATGTAATACACTAAAGCAGTGTGCCTCACAACAGGCCCTAAGGCAGAACAACATACCCAACACACTAGTAATAGGTGACTTCATAGTCAGACACACAGATGTTCCACTCACTTGGCTGGACAAGGGGAAGGTTACTGCCGGTTGTCTGTCAGGTGCTATGATCTGCCACATATCACAAGCACTTACATCACTCCAAAACAGGTACATATATGACGTGTTCTTTGTACATGTCAGTGTGAATGATCTGAGACATACCTCCCAGGGCAACATGACAAGAGATATATAGTAGCTCTATGATCATGTAGCCCAGGCTGGTATGACCCTGACCTTGAGTAGCATCTTACCTTCACCTGCATGATACTGCAATATAACAGAAAGATGATAAACTTCAACAGTTGGCTGAGCTTCTGGTGTCATTCAAAGGGGATCCAGTCTCTGTCTGCCTGTGATGACATGATAGACAAGCCTTGTTGTTTCACTAGAGATGGTGTGCATCTGTTGCCCCTATGCTTTTGAATACTGGACAAGGTTCTTGCTGTCCCCATATTACGTTTTTTAGGAAAGGCTCAAAGGTTCATAAGTTCATAGGTTTCATAGGTAGGTACTAGGCTATTGGTCCTGAGGCCCATACAAGCCCAGCCAAAAAGGTACCCTGGCTTTTGCCACCCAAGAAATTTATTTTCCTGTGCCACTGTCGAGCAGAGACAAAGAAGTGATCCCCGGGGTGAATTTCCTATTTCCCATCCAATCATCAAGATTTTTCTTGAAGAGTGCTAATAAGGAGATTTGTTTGATATAGATAGGTAGTTTATTCCGGAGTATGGGAAGTCTTTGGGACAGGAATCTATCCCTCCGGCATGTTCTGTTTATTGTGGTGACCCCTAGAGCATGTAGCTCGGAGGGATTGGGATTTCTTTAAGTGCAGCATGTCCAACAGCTCTGGGTTTGACATAGCTTTGTATGTTAGGCAGAGATCACCTCTGAGTAGGCGATATGCGATGGAGTAAAGCTAGAGATTTTTGAGACGGTCTGTGTAGGGCATGTGTTTGGGAGGTATTTCTGCGGCCTTTCCAGTTGCTGTAGATGTCTTGTGAGGTACATACCAAAAAGGGCATTGTACATTATAATGGATCTAATGAGTGATGAGTAGAGGGGAACAATGACCTCTTTTTTTCTGCATGAGAAACCTTTTGTGATGAGATGTGCCACGTAGAAGGATTTCCTGACTACTGTGATGATGTGCTTATCAAAGGAGAGACTACTGTCCACCTGTGTCCCAAGGTCTCTTATCACACTTTCGGTGTTAAGTATACTACCACCTATGTTGTAGTTCATGGGTACAGAGTTTTTACCAAAGGGGATGACAATGCACTTTTTGGCATTGAGCTTGAGGCCATGGCTTTGACACCAGGCATCTGTCTCAGTGCGGCCCTTTTGTAGGATGTCCACATCGTTAGTAGTTTCGATTATGGCTCCTAGTTTGCAGTCATCTGTGAACTTCATTAGCCAAAGACCTTTTGTGTTAACCTGTACTTCAGGGAAGTAGATACTAAACAGGACAGGACACAGGACTGAACCCTGTGGTACTCCACTTGTCACTGGTGTGAAGTCGGATTTGGAGTCTGCTACTTTCACAGTGTGGGTTCTGTCAGTGAGCCAGTTGGCAACCCATCTTGTGACATAGGAATTTATACCTAGTTTAGTGAGTTTATCTCTAATTCCAGAGTGGGGGATGGTGTTGAAAGCCTTGACAAGATCTAGATAGGCTGTGTGAGCCACCTTACCCTTGTCTACGGCTTTGGTGACTGCTTCAAAGAAATCTATCAGGTTTAGGAGACATGATCTGCCTTTTAAAAAACCAAACTGGTTGGGGTCCAGAGTTTGGAGATTACGAATGTCTTTGTTTATAAGTTCCATGATGATACGTTCCTTGGCCTTACAGACCAGGCTCATCAGGTTAATGGGGCGCTAGTTCCCGGGGTCCATGGTGGCTTCCCCTTGTGTAGTGGGATAACCGTCGCTGTGTGCCATTCAGCAGGCACAAAGCCTGAGGTGAGGCTATGATTGAACATGGTACTTAGGTGTGGTGCCAGTTCATTCTGTAGTTCATGTAGAATGCAGCCTGGGATGTTGTCTGGTCCCATGGATGCTGTGTTCCTGGCTTTGGAGAGTGTGGTTTATATCTGTGCAGCCGTGATGACAGGAAATTTGCTTTCTTCCAGTATAGAGATGGGCTTTTTCATGGGTGAGAGGGGGGTAAAGTTAGCACTGAACCTATCTGCCAGGATGTTGGCAATATCAGTTGGGTCTGTATATTTAGTGCCATTGTGCTGTAACTCAGAGCAGATGTAAGTGTTGCCATTGAGATTCTTGACATAGCTATAGAATGCTTTGTGGTTGTCTCTAGAATCAGTGGCGATTTTGTTTTCATAACTAGCTTTGGAGGATTTTATCAAGGATTGCAGCTTCTTACTGAAGCTGACCAGGGAGCTCCGCCACTCATGGGATTTTACCCTCTTCTGCAACAGTTTCTTCCTTCTGTTGTACAGTTTGTTTATGGCAGGGGACCACCAGATTGGCTTCCTTTTGTTGGAGGATAGCATCTTGGTTCTGTTTGGGATAGCATGATCCATGCACTCATTTAAGTGCTTATAAAGTGCAATTGTGTGGGATTCAGTAGTTGTAACTACATTGTCCATCTGCATGGGTGTCATGAAGTTCACCACTTCTGCCTTAAAAAGCATGAAGTTGGCTTTGGAGAATTTTTTTTAACATGGTTTCTTTAATGGGGGGTGGGGGCAGAATGTGGATATGTAGGGTAATTAGCTTATGGTCGGATCGGACCAATCAGACGTTAACTTCAGGTGTGGAACACTGGTCACTCAGGAGAAACCAAACCCCGTAACCAACACAAATAACCACAAAGTGATCTAAATGCTACCCATTGCCAGAAGTCTCAGCCTCAAAATGCACACACTCGAGGCACTTCTCAGTAGGGAGAATATTGATATTTGTGCAGTAACAGAAACCTAGTTCAAGGCTCCAGAGAGCACACCAGCACTACCAGGATACTGAAGAGAATTTATGAACATACATATGACATCATGAGAAGTAAAGAAACTAATGCACTTTTCAAACACAGTAGGACCTGTAGTGGATATTGCTTTCAATTTTTTGTATTAGAACAAATTAAACCAGATATTAGAGGAGGCCCATGGGAAGACATTTTAGAAAGTAAAGAGTTACGGTGGCAGGCTAGTCTGGAAGCAGGAAGGGAACCTGGTCTAAATGATTTATTGTCTATAGTGTCATTATTAATACTAAGAGCTAACAAAGTCTAATGTAAAAAACAGGTTTTGCACACTAGAGGGAGCTATAAGTCTACTTCATGAATTTCACTATTCCTGCTACAAGGATAGTACTCATTCCATACCTTCCAGCATCAGAACCTGGATCATAGCACATAGGGTGGGGCTGTATCCATATTCATCAAGGATACCTACACCTCTCTCTACATCCTCTCTACAAGATATGTACCCATAGAATATTGCACAGCAACATTCTTCCCACTCCACAGGGGTGGGGCCAGAAAAGACCCTTGGCATTCATGCTCTATGAGCCTGATGAGTCTGATCTGCAAGGCAATGGAGCCAATCATAATGGAAGTCAACAATAAAGACATTGGGAATCTGAACACAGTAGAGCACACCCAGTTTGGCTTCGTCAAATGCAGATCACGCCTCCTGAACTGAGTGGATTTCTTTCTTTCTTTGAGACAGTTACCCAGGCTACAGATGATTGCTAAGGCCGCCTTTGACACCATTCCCCAGTCAGGTATCATAGATGAACTCATCAACCTCGGCATGAATCCATACATCACAAGATGGATTGCAAACTGGCTCACAGATAGATCCCACAAATTATGAGTTGCTGGCTACATGTCAGACTCTACACTGGTAACAACTGGTGTCCCCCAGGGTTCAGTCCTGGGGTCCCTCCTGTTTGGTATAGACTTCTCAAAAGTACATGCCAACACAGGAGGGTTGTGGTTGACTAATTTTGCTGGGAACTGTAAAGTGTTTGCCATAATAGATTCCCCGGATGACACAAATATCCTCCAGAAGGGACTCTATGAGACAGATGTGTGGTGTCAGAATCATGGCCTCAAGCTCAATGTGAAAGAATGCATAGTAATCCCCTTTGGGGAAAACAAAGTACCCACAAACTGCCACATAGGTGTTACCCCCTAAAAACTAACAAGGTAATAAGGGATCTGGGGACACAAGCAGATAGTCATCTTTCCTTTGACAACCATGTTGCCAAAGTGATTAAGAAATCCTATGTGGCCCACCTAATCAACAAAGGGTTTGCATCAGGATCAAAAGAGGTAGTGGTGGCCCTCTACTCTTAAGTCATCAGACCCATCATTAAGTACAATGCACCATTTTGGATTTACTTGACTAAGCATATCCAGCAGCTTGAGAGACCACAGAGGTACCTCACCAAGAGGATTACTGGCCTCAAACAATTATGTTATGCAACACAACTGGTAAAACTAAATCTGTTCTCCGTTGCATACTGCCTACTCAGAGGCACACTGTGCCTAACATACAGAGCCATGTCCAACACATAACCTTTGAACATGCTCCATCTACGGATAACAAAATTGAGTCGCACTACACACTCCAGGGATATGAACCACACCACAACAATGAATACAACATGTTGGTGGGATAGAGTACCATCCCAGACACTTGCCTTACTGTGGAACAGAGTCCCAATATACATCAGACAGAGCCCCTCGCTGACACTCTTCAATAGGAACCTTGATGAGTGGATGGGAAACAGACACTTCACGGCAGGCATCACATCAGCAGCCCCATTAGAAAGGGGCTTGGGGTACTGACTATTAGAACTAGGGCTTAGGAGACTACCCAATGGGGTGGTGAAAGCTGCACAACTTGCCTAGGCTAATATATGCCTTTGTGAAGATAGTTTACCTATGAACCTATATGACAGGTACATGTCTACAGAGAGTAGATGTGTACTTCATTGTACAGTCATGTTGTACAGCAGGCACATGCACCACATTCACTGTAATGTTTACAGATACTGGTGGATATTATGTACAGTGTGTGAGATGTGCACCTCATGTCTTTTGTGCCATTGGGATGTGTGCTGGGTGGGACTTTCCTTGATGGCTCCCTGTCATGGTCACCCTCTTACACACATCTCTGCCCATCCATCTTTGGCTTATTATACTGTGTTCCCCCTAAATATATATAGGTACATAGGTAGGTAATATCCGATCTGCCTGAAGGCATATATTAGTATGACCAGAGTGTGCAGTTATCACCACACATAGGGTTAGTTCCTTAGACCTTTGTGTAGTAGAGCTGATGAAGTGATCCATGGTGTGACAGTTCAGTTTCACATACACTCATCAAGGCTCCTCTGGAAGAGTGTCAGTGAGGGACTCAGCTTAATATAGGTTGGGAGCATGTTCCAAAGCAAGGGAAGTCTGTGAGTTAGTAATGTATCCCTCCAACATGTTCTATTTATTGTTGTGATGATGATATCCCTAGAGCATGTGGCACAGTGAGCTTGCGTTTACTTCAGATAGAGCCTGTACATCAGTTCTGCATTGGACATGGAGTTGTCTGTTGGGCAGAGATCGCCTGAGTATACAGTATGCAGCAGAGTACAGATTGAGTTAACTTCAGTCTTGTTGCATGGGGCAACTGTTTGAGGCCAGTAATCCTCTTGTTGAGGTACTTCAGTGGTCTTTCCAGCTGCTGAAGGTGCCTAGTCAGATTCATCGCAAGTGTGCCGTGATACTCTCTGATGGGTCTGATGACTGATGAGTAGAGGGAACCTCCTTTGACCTACATGAAAAGACCTTGGCAATTTCTGGGAACACATAGCATGATTTTCTATCCACTTTGTGAATGTGTTTCTGGAAGTAGAGATGACTATCCATGTGTCTATAGATCCCTTATTATTACCTCCATATTTAGGGTGTTGGCACCTGTGTGGTATTTGTATGACTGTAGCTCGAGGCCATAATTTTGACACCACATCTGTCTTACTGAGACCCTTTTTAAGGATGTCTCTGTTGTCCCAAACATCGATTATGACAACCCTTTGGCAGTCATCTACAAACTTTGCTAACCATAGCCCTTGTGTGTTTGACTGTATTTCTGAAAAGTAAACACCAGACAGGAGGGGTCCCAGGACTGAGCCATGGGGGACAGCAGTTGTTACCAGCTTACAGTCCAACAGGGAGACCACAATTCTTACCCTGTGGGATCTATCTGTGCCCCAGTTGGCAATCCATCAGATGGCATACGTGTTTATGCACAGGTTGTTGATTTTGTGGATACGACGTGTGTGGGATGTTGGAAAAGGGCATTTCAAGGTCTGTAGGCCATGTGGAGCTCATTTCATTGATGTATGTCCTGGGTAACTGTCTTGAAAACTATCTAGCAGGTTTAGGGACCATGATCTGCCCCTGACCAAACCAAAATGGATAGGGTTGGGTGTTTGTAGGCTCCCAATAGCTCTGTTTATGAGTTCCATAATGATGGACTCCATGGCCTTGCAGATCAGGCTTATTAGGCTTATAAGACAATAGTTCCCATGGTCTGTTGTGCACCAACACTTGTGGAGTGTGCCAAATGTTGCTGTAACCCATTCAACAGTTTCATATCCTATACAGAGGGTGAGTCTCAACAGATTGTTCAGATGCAGAGTCTGTTTGTTTTGGAGTTCACATATGACACAGCCAGGGACACCATGTCATCCCATAGACACCGTGTTTTTAGGTTTGGATAGAGCTGTTTAACCATTGTATATGTGATTTCTGGCTTATCACATTCTCCGGGTATGGTAATGGGCCCTTTTGTCAGTGGGGGGGGGGGTAAATATGTATGAAACTGTCTAACAAGATGTTGGCAATGTCAGCCATGTACATGTATTCATTTACACTTTGCACTGACTCAGAACATATATGAGCTTACATTGATATTTATGACATAGCTAAAGAAAGCTTCATGGTTCTCTATGGACTCTTTGGCAATATTTTTGCCAGAACATGGCTTGGATAATGTTAGGAGTGCTCATTGTTTCTTGATGATACTGATCGGAGATTTATTGATCTTTTTTGGATTTTCACTTTCTTTGAACAACTTAAGTACTTGTAGTGCATAGTTTGATTATGACAGGGTCCAATATATTATATGAGTCTGTTTTCATATCACTGTGTGCGCAAGGCAGGATTGGTGAGTAGTGACACATGTCTGGATTAAGAACTGCAACTGCCAGATATGTGTGGCCCACTGCTGTACTCAGACATGGCCTAAGTGTGTGAGTATGCCCAGTATGACCTTTCAGTATGTTATTGACTGACATTTGCTTCGCTTGTTTAAGTGTGTGAAAATGCCCAGTATGACCTTTCAGTATGTTGCTGACTGAAATTTTCTAAATTTGTTTAAATGTGTGAGCATGCCCACTATGGGCATATATACTATATGTGTGTGAAAAATCAAGTTGTTTTTTACTTCAGGGATAACCTTTGTGTTGTACATTGACAGGAAGCATGCTCTGCCTGCAGGGCTTCCATGAGTCAATTTGCTTAGACTTATCAACATTTCTACATAGAGGGGGGACAGCTATTATTTGTATATTTCTACCTGGGAGGGGCACACCTGATTGTTACTGTGGGTGTACATAGGATGAGGGGTACACCTGACACTTATACACATTTGCTAGGCCTGCACTATGTCAGGTACTCCATTTCAGTCTGTACTGTTGCCTATCATACTGGCTTGAGGCATACCACTGTACTACAGACCTTAGCTTCCGATTACACACATATTAGTTTGTGACTTCATAGCCTACCCAACCCACATCACACTGGCTGGCCTGCTATCTGTCTGCATAGGCCTGGGGGGAGGTTACTCATATGCCTCTTCAGGGGCATGATACAGCATTTGTTTGTGTTTGCGTTTGTCTACAATTGTCCTGCTGGCTGTCACTGTTATGTATGTGATCCCCCCACCAACTGGTATGTGCACAGTATTATGAGTTGAAGCCCTGTCATTGCTCCTTATTTTCCTGCTGGGCAGACCTGACTGGTTAAGGACAGTAAAGCAGGTGTGAGCGTGTTTACCCGACTTTGTTCAACTTTGCCCAACTTTGTCCGACTTTGCCCAACATTGCCCAATGTTGCCCGACATTGCCCGATGTTGTCCTGGTTAGCACGGTGCGCAGCTACACGCAATTATATTTAAATATGCTCAATACTAGTAAAATGTGCTTAGCAGTGCTTTATATTGCTTAAAATAGGGCATTCATGCCTCAGGTGGTGCTGCAGGGCTGCCTATGTCGGATGCGCATAGTACACTCCATATACATGTTTGAAAAGAGGTAGTGTCAAGTTAGTAATCCCTTTTACTGTATGTGTGAGCAGGGCCGGTGTTAGCATTTTTTGGGGCCCCCCAAATGTCAAAGAGGGGCCCTCCTCTAGGGGCAGGAAATGATGACTGGACCTACATTCAACCCCCCCCCACACACACACACACCCTACAGTCCTCACCACTGAGTCCTTTCCTTTTCCATCCACCCATACCATTTTTTTTTTTTTTTTTTTTTCCTTTTTTTAAGCTTTTCTAAGCTTTTAAGCTTCTTATAAGCTCTAATAGCTTTCTTTATTCTATATTTCTTGCAATAATTTCCACAAATATTTTGAAGAACAGAAATTAATTTTATGAAAGAATTTCAAAGTGGTTCTTGACTGTGATAAAAATTAAAGATGTAATATTCATACAATCCAGCCCCCTCATACGTAGTAGCTTTATGTTACACACACATTGAGCAGCAGGCTTTTTTTTAATGGGTGTGGTTGTAAACAGAGGCTTATTAGCTTTATATCCTAAAAGTCACATCTCGAAAATTGATACATTTTTTCTCAACAAGCAACAGCTTTGGTGGGGCCCCCCCTCAGAGTCAATAAATGAAAGAGTCCCCCCCATTTTAGATTTAGACAGTCTGGTGAGTGGCAGACTCAAAAAAAAAAATAAGTAAAGTGTCTGAATGTGTTATATATGTATATGTTTACTATTAATATAAAATTATATTAAGTACATTTTTTTTACACAGAAGATACAGAAAAGAATGTGTCTGTCCTTGGCATTATGCACATATGCACAGATAAAAATCAGTACACACACACACACACACACACACACACACACACACACACACACACACACACACACACACACACACACACACACACACACACACAAGCAGCAGTACTACTATTCTACTTAATTTCTGCAACAAGAGCAAAAATGCCTTGTGCACACCACTGCCACACCACACCAGATTAGTCACTGCTGTTTAGCAGTCAGCAGAAGGAAAGGGGGGTAGGATTTATCTCTTCCTGGAGTAATGCATACTTGTCACCCTCCCTTTCCTCCTGTTTTCTTTATTTTTTTCATTTTTCTTTATCCTTCATAAAGTCTTTGCTGTCTTGGTAAAATCATGTGGGATTACAGTCAATCAATCCAGACATCTGAGTTTTATACTTTGATGTAAAATTGCATGTGATGTAAAAAATTGTGCTATAACTCAATCAGCAGCAGCTTTTGTGGGGCCCCACAGACAAAAAGATGATTGGGGCCCCTGCACCATGGTAACTTGTTGTGGTTGGGGCCCCCAGGGAACAGGGGCCCCCAGCGCAGGCGGAGGGTGCCTGCCCTAAAAAAACCGTGTGTGTGAGTCAGAGAGAGGTGTCATTTCCAGGGTTCCTACTGAGTCAGTGTATGTGCTATGTGTTGCCTCTTTGCCAAGGCCAGGGCATACTGGGCATGAATCCTTCTGCCTACTGGGACAGGCTCAGGTTATTCCTCCTCCGTGTCACGCTGTGCCTGTGCAGGCCTTGGCAATGGTGGGGGGCTGTTTGGCCCTTCCCCATACTGTTCCTGCTGCAGCTGTTTTTGCAGGATCATATTGTGTAGCACGGCACATACCATAATAATTTGGGTACATGTAGTTGGTGAGTACTGCAAGGCTCCACCAAATGTGTCCAGGCACCAGAACCGTGACTTGAACATCCCAAACACATGCTCATTGTTTCTTGTTTGTGCATGTGCCTCATTATGGAGGTCTTGTTCAGGTGTGTGTGTATTTCTGATGGGTGTCATCAGCCATGGCTCCAGTGTGGATCCAGCATCCCCCACTAGGTGATGATCAGGGATGTCCCCAGATGCCAGATGTGGAATCGTGATAGCTTCCAGGGCAGCCAGCACACACATTCATTATTATGCCCTGGGCATCACACACAATCTGGCAGTTGATGGAGGGGAAGCCCTTGTGGTTGATGTAGACCCTACCCTGCTCACCGGGTGGTGCTTTGATGCATATTTGTGTGCAGTCTATTGCACCCACTATCTCAGGGTATTCTGCTATTTGGTGGAAAAGATGCACATTGCTGGCCAATGCCTCATGGGAATTGGGGAAATGTACGTGGTCACCGACATGTGCTGACATGGCATCCAGGAACTGGTGGAGTACCCTGGATGCTGATGCCTGTGAAATCCCCATCATATCACCAGTTGGTCTTTGGAAGGTACTTGTAGCTAGTATTCTTATGCCAACACATACCTTGGTATCCACTGGGATGGGTTCACCTCTGTTGGTTCTGTGTGTGAGATGTGGCTGGCACAGTTCAACAATTTGCTGTAGGAGGTCTCTGTCCACCCTATAGCGCTCCACTATCTCCAGCTCATGTAGCCTCTGGTAGGTTACCCTGGGTCTGTACACTCTTCTCCATCTTCTCACTGTGGGTTGCTCAGCAGCATTCACAACATCACCACCCTCAGCACCTTGCACATGTTGGTTTATGCTAGCAAGAGCAGCCCCTAGCATTTTGCCTGCCTTAAGCTTTTTAAGCTTTCCCTCTTTATATACTGCAGTGTTGCAGAGTTATTGTGAAAAAAAGGGGGGAATGCAGTTTGCAGAGTTTAAAGTGCTGGGCTGGGCTAGTCTGCTGCCTGCGTAATTGGCTGATTCTGATATATTTCACTTGGCAGCTCTGCTAGTTCTCCTTGGTTAACTTCCTACTACTACTTTTCCTTCCTTTTGCCTTTCTGTTTCCGCCCGGGGAGAAGTGCCGCGCAAACAAGCGCAAATGCGCTCACACACTGTGTGCATGTTTGCAAGGAGTTTCCTATCTTTTAACATTGTGCACCTTTGGTTTGAGGTTTTCAAATAGGACAACTGTAGACACGCCTCTTGCAATCCTGAGCAACTCAAAGCAAACATAAGCCACTGTGCTCCAATTAGCTTACAGCCTGTCTTACACACACCCTCATGATGTCACCTATATTCTACTCTACTCTACTACTCACCTACTCCTACTCTTACACTCTTGGGACATGGCTCACATGTTGGGGAAAATTGGGATTCACTATCCTTATCCTCATTTGCATAGGATTGCCTACTAATGCATGGCTACATCTCTGACACTGAGCTTCCCCCTCTTAGCAACCACTACTCAGTGGCCATGTTGTCTTCAGACTGCCATTCACCTGCATGGCAGAATAAGCTTTTTAGTGAAAATGCCTATTTTGGGCTTTTTTTTAATTATTTTCTTGTTTTTATAAGCGCCACACATTTGCGTGGTGCTGCGCTATGCTTAAACATTGGAGATCGGGAAAAAAAGTTAGATTTTTATATTTTTAAACATTTATAAATGCCAATGGCCTTATATTTGGCCATTGGCATGCTTCCTCAACTGTATGCATCCTTTATTTGGAGCTGTCATAGCTCTGTTTAGCTATTTGCAGAACGGTACTCCGTTACGAATGGAGTACATTTCTGCAGATAACACTAATCTTCCACGGACAGGTTAGTTTTTCCTGGATCGCAAATTTACCTCATTTGCATAGCATTCACCAGCAAATGAGGTAATTTGCATACCATGATGCTGTCCTTGCAAGAGTAGCTTTAGTAGCTCTTATGCATGCCCCTGCCAGCTGTTCCTGGATCGCAAGGCAGACATATTGCCTGTTTGGCGTCTTACACTACTTTACAACTCCGTGAAAGGTTTCATAAATCCTGCCCTCTCTTTTGTCTCTCTGCTGCTGTAGAACTCTGCAGGGCACCAGGCAGGATCTTGCTGAGCTGGATACAAGCACAAAAACCTTGCAAATGCGGGTTTTATAGCAGGGAAATGAAAGAGATAGAACTTAGCCCAAAATGGCCAATAAACTACTAATTTCTGGGCTGAAACCCACTCCTCCAGGGACAGATAGGCTGCTCAAAGCTCCTCTCTCTCATAGGTGAACAGACAAACTTCCTTCTATCCAAGTAAGGCATGGGCAAACACAGAAACTTGTAACCCAGCCCTGAATTCAGCACTAACCTGAAAACTGGATTATACTAGCTTATAAAGGTGGAAAAATAAGTTGTTTTTTTTGCTTTTTGTTTTTTTGTTTTGTTTTTTCAGAAAATAAATCAGATGCAATCAAAAAACACTTTAAATGCACAGAAATTGCTATCACACTTGAGTGTATGGCCTACAACAGTTATACAGGTAATTTAAACACAAAAAAAGACTTTGTTAAAGTACAGGCAGTAAAATACGTACAATATGTAGCTGAAACAAGCTTTTTTTAACTGTTTGTAGGTAGGAAGAGACTGCTTATTAACAAGCTTTACTTTGATTCATATTTTGTTGTTTTACCTTTAGTTTCACTTTTGGTTGTAAGAAAGGTGTATGTTTTGGACAGGCAAGCTCTAGCCACCACGATGGGCCTAGACAGCTATAAATTTACACAGACTGCAGAGAGGAAATTTTTGAGCATATCAAAACAATCCTGTTTTGGTTTGTGATTTGTTGTGGAGTTGACTGGTAAGAGAAGTTTTATTTATTTTTACTGTTAAAAGGAGGTGCGACTGCAAGCTATAGTGAGAAATAAAGAAATTACAACTTCTGTCTGGCTGGTAGAACTTGTATGGTCAGAACAACTTTATTGTATTTTAATTGCTGGTATAATTTTTGTCATAGAAGTTGATTTAAGTTCCTTTGAATTCTTTGCTACTGACTTTGTGTAATTTTTTTCTTGCAAAATTTTATTCAATTAAAGCTGAATATGGATTTCTTAAATTAGTATGCAATTAACAATTTGCTAATGCACAAGTATCTTGTACGGTGTAATAAATGCTATGCATATTTAAGAGTAACAGCTGATAACACTAGTGATCTTTGTTCCTTGTGTCAAAAGTTGGATGATTTGCTTACCATTGTTAGAAGCAAATCTCGACTTAATGATGATGATTGCACATGTGCAATTGGCATGGCTTGGAGAACTGTTGTATCTGTGGCTTAGTGTAAACCCCCCACCCCCATTCTAGCCCTGTTACAAAGGTTTGAAATAACCCTTGTCTGGTGCCTTTAATTTCAAATTCCTAGTGCTGTAGGACCTTGTTACCGGCCTCTACCTCCTGAGGTATGTATTAAGCTGTTATTCATTGTTCCTAATAGACTGTTAAATGTATTTAAGTTGAATTGTGTGATTTAATAGTAACTGATGTAACTCTTTTTTGCTACATAGCTACATAATGCAGTATTGAATGGCATGAATATTGTAGCTACTTGTTTTTTAAAGCTAAGTTGTGTCTCTATAGCTAAATGTGTTTGGTAACCAGACTTTAGTATGACAAGCTCTTTGCAGAGCTGTTCATTAGAGTGAAAATTGAGAGCCTTCTGTATATTTTCTGAGAAGCAGGATATTCAACATTCAACATTTTTTGACTCTCAGTCATAAGGCACTGTTGCAGTAAAATGCTAATGTGTTATAATGATTTATGCTATATGTAAAGATATGTGAAGATTTTACTAACATAGTTTAGGGGTTTCCTCGGGTAGTCTAATGTTGTTTAAGCTACACAGCTGCTTCTGACTGCCTCTGAAATCAAGCTCTCTCTCTATCCCTCCCAGGTCTTCCCCTGCACAGCGTAAGGCAGAAAAGAACTTCGCCCTTTTCAAGCGACTACTCTACTTTTGCCCACAACCTGTAAAAACAAAACAGGTCATTATCTGGTCATTTTAGTATAGACTTTAAAGTAAAGTATTATTTAAGGGTCCTCAGCACTAGCACAAATCTCCCTAGGCTTACCCAAACAAAAATCCAAGCTTGTTTGCATATACTCCACTTAAACTACAGAACACACTCTAAAACTAAGGCAAACTGCTATAAAATTGTAAAAACAAGCTCCCAAAGCATAGGCATTGAACCTGGTGTTTGTTTAGATGAGATTACTCACCTGCAAGTTAATTATTCAGGAGTTACATCTTGAAACCTGGGCTCTAGTGGCTTAGTGTAAACCCCGCTCGTGCTGGCTCCCCGCCCTGCCCCCTATTCCCACCCGCCCCAGTACTCGTACTTTTATAACCTCAAACCACTCCCCCTCCTGTCCACTAACTTCCTGTACCTCACTACCACCCTCTAAGATCAAACGGAATATGATACCACCCAGGAAGCTTATCATACTCGCTCTTTTTCCCCTCCTACTTGTCCCTTATCTAGCTACCCTATATGAAACCTGGTCTTACATAGGCTTCCACCACCCAGGCTACCAAACCAACCCCTCATCCATAATTAACAACAGAGGCCATGACTCAACTCCCTACTCACCCACCTTGTTAGAACTCGAACTCTATGTAATTATCAAACCTACCAATATTAGGCCAAATGATAAACATTACTACAAACTTCTACTCAAAGCCCTCAAATTCATTACCACTCTGAATCACAGACTAGCCACAGATGGTGATATCCACCCCAACCCTGGCCCTTCCCCTCCACTCAATTGTAATTCCACCCTATCCTCCCCTCCACTTCTCAATCTAAACTCTAGACCCTTTAACTCTCTTCTGACCTGTCATCTAAACATCAGAAGTGTAAACAATAAGATTCACAACCTACATGCCCTTTTAGCTACTTGTTCCCCAGACCTACTATGTCTCACAGAAACCTGGCTTAAACTAAGTACGAAAGACACACAGATAATCCCACCAGGGTATGATATACTAAGAGCAGACCGAATAACTCGTAAGGTGGCGGTGTAGCCATACTCTACAAAAATACATTACAAATCTCCCTTGCCTCTCCACAACCCTCCTAATAAACAATGCGAAATTCTACTTGTAAAACTTCAACCAAACAAACATAAAAGCATAAATATAGCATGTATTTACATCCCCCAGGCAACAATAATAACAAAACCTTAGAGGACATTCTCCACTGGTTAACTCAAACTCACCCCAGGAATCCATAGTGTTAGGTGACTTCAACATCGATTGGAATTCCTTCTCATCTAGCTCCCCATCTAGCAGCATAAATCTACATGGCTTTTCTCAGCTCATATCCACTCCTACCAGACTAGGTAAACCCCAAAACAAAGACAGCATCCTGGACTGGATCCTTACTAATAAAGATCCTGACCAGTACTCAGCAGGTACTCACCCAGAGGACATGAGTGATCACTTACTCACCTATGTTATCAAATTCAAGAAAATCACCCCCCTTCTTACAACCATAAAAAAAATCAGGAATAATAATAAATTCAACACCTCCATTTTTCAAACTGAACTTAAAGCCCACAACTGGACAATACTCAAGTCTCTTCCTCTTGAAGAGGCAGTTATCTACTTCAACACCACCTTCCTCAAGATTCTAGATTCCCATGCTCCAATAATGTCCATTAGAACTAAAACCAAAACCGCACCATGGCTCTCTAAGGAAAGAAAATCCAAAATCCTATCTAGAAACAAGATGTGGGTCACATGGCGTACCTCTAAAGACCCACACTCCCACCAAACCTTCCGGCAACTTAGAAATGAAACTAAAAGAATGATCTTAAATGATAAAAAACTTCTTCCTCCACCTCCAACACAAACACCTTAATAATCCACAAAAATTCTAGGCAGGCTTAAACAAGCTCCTGCACCCAGGCCAGGCAACCACCCCCACTCCAACAACTTGCAAACAACATTGCCCTGTAAACATTGCTAACACATTCAATAGTTTCTTCACAGAAACTATACAATCCCTGGCCACACAATTCAAACAAACAACCAGCCCACTCCACTACCCATGCCAGCAGAATACTATCCTTTATAACATCTCTTCTTAAAAAACTAAAACCCACTAAGCTAGCAGCTGACCTTCTCCCAGCTGAGTTTCTGCAAAAAGCAGCTGAGGCCATTTCCTATCCCGTCTCCATAATCATAAACCGTACCTTGTCAGAAGCCTTCATCCCCTCCATATGGAAAATGTCCCACATTATTCCTCTCCATAAAGGTGGTAGCTCACTAGAGCTAACCAACTACAGACCTATAGCTATACTCTCACCCCTGGCCAAAATTATGGAAAAGTGTGTCCACAAACAACTGATGGAACACCTCACCAAAAATAAAATTCTAGCTAACTCCCAACATGGCTTCAGGCCAAATCACAGTACCACATCAGCCCTACTATCCTTTTCTAATACCATCAATAACTTCAGAAACAATAATAAACTATCATCTGCTCTTTTCTTAGACCTCTCCAAGGCCTTTGATATGGTGAACCACATTCAACTCCTCCATACATTAACAAAACTATCACTCAGCAATTCCACGCTGAAATGGTTCCAATCCTACCTGTCCAATAGGCAACAGGCTGTTCTATGGCAGGACAAATTATCTACATGCCTACCTGTTACACTTGGAGTTCCCCAAGGATCTATTCTTGGCCCTCTTCTCTTCACCATCTTTGTTAATGACCTGCCCACAATCACCCCCCATGCCACATGCATTCAATATGCAGATGATTCACTATCATCAGCACTGCCTCCAACCTGGCAGACCTCACTGCTTCAACCCAAGACACCTTCAACCTAATAGAAAAATGGTTCTCAAGTCGACAACTAGTTCTCAACCCCAACAAAACAAAACTACTTACTTTCTCACCCACTAACAAGACTCTTCCCCCCACCTTCTCTATTACATCCTCCAATGGAATCACTATATCACCAGAAGCTCACACAAAGCTATTAGGTGTTACCATTGATAACTCCCTTAAATTTGACACCCATTTCAATCTTACCATCAAAACCGTCAATAAAAGCTTGGCTCTCTATAAAGTAAAACACTTTCTCACTCCTCACGCTAAAATTACAATTGCCAGCACACATCTACTATCAACTCTTTTCTATGCCTCCCCCCTCTTTACAAACCTAAACAAGACAACCCTTAACAAACTTGCTTCTTGTTACAATCACATAGCTAGATTTGCCACAAATTCCACCTTTAGAACGCACCACTGCACTAACTTGAAGCAACTAGGGTGGTTAGAGTTTTCCAGCCAACTCCATTTCAACCAACTCAAAACGGCTCACCAGATACTGTATCACCCAGAGAAAACACCATCTCTGAAAAACATCATTAACCCCTATATTAACCTGCAATCTTTACGCTCTTCCAATAAGATCTTAGCTCAAACTACCAAAGCCAATAATTCTGCTGGGGATTCTCTATTCCCAAACTTTGTAGGTAAAATGTGGAACTCCCTACCGACCATGCTCACCTCAGAACCCTCACTCCTACAATTCAAAAAAAAGCTTAAACCCCATCTCAATACTCTCTGGCAATGTCCCTGTTCCAAACCTGATTAACCACTATCATTTACCCTTCTCTTACCTCACTATCCTTAACCGCTTTTAACAAGGCGCCTTTGTAACTGACCTATGTTTTTTTTTTTTATATGCTGCTGTTGTTTTTTTTTTCCAAGATGTGATGTATCTTTATATTGTATTTAGAACTCAACTATCTTCCTTTTTTGCATTAACAATGTTCATATGTCTGTTATGTACTTGGAGCTTTTCTCCCCGGGCCTCCGCTGAAAATGGACATGTATCCAGTTGGACTCTCCCGGTTAACAAATGTAAAATAAATAAAAATAAATAAATATTAATGACTGGACTGATGAACTAAATAATGTTAGGCATAGAACAAATAGAACAGGTTTAGAAAATGATGCATCTATTTTCTGCAAAGAACATTCAACACCTATGAAACATGATGAGGGTCCTGAGAACTATGGAACTGTGGATGCAAGTACTCAGCAATCTGGTTTGTTTAGAAGGAAACAAAAAAGAAAGAAAGGAAGAAGTTCTCAACAAAAAAGAAAGAAAGAAGTTTTCAGCAAATAACAAGGAAGAAAAATAAACTGACTAATGACTGTAAAGGAAAGAGAATACGTAGTAAAAAGGATTCTGCTTTGTTATGTAACACACTGGTGACAGGGAATGAAAATATTTGTCTATCAGAAAACCCTCAGTCTACAGAAATAGGCATCACCTTTCTAATGGAAAAGGTAGAAAAATGAGGCAAGGGGCAGGTGAAAAGGAAAAAAATCAAAACTGAATGTGGAAGTATTGAAGAACGTTACTGTAAGAAAAAAGAAGAGAAAGACAGATGTTAACTACATGGCTCAAGCATTGGATTTACAATGCCAGCTGGATGAAAATTTAATACGCAATGAAAACAGTGGAATTAATAAGACTAATAGTGATGACGATCTATCCTTCATAACAATTGATAGAGCAGAAATGACTGTATTAGAAGCTGAAGATTCTTCAGAGATGGTCAGCAAAGATATTCTTGTAATTGGAGATTCAGTTTTTAGAGGAACTGATACTTATATTTGCAGAGATGATAATGGACATCGAGTAGTGTTATGCTTGCCATGAGCAAAAATAGAAGATGTGGAACGAGCCTTGAATGCCTTAATGTAAGGAAGTATGGATCTGTTTTTATTCATGTTGGTACAAATGATGTCACCAACAAAGATTCTCTGTTAGCTGGGAACTGACAGCCCTCTTAGATAGTATAGCTTGTACTGGTGTTACGACATATTTTTCACAAATCACCTATAGAAAGGATAGTCAGGTCACTGTGAATGAAAATAATTTTTTGGATAAACATCTACATGGAAAAAATGTCGTATTTTAAAAAATGGAAATGTGTAGAACATCCAAGCCTTCTTTTGGGCACACGTGTTCAGACAGGATGGTGTGCATTTGTCTAGATCGGGGAAGAGAATTTTTGCAGCAGATATTTTGCAATATTTGACAAACACTAGCCAGGATTTTTGCCAGGTCAAAAATGTAACAGTTCACAGAGAGCAACATTTGATGTTTCTCTGTTGGTTGTTAATGCTAGGAGCATTAATAATGAAGTTTTTTAATTAGAAAATTTTGCTACGTTCCCACAAGATTGATGTTGTTATAGTTTGTGAAACATGGTTAAGGAACAATGACTGGAAACCAGTTCTGTCAGGGTATAAATGTTTTTACTGTAACAGACATTCTAACAAAAAAAATCAGGTGGAGGTGTTATGAAAGGGATTAAAGATCGCTATGAGACTTGTGATTATTACATGTTCAATGATAACACCAATACTATAGACTGTGTAACTGTGACAATAAAGACAACCGTGGAACATATAGCAATTGTTGGAGTGTACAGACCACCAAAGTCAAGTGCAGATGGCCTAGAGGAATTCATACATTTCTTACGTGAAACACAGGAGGAAAGAATAATATTAGCTGGGGACTTAAATTTACCAGAGACAGACTGGAATAATATTGATTCAACAATGTTAGTAAAGAAATTATTCGCAAAGTATATTTAGGAACAACAAATGCTTCAGATTGTAAAAAAACCTACCAGGGGATGGAATATATTAAATATTATACAATTCCTCCCCTAAAACGTGCACGCTGATTGGCCAGCCCAACCAGCGTGCCCGTTGTAAATCCCTCAATATACTAACGGAAAAAGGTCCGGTCGCCCGGAATTTTTCCATTAGTATAAAACACTGTCTCGCCATGTTAAAAGAGTTTAACATAGCGACACAGGTTTAAAAAAAGCAACGGAGATCTCCGTTGCTTTTTTTAAAGCTGTCTCGCTATGTTAAACTCCTTTAACATAGCGACACAATGTAAAAGCAACGGAGATCTTGCGATCTCCGTTGCTTTTAAAGCTGTCTCGCTATATTAAATGGGTTTAACATAGCGAGACAGCTTAATAGCAACGGAAATCTCCGTTGCTTATTTTTACTGTTTCGCTATGTTAAACCCATTTAACATAGCGAAACAGTAAAAAAAAGCAACGGAGATCTTGCGTTCTCCGTTGCTTTTGCCCACAGCTCTGATGTACTGCGTAGGCATGCTCAGTACATCAGAACTGCCGCAGAATACCAGACAGCTACGGAAGGGCAGTAAAGAGGCATTATACAATGCCATTATTTAAGAAAAGTAATTATTTCTTTTCTTAAATAATGTCATTAGATATAATAACCACTTCTGTGTGGGTAATGCTGGATTTACCCACGGCTGGCTTTGTTTGGTCCCTCGGGACCAAACCACGCCAACCGTGGGTAAATCCAGCATTACCCACACCCAGGCGTGGGTTATTGGTATATTATTTGTTTTCCTGAAGAAATTACTATAACTTCAAGTCAAGTTTTGCCACCATTGATGCGCAGTGATCATGGGGTCATAAAGGTTAATTTGTCGCTAGATAATTCTGCGAAACTGAAATCTAAGCCAATGCACAGAAGGTTAATTACAGATTATAGGGAAGCAAAACAGTTATATAAAACTAACTGGAGTGAGGTGTTCAGTGGAAAAACTGCAAATGGAATGTGGAAAGTTTTGAAAGCGAAATTGTTTTTGTGCAAAAAGTAAAAAAAAATGTTTAACATCAGGATCTATGCATGCAGCATTGGGGGGGTATATTTCCATAAGGACAAGATACCTGATTAAGGTGTGACACAAAAAATATAAGAAATGGAAGAGAGGTCGAACTACAACTTTGAAAACTAAAATAAACGATTTGGACAAACAGATTAAGCATAGTGTTAGACAAGATTAAGAAAAAATTGAAGAAAATGTATATAAAGATATTAAGCATAATAGCAAACCTTTTTATAGATACATAAGATGTGGAAGGAGTAAAGATACACAAATTGATAAATTGTCTGCAGATTCTAAAATTTATTCTCAGACACAACAGATTGTAGATATATTTATAAAATCTTATGCAAAACAGTTTGGCTCCACAAAAGACGAGGTAAGTTGCCCTAGTAACACCCAGGTAACCCCAGATACTGGAATCAAATTAGATTATATTGAAAAAGAACTTTGCAAACTGGATCCAAACAGAGTGCAGGGAGGAGACGGAAGGCCAGATTCACGAAGGCTTGCACGGGGTCTTAGAGTAGAGTAAGACTCCATGCAGCCATCATGTCCAACGAGCGATCCAGGAACAGCCTGTAGGGGGAGTGTAAGAGAGCTCCTAAAACGGCTCTTACACGGACAGGGCTGGGATATGTAAATTACCTCAATTGCAGGCGAAAGGCATGCAAATGAGGTAGATTTGCGATTCAGGAAACCCAAACCTGTCCAAGTAAGAGCAGTGTTATTTGCAGAAATGTACTCAGTTAACAACTGAGTACCATTCTGCAAATAGCAAAATGGAGCCGTGACAGCTCCAAATAAAGGTTGCATCCAATGCAGGAAGCATGCCAATGGCCAAATATACGGCCATGTGAAATGTTTCCTGATGCAATATGAAAGTAATAATATATTTTTTTGCCGATTTCTGATGTTTAAGCATAGTGCAGCGGCACGCAAATGGGCTGCGCTCTAAAACCCAGTATGCTAAAAATTAAAACCCACAAATGTGGATTTTATTGAAATTGTTAATGTACAATGCAAGGGAATGGCAGACTGAAGACAACATGGCCACCTAGTAGAGGTTGCTAAGGGGGAAAGCTCAGTCTAAGACATGTAACCAAGCATTAGTAGGCAATCCTATGTAAATGAACTTCCACACGACCATAAAAAGGAAAAAAGAAAAATGGCACCAACAGCAGACCAGGCTATTGTAAAACAGAAATGCTTTACTTGTTAGCGCTTTCATGCAGAAGAATATCCGTACTTCTTCAGACAAGTTACAAGCGTAAAATGTCAGGCATTTATACATCAATTGATGTTAACACAAGTAATTGAAACAGCTTGTTGATAATTAGCACATAATTGTATACAAAAATTAAAGAAAACCACATTTCAAATAATTTGAATACAAATACACTGCCAAGATGTAAATGCTAATAATACGTTTAGCTATATAAGCTTTCATAAATATCACATTTAAATTAAACATTTAACTTTTTTTAAAAAACTTTAGTAAAAAGTAATCACCCTTATTTTCAAAAAAGAGGGGTTGTAAAGGGTCAGTTGGCATGTGCCTCTCGTATGTGTTCTGATGATGATTTATTTGAAAAAGAATGTTGTATCCTTAAAGAAATGTTTTTAAATAGAGGTTATCCTACTAAATTGATTTCCGATTTGACGAAAGAAGTCAAATTAAAGAGGCAGTATGGCCTTTTAGGACCACTATTAAAGAAAAGAGACCAAGATTTAATGTCACCTGATGTGGTAAATCTGAATGGGAATGTAATAACCCCCCCCCCCCAGTTACTAGTGGTTCGATTAAATATTGCACTAGTTTGTTAACTGAATTCAATGAATTTGCTGCTGATTTTAAGAGCATCTTAAACATCAATTGGGATCTAATCTTACAAGACCCACAATGTTATAGTGCTCTAGGTGCGAAACCATTAGTTGTTTATAAAAAGGCACCATCCTTAAAGACCCTTCTAGAGCGTCCATTAAAGCAATAAAAATCCAATAAAGGGATGTACAAATGTGGACATTGTAATTATTGTAAACACATTCAAATAGGATCAACATTTCACATAAGAGGTATTAAATATTATATTAATGAGAAATTCAACTGTCAGAGTGAAGGGGTTGTTTACCTTGCTGTTTGCCAGATCTGTTTTGCTTTTTATTTTGGGAAAACTGAACGTCAGCTCAAACAGCGTATTTATGAGCATCTTTACGCTATTTCTAAAAATATAGTTACAAGTGCTCTTGCTAAACATATAATGGAAAACAGCAATCATAAATTTATGTTTATTGTTGTTCAAAAAGTAAACAAGAACTTGAGAGGTGGTCCATGGCATTTACACTTGGAAGAACAGGAGCTATTATGGCAGCTCAAAACAAATGCTCATGTCTTTCCTGGCTTAAATGAGACCTGTTCGATAAAGTGTCTTTTAAAATTGAATGCTCTTATGAGATAAATGTACAACAAGTATTAAACATATTAAATACATCAAATATATATATAAAACATCTCAGTATTAAATTAAAACTAGGTTGTTTAAAAGTTTTCCTTATATATAAGGTTGTTTTTTTTTTTAAAAAAGTTTTTTAAAAAAAGTTAAATGTTTAATTTAAATGTGATATTTATGAAAGCTTATATAGCTAAACGTATTATTAGCATTTACATCTTGGCAGTGTATTTGTATTCAAATTATTTGAAACGTGGTTTTCTTTAATTTTTGTATACAGTTATGTGCTAATTATCAATAAGCTGTTTCAATTACTTGTGTTAACATCAATTGATGTATAAATGCCTGACATTTTATGCTTGTAACTTGTCTGAAGAAGTGCGGATATTCTTCTGCATGAAAGCGCTAACAAGTAAAGCATTTCTGTTTTACAATAGCCTGGTCTGCTGTTGGTGCCATTCTTCTTTTTTCCTTTTTATGGCTATGTAAATGAACGTTAGAATAGTGAATTGCAAGTTTACATAGCAAATGAGCACAGTCAGTGGAGTGTAGGCGTAAGATATGGGGAGTAACAGAGTATAAGATAGGTGACATCATGAGGGGGGTATGTATGAAAGAAGTGAACCTCATTGGAGCAGAGTGGCATGTGTCAGCTGTCATTCACACATCATGGAAAGAGGTGTGTCAACAGGTAGGCTAGGGAAAGGCAAAAAATGGAAGGTGTATGCCGTGGATAACACCAAAGTTTCTTGTTGAGCGGGTATGCACGCGTGTGCACGAGTGTAAACCCGAGTAAGACAGAGTGCACGCGTGTAAGCATGAGTGTGCACGTTTAAGCCAGAGTAAGCATGTATAAGGCTGTGTAAAGAGTTGTAAGCATGTCTTCGCTGGTGTGCGTGTGTTTTAACCCGAATAAGCAAGTTTTAGTCCATGTAAGCATGTGTGCGCAAGTGTTAGCTGCTGTGCACATGTTTGTGCTTGTGCGCACGGTGCTCCCCCCCCTGAGGAAACAGAAAGGAAAAAGGAAGGACAACAAATAGTAGGAAGCTACCAGAGAGTACTAGCAGAGCTAGCAGGTGAAAACAATCAGAATCAGGCAATTACACAGGCAGTACACTAGCCCAGCCCAGCCTAGCACTTAAAACTCTGCAAACAACAGTCCATTATGTTTCTCACAACAGACACTGCAGTAAGATAATAGAAGTGAAAACTGAAAAAGCTTTACTGAGACAAAGAAATGTTAGGGGCTGCCATTGCTGTTATAAGGTGACATATGCAACATGCTGAGGGTGGTGACAATGGAAATGCTGCTGGACAACCCACAGTGAGGAGATGGAGAAGAGTGTACAGGCCCAGGGTAACCTACCAGGGGCTACATGAGCTGGAGATAGTGGAGCACTATAGAGTGGACAGAGACCTCCTGCAACAAATTGTTGAGCTGTGCAGGCCATGCCTGACACACAGAACCAACAGAGGGGAACCCATCCTAGTGGAAACCAAAGTATGTGTTGGCCTAAGGATATCAGCAACAGGTACCTTCCAGAGACCAACTGGTGATATGATGGGGATATCGCAGGCATCAGCATCCAGGGTACTACACCAGTTCCTGGATGCCATGTTAGCACATGTCGGTGATCATGTATATTTCCCCAATTCCTTTGAGGTATTGGCTAGCAATATGCATCTCTTCCAGCAAATAGCAGAATACCCTGAGGTAGTGTGTGCAATAGACTGCACGCACGTATGCATCAAAGCACCAGCCGGTGAGCGGGGTAGGGTCTACTTCAACTGCAAGGGCTTCCCCTCCATCAACTGCCAGGTCATGTGTGATGCCCAGGGCATAATACTGAATGCGTGTGCAGGCTGCCCTGGAAGCTGCCATGATTCCCATATCTGGCATCTGATGCAGCTGTACCAGACATTTGCCAATGGGGACATCCCACATGGTCACCTAGTGGGGAATGCTGGCTATGCACTGGAGCTGTGGCTGATGACACCCATCAGAAACACACACACACCTGAACAGGAATGCCATAATGAGGCACACGCACAAACACGTAATGTAATAGAGCGTGTGTTTGGTCTGCTCAAGTCACGGTTCCAGTGCCTGGACACATCTGGTGGAGCCTTGCAGTACTCACCAACTACATGTACTCAAATTGCCATGGTATGTGCTATGCTACATAATATGATCCTGTGAAAACAGCTGCAGCAGGACCAGCATAGGCCTGGGCCAAACAGCCCCCCACCATTGCCAAGGCCATCACAGGCAGAGCGTGACTCGGAGGAGGAACAACCTGAGCCTGCGTCAGTAGGCAGAAGGAGGCATGCCCAGTATGCTTTGGCCTTGGCAAAGAGGCAATGCATAGCACATACACTGGCTCAGTAGGAACTCTGGAAATGATACCTCTCTCTGACTCGCACATATAGTAAAAGGGATGGCTAAGTTGACACTACCTACTTTCAAACATGTACAGGGAGTGTAGTATGTGCATCCGACAAAGGCAGCCCTGCAGTACCACCTAAGGCATGATTGCCATGTGTTAAGCAATATAAAGCAGTGCTAAACAGCATTTACCACTATGTCGTATATGCAAACAAAATCGCACACACCAACTAGCACAACTGTGGTCAATGATGAGTAATATTGGGCAACGTCCAGCAATGTTGGTGAATACTGAGCAATGTCGGACAAGCCTGGTCTAAGTAGGGCATAGCTGAACAAAAGCCAACATGCTCATATTTGCTTAACTGGCCCTTAAGCAGTCTCGCCTGCTCAGTATGAAAATATAAGGCAGTGATGGGCCTCGAACCCAAGATACTGTGCACTATAGTCAAATTACTCAACCACTAAACCATGACAGTATTGTGGTGGTCAGCCTCTATGAAGGAATGTTGATAAGTCTATGTAAAGTATCTCATGGAAACCCTGCAGGCACAGCATAATCCCTGTCAAGTTATGACACAAAGGTGAGTCCTGCAGTAAGAACAGAACCTGACTTCCAACACACACAGTATAAATCTTAATACTTGTCATGTTCACGCACATCAACAAATGTAGTGGACCTCAGATAGGAACATACTGAAAGGTCGCACTGGGCATGCTCACACACTTAAATGAGACAAATGTCAGGCAACAAAACACGGAAAGCCTGAACTGGGCATGCTCACACACTTAGGCCATGTCTGAGTACAATAGTGGGCCACGCATATCTGGCAGTTGCATGTGTTAACCCAGGAACCTGTCACTATCCAGCAATCCACCCTGTGCACACAGTTATATGAAAACAGACACATCTATAATATAGTGGAGCCCTGTCACAATCAAATATGTTCTGCAGATACCGAAGTTGTTCATAGAAACTGGTAAAGCAAAGACGATAAAGACCTGCAAACAGTATCAGCAATAAACATTGTGCATCCTGAACATTAGCAAAGGTTCAGAGGTAGATACCAAGCTATCTGCCCTAGGGCATGTACAAGCCTAGCCAGAGTGTGTTTGGCATTCGCAACCCTGTCAGATTACTACACTGTGTGTGAATAGTAGGTCACACAAGATAGCCCATGTACGTTTAGGCTAGTGTGCCTCTGTCTAGCAGGGACACAGAAGATATCCCAGGGGTAAACATACGATCACCCATACAGTCGTCAAGATGTCTCCTGTAGGTGGTCAGTGGGTGGCACTGCCTATGTGAAACTGGGATTACAATCTGGAGTGAGTGGAGCCTCTGGGATAAGAATCTGTCCCTCCAGCATGTCCTATTAACATCTGTGCTGAGGCATACGTCCCTGGAGTGAGTAGCTCCAAGGGAGTCGGATATCCTGAGGTGGAGCATGTCCAGTAATTCTGGGTTGGGTATATATGTAAACAACAGGCACACATCATATCCGAGTAGGTGGTAAGCAACTGAGTAGAGCTGTAGTTACTGCATCCGAACTTGGCAGGGCATCTGTGTGAGTCCCTAGATCTGCTTGGTGAGGAATCTCTGTGGCCAGTACAGTTGCTGCAGGTGTCGGGTAAGGTACACCCCAAATGTGGCATTCTAACCAAGCATGCTTGTGATGAGTATAGGGGCACAATGACCTCACTCGATCTAGATGTGAAACCATATGGGATAAGGTGGCCCACATAGAAGGTGTGTCCAACCACTTTGGCAACGTGAATGCCAAAGGTGACAGTACGAAAAAGTCATGTCCCCAAACACCTAACAACTCCTACCTTATGTAATGGAGTACTACCTATGTGGTAATGTGTGGGCATGTTATTATTCCCAAAGGGGATGACTATGCAACTAATGGCATTTAGCTGTAGGCCATGGCTCAAGCACCAGTCAACCCTGTTTGAGTATGCATATGGCAGCTGGAGAGTTGATCATGGCACCCAGTTTGCAGTCAAGTGCAAACATGTTCAGCCATAGTCCCCCTGTGGTAGCCTGTACGTCAGACAAATATATACTGAACAAGAGAGGTCCCAGGACCGAGCCGTGTGGGATGCCACATGTAACTGGTGTACAGTCAGACATGGCACCTGCTATTCTGACCATGTGGGTGCTATCCCTCATCGAGGTAGCAATCCATAGTGTGAGATATGTGTCTATATCAACACTGGCGAGCCTATGCATAATGGCCCAGTGGGTTCTTGTGTTGAATAGTTTTGTAAGGTTCAGGTAGGCTGTGTGGACAACCGTCCCTATGTCAATGGACCTGTTAACTGTTTAAAGAATACAAACAGGTTCAAGAGGCAAGATCTGCCCACAACAACACTGAAATATGTAGGACACAGTGTCTGTAGGTTCCCGATGACTATGTGTATAAGTCCCATGACAATACGCTCCATAGTTTTGCAGAACAGGCTAGTTAGCCTTATAGTGCAATATTGTCTGTGGTCTGTTGTGGCACCAACTCTGTGGAGTGGGACCACTGTCGCTGTACGCCATTCCTTGGGTACATATCCTGTAGTAACTCTGATACTGAACAGTGATGTAATGTGAGGGTTACGTCTGTCATGAAGCTCATGTAAGATGCAGGCCGGGACACCATTTGGTCCCACTGATACTGTGATGTATGCTTTGAGGAGGGCAGCACTCATCTGTTACTGTGTGATGTCAGGGAGGTTATACTCTATTGGGATGGATAGTTGCTCCTTAGGGGGGATGGGGGGAGACATCTGCACTGAACCTGTTTGCCAGGATGTTGGCAATGCCAATGGGTTCAGGGTACATTTAGTCAGTATGCAGTAACTCATAGCATATCAGTGAGTGTCCACCCAGGTTCCTGACATAACTGAAGAAGGCCGTGTGATAGTCCTACATGTCTGGTGCAATTGTCCGGTAGAAGCGGCCCTTAGAAAAGTTCATGAGTAATCGTAGCTGTCTGCTAGTACAGATCACAGATGCCTTCCCAGTCTGGGATTGTGCTCTATCATGTAGTAGCATCCTCCTGATGTTGTACAGCTTATTAATGGCTGGGGTCTACCAGACAGGTCCCCTGCCATTGGAGTAGTGAGTCCTGCTGTTATTTGGGATAGCACACTCCATGCAGTCCACTAGGTGTCCATAGAATGTGTATGTAAAGGATTCAGCAGTGTGAGCCATATTTGCCACTGTCTCAGGGTCTCTGAAGGATACCACCTTGCTTTGGTGAAGTCAGACGTTGGCTCATGAGAAGTTCACCAAGATTACCCAGGATGGGTGTGTGGAGGGTATATGTATGTCCAGTGAGATACATGTATGTTCTGACCTTACCAATGAGGGGTATATCGCTGGTGTGGAACATACAGTCCCCATGTTGGTGATGATCAAGTCCAATGTGTATTCCCCCTTGTGGCTGTGCTGACTGGTTGTGCCATAGCATATGAGTCTGAAAATTGTAGAAACTATTGGGTGTGGGTGTTGGGGCTTGAGTAGTATCCCCAGTCAATATTTGTGTATATGAAGTCACACAATATAATGGTGTTTGTGGAGACCTTCATATTCTCCATAGTTCCCATGAAAGCAGAGTGTGGTTCCTGAGTTTGGGAGGGTGGTCTGTAGCAGGCAACAAACTGAAAGGCAGTTTTGCACAATGGTAGTTGTATATGTATGGTCTGTGATGCTTTGTGCAGTGCTACTAACCCGGAGGTGTGTGTATCTGTGATGTATATGGATACTCCCCCTAGTTGTGTTGTCTTTTCCAAGTCTTGTTGTCAGAAAGCATGGTATGAAACATAACCTGGTAGTGCTGGTGTGCATAAGCGAGCCTGAACCAGGCATCTGTTAGTGCACAGATATCGCTATCCTCCATACTGAGGAGAGTCCTGAGTGGCCGCAATATGAGGGTAACACATCTGGTGTTAAGCAGCATTACCCTTAGTTTCGTTCAACCTGTAATGTCTATGGAGGTGGGTTTGTCTTTTGAGCCCTGCTTAAAAAAGGCACTATGGTAGTAGCAAGAGCCTTAGCCAGCATTCGAAGGTCCAAGGGTGACAGGTGCAAGCTGTCCATAGTGAAGCTACGTGGCATGTTGAGCATGTCACCACAGGCTGACAGACACTGTATCTCCTATGAATGAAACAAATTTGTTAGGCAACTGTTAAATGTGATATGTGTGTCTGCATACTGTGACATCATAATTGCTGGGTGTAAGATGCTAGACAAGGTCAGGGTCATACTGGCCTGGGCTACATGATCAGAGTGTTCCTCCATGTATCATGTCATGTGGTCCAGGGAGTAACGTCTCATGTTTTACGCACCAGCATGGACAATGATGGTGCCAGTCCTGTACTTGCTTTGGAGTGACCTGACTGCCTGTGTTATGCGGCAGATCCTGGCACCCGACAGACAGCCCAAAGTGACTATTCCCCTGTTAGGGCTGGTGAGTGGTACGTTAGTGTGTCTGACAATAAGTGTCACCTATTACAAGTGTATTAGGTGTGTTGTTTAGCCCAAAGGGCAGTGACTGTGTGGCACACTGACATTGTGAACTATGTGATATGTGGGTATTGTAGTGGGGTAGCAGTTGTGTGTGTGTCTGCTTTGGAGGTCTCTGCTGCTTAGGCAGAGTACATTTATAGCCTCTGAGTATGTCTATGTGTGATAATGTGGTTTGAGCGCTGTTGCTAGAGGATATGTGAGACTGATATGTGGTGTGTGTGGTTACCTTCACCACCTGATAGACTGTGCCAGTCATGGGTCGAGAAAGTTCAGCACCCTGTATGTCTATATAGGTGCATCTCACACATATATCTGAGTTTGTTGGGAGGAGGAGAGGGTTGTCTGTGTACATGAGGTAGATGTGACATTGTGTCAATATCACAATATCCACCAGCTGGACTGGAGAGTACACACGAAACCAACCCCTGGACATGCCAGGATATTATGATGACATACTCTGTAGCCTGATCACAAAGAATCAGTAAGGTGTTAAGTGTGTAAAAGAGTATAACAGGGATTAGTGCTCATGTTCGTTGGTGTTTTGTAAAGAGTAGCTGTGAAGGAGTCCAGACTGAATCATGACACCTCCTTTAGCTATGTCATAAATAGCAATGTACACACATATATGTCCTGAGTCAGGGCCAACTGTACCTGACTGACAATGCCGACATCCTGACAGACAGGCCCATATGTACATACCCACCTCCCACTGACAATAGTCCATATCATCATACCAAGAGCTATCACATGTAGAATGGATGAGCAGCTACCCCCACTGCCAAAAGCATGGCAGCAAGTGGAATACATTGATTCCCAATATGTGTCATGCACAAACTACAGAACAAACAGATCCTGCACCTGAACCGTCAGCTGAGCCTCACCCCCTACACAGGATGTGGAACCGTTGAATGTGTCACAGCTACATATGGCACTCCCCACAAGTGTTGGTGCACAACACATCATGAGAAGTCAAGTCCAGTACGCCTATGAAGTCTGATCTGTAAGGTCATGGAGTCCATCATGGTTGCAGTCATAAACAGAGCTATTGGAAGCTGACATACACACAACCCTACCAACTGTGGTATGTTCATGTGCGGATCATGGTTCCCAAACATGCTAGACTATTTGCAAGGCAGCCACCCAGGACATACATCAATGAACACATCTACACATGTGTCACATAGACTTTGAATAACCCTTTATCAACATCCCAGACACATGTAGTATCCACAAAATCAACAAGCTGTGCATAAATATGTGTTGACATATGATGGAATGTCAATGTGTTCACAGATAGATCACACAAGGTAAGGATTATGAGGTCTTGTTCAAGCTGTTGACACCTGCTGACCCACATGGACCATTCCTGGAATGGCATAAAACAAAGTGTACACACATCACCATGTCCAGTCTGATGATGTCACCATCCTATAAATACAGCAGGAGAAGGGAAACCAGCCAGTAAAGTAAATAGCATGCCGTGTTAATGCGTGTCTCTCTCAAATATAATATCATAGTTAGGTAGGGGTTTGAATCCTGCAAACAGTGAGTGCATGTGTGTGTGTGTGTGTGTGTGTGTGTGTGTGTGTGTGTGTGTGTGTGTGTGTGTGTGTAGGGGGTGTGTGTACAGTTTCCATTGAAAGGTGTTCCCTTTTTGGAGACTGGGAAAACTCACTAAAAGAGGTACATTCCTCTTTGGAAAGTCTGATGATGTCACCATCCTACAAATATAGCAGGAGAAGGGAAACCAGCCAGTAAAGCAAACAGCATGCAGTGCTAATGCGTCTGTCTGTAGTATCATAACCATAGTTAGGTAGGGGTTTAAATCCGGCAAATGCTGACAGTGTGTGTGTGTGTGTGTGTGTGTGTGTGTGTGTGTGTGTGTGTGTGTAGAGGTGGTGTGTGTATGTGTGCAATTGTCTTTGAAAGGAGTGCCCTTTTTGGAGACTGGGAAAACACACTAAAAGAGGTACATTCCTCTTTGGAAAGACTGATGATGTCACCATCCTACAAATACAGACGGAGAAGAAAAAAACCCCAGTAAAGCAAATAGCGTGCTGTGTTAATGCATCTCGCTCTAGTATCATAACATAGTTAGGTAGGGGTTTGATTCCTGCAAATGCTGACTGTGTGTGTGTCAATGCAGTGTGGGTTTTACTTTTACTATGGTATAACATATTATGATTACAACAGTAAGTGCATTGCACACATCAGGTATCTGCATGGCAAATATATATGTGTACATGTCCCCTCAATCAGTACATAGGTGTGAAGCCTGCATACTACATGAATACATTTGTTTCCATTGACAGGTTGTGCTGCTGCTTCTCAGATCGTAGGTCACATATGTATGTATGTGACAAGGCTGTCCACTGTCGTGTTCTGTGGCCAAGGTCATCTGTGGCACACACACCCATGACAGTTACTTAAGAGTAGTGTGAGTAAGGGTCTATGCATGGGGTATATGTCAGACATGTTCACACACAACAACGAGTGTCAATAATGGACAGTCTTATAGGTGTACAACTGCCTTGTGGATATGCATTCAGGCCTCTAATGTCTTATGTGATACACCTTGGGACTCCACAATACCTATGGATATGTGGATACCAAGGGACACATGACATAACATGAGGCTGTATGTACACATTGGTACCCAACATACATGTTGAGGGCTACCACCTGTGTGGTACTGATGGGATAGTATGTATAGTACATGAGAATGACTATGCCATAGTCGGCTTACTGCTATACAGCATGCATCAGACAACAGGTATCTGTCTGTATGATACCCTTGTGTAGGATATGCATCCCATCCAGAGAATGCATTGTAGGCCAATGCATGCATTTCCAGATTTGGATGGACACATCCCTAGTGTGTTTGCATGCACCTAAGGGGGCTATATGCCAAACAGGTGTGGTCACAGGAATGGGTGGCGGTCATTACCACTGGTTAGTGTTATAGTGTAGCACCAGAAGGATCCAATTGTTACTGAGTTCCCTACGACTGTGTGTCATTTGTCAGGACATCATCCAATGATTGCTTATAGTCATGATGTTGAGGTTGTGTATACTACCAGACCACAAATCATTGACAGATATTAACGGTATCACCCACAGCATAGTGCCAACCCATGTCAGACTCACGTCTACCCATGTTAGTACATAACTGTAGTAGAATGCATACTGGCCATTGAAGGATACTATGAGATGTTAATGTGTACGACAGGGTATGCCACACATCCCATGTGTCCACTATGCACGTACATGCGGACTGTGCACACCAACCATGTTCACAGATGTACACTTGCTAATCTGTACTGCACACATCACACACGTACTGTCCACTCACTAACACATGCTGGCAACACATTACACTTCAGCCAAGTGGCACATGGGTGGACAATACATACTCAGACCTAACAGTGGTGTAAACAATGCTACATTGACAATCAGAGTTCTGATGCATAATGTCTGCTCAGATATACCTACAAGGATGTTGTTACACTTCCTTGTTGACAACTTGCTATTATTGCTACACTGCTTTAGTGTCACCCTATGCATCAGCACCATGTTAACCTGTTCCTCCATCAATGTTGCAGATGACAGAAAGCGACACAGGTATCATCATATGCACAGGGCGTTTTGTTGTTTGCCAGAGCCTGACACTGACCCATCCAATCGACATGTCTGTGTGTGTGTGTGTGTGTGTGTGTGTGTGTGTGTGTGTGTGTGTGTGTGTGTGTGTGTGTGTGTGTGTGTGTGTGTGTGTGTGTGTGTGTGTGTGTGTGTGTGTGTGTGTATGTGAGGGACAACAGTACAGCATGGGCCAATGTTGATGTAATGTGTGTGTCTATGTGTGAGCCCTAGTTGTTTGGTTAATGTGTGTGTCTGCATGCACACAGCTCCCCCATGTGGCTGCCATATATGGTAGTTTGTGGGACAGCCACAGACTGTACCTGCTAGGCTGTACAGATCACTGTCTCCGGCCATGGACACAGTACCTGTGCCTGGCAGGGGTGCTATGGACAGTATCAGGTACCAACCCTGACTGGGTACTGTCATCAGAGGCAGAGGTATGATGACTGGACCCATGTCCCTGCTGGGACTGGCCAGAGCCACATGCACATGGTCTACTGGGACGGTCAATGGACAGGCAGGGCCCAGCACTGCTGGGGCTGGAACTGCCACTACAGGAGCAGCTATTAACTGTGGGCCATCCGCGACAACTGCCAGCTGCTGCTGTTGCTGGCATGCGTCCGCGTCGACGTCGCAACCGTCCCGCACGGTCCTGGCTCATGGAAGACATATTATGGAGGGCATCTAATGTCTCCCCCCAATGTCTATCAATGACTTCAGTGTAAGTCCGGATGGCACCGGCAAGGTCACTGATGCTGTCATTGATAGTGGTGTAATGTGCCCTCTGCGCCCTAAGTCCCTGCCTGGTGTACTGTTCCATAAGTGCCTGGGCCTGCATTACAGCCTGAAACATACTGGATGTCGTAAGACCTGTGAGGGCATGCCTGCCACGGGCAATACGACCAGCGGTGCTCTCCCAAGAACCCCTGGACCTCTGCCTATGTGGTACCATTCCAGGAATACGGTTATGGCTGCTGTGATGGGATGCAAGTGCCATGGGTACCACACTCTCCTGGTCAATGCCAACTGTAATCTGTCCCTCACCTATGGCCATTGGTGGTGAGGGATGTATTGACAGTATGAGTGAGCGCATAGATGGGGTTGAACGCTGTGTACTGTCGATTGGCGGACCAATGACAGACCCTGTCAAACCTTCCTGTGCCAAAATACATGTCTCATCATCACCACTATTCATGGCAGTGGCTTCAGGATGCCTGCTGCTTTCGTCAACCCCTAACTCAGCACCTGTGAGAGGAAGACAGGAAACACACTTTACGGTCTGCACATGAACACATGCACAAATGCACACACGCACACATGCACACATGCGCACATGCACTTGCACACACACACACATGCACACATGAACACATGCACACATGAACACATTAACACTAATATACTCCTCACTACAGCACATACACACACACACACACCAGCAATCCAACACATACTCTATAGTGGGTGAAGGTGGGTGTCAGTATCACAAGGTAAACAGTCACCAAACATGTGTCAGCATGCAGAATATGTGTTGCACAAGACCATGCAGTGCAAGTGTAGACGCCCCTATTTAATGGCAGTATACATGGCTTTGATGCAACTGTGTAGTTATTCAGTGATTGGCTACACCCTGGAACACAATGTGTACATGGACACAACATTGCTGTGCATGTATTATCAGCTCTGCAATGTCCTGTGCACCATCACTCACAAGTATACATGCCATGGCTGCATGTGTTATCTGTGTGACACATAGATATCCATGTCTGAGTACAGTGTCTGTGTCCATAGCAAATAATAGTGGGCACGGATGGATGTAGCACATGCATGCTATGTACACACACGGGATGTGTGGTGCATGTTGACGTGAAGGAATCCCAGTGCTCGACATGGCCAGTGTACAGTGGTTATGGTGAGTGTGGGACATATTGCAGATATGTCGGTGCCAGACATGGCATGGCATGCTACACAACTGCAACATTAAATACCACACATACCCAATGTGTGTCAAGTGACCTATACACCCACTAGCATTCCGGGAGATATATGTGACACTTTGTTTGGATGGCGACTGCTGTGCATATTGTGTATACTGGCATATGTAAGCACACACACAACATGCTATGCATATTGTGTATAGGTGCATATGTTTGCACACACACAACATTGAGGTGCAAAGCAATGACTGCTATGAGTAGTACTGTCACTATAACTGGATGGGGTGTAGTACCCTGTGCCATCATCAACATGCATCTTGTGGTCACTCACAGCTACTAATGTGTGCAAGACCACCACCTAGCATGCTGTACCTGAACTGCAGTGCAGTGGCTACGTTCACAATTACACAGCCACCTTGTACATGGGTTTGCGAGGTGCCCAATAGGGAGCATTGCCTAACATGACTGTGTTATGTGTTGCAGAGTGTTGCACAGCCCCATGATAGGCTTCTACCCCTGAGGTACATCATGTGTATGTGCATGACATGTGGGATACTGAAGTGTGACCTTACAGCGGGTATGTGGTAATGCCAAATGTAGCATGTTTTCATGTACTGCATATGATACATGTGTTCTGTTGTGTACATCTGTAGCAACTATGCATATCCAATGTGCAGTACAGTGTTGCCACAATTGTGTCTGCTGCACTGTGCATTGCATGTGATTGAGGCAGCTACTGACTGAGATGATTGATATCTCACAGTAAACATGCACTGCATGCATTATGCATAGGTGTGTTACGTGTACATGGCCTACACCTCACCTATGACATGCACATTTCATTACCAATATGAAAGTGTTCATAGGTTCATAGGTTCATAGGTTTATAATAGGCTATCTGCCCTAAGGCATTTATAAGCCTAGCCCAAAGTTATGTGGCTTATGCCACCCATTATGTTAGAAATAATGTGCCCATTAGTTTGTTGTGCCTCTGTCCAGCAGTGACACAGAGATGATTCCCGGGGTAAATCTGCGATCTCCCATCCACCGGTCAAGATTTCTCTTGAACAGAGCCAGCGAGGTGCTCTGCCTCACATGGACCGGGATTTTATTCCACAGCATGGGGAGACTCTGGGTGATAAATCTATCCCTCCAGCACATCCTATTTATATCCATGCTAAGGTTTAAGTCACTTGCTCTAGTGGTTCTGGTGGATTTGGATTTTTTGAGGTGGAGCATGTCCATTAATTCCGGGTTGGTCATGGCCTTGTATGTCAGGCACAGGTCACCTCTGAGCAGACGGTATGCAACTGAATAGAGTTGGAGTTTCTTCAGTCTGGCAGTATATGACAGGTTTTGGAGTCCCTTTATCCTTTTGGTGAGGAACTTTTGGGGTCTCTCCAATTGCTGCAGGTGTCGGGTGAGATACATCCCGAATGGGGCATTGTACTCGATCATTGGTCTGATAAGTGAAGAGTACAGGGGAACAATGACCTCACTTGATCTGGATGTCAATCCCTTCATGATCAGATGGGCAATGTAGAAGGTCTTTCGAACCACTTTAGCAACGTGAGTGTCAAACGAGAGGCCACTGTCAACCTGGGTACCCAGGTCCCTGATAACCTCTTCTGTGCTTAGTGGGTTGCCACCTATATGGCAGCTTGGGGTTACCTTGTTTTTCCCGAAGGGTATGACTATACACTTTTTTGCATTTAACTTCAGGCCATGGCTCTGGCACCAGCTATCAGTTTCCGTGAGACCCCTCTGAAGGATGTCTGTGTCCGATGTACTATCCACTATGGCACCCAGCTTGCAATCATCTGCAAACTTTGTCAGCCATAGTCCTCCTATGTTTGCCTGTACTTCTGAGAAGTAGATGCCGAACAATAGGGGGCCAAGGACTGAGCCCTGTGGGACACCACTTGTAACCGGCTTGGAGTCTGACATGGCTCCAGCAACTCTAACCCTGTGGGTTCTGTCCTTTAGCCAGTTTGCAACCCATCTTGTGACATATGGGTTTACATTTAAGCTGGTAAGTTTCTCTATGATACCCGAGTGGGGTATTGTGTCAAAAGCTTTTGCAAGGTCAAGGTAGGCTGTATGGACTGCCTTTCCCTCATCAATGGCCTTGGTAACTGTTTCGAAGAGGTCGACCAAGTTCAAAAGGCAAGATCTGCCCTTGACAAAGCCAAACTGGGTTGGGTCCAAGGTCTGCAAGTCCCCTATGTCCTTGTTTATGAGTTCCATTATGATCCTCTCCATAGCTTTGCAGACCAGGCTTGTTAAGCTTATGGGGCAGTAATTACCAGGGTCCGTAGAGGCACCACCTTTGTGGAGTGGGACCACAGTTGCCGTACGCCACTCCTTGGGCACATATCCTGTGGTAAGGCTAAGATTAAACAGCTGCCTTATGTGCGGGTTTAGTTCTTCATTGAGTTCATGTAGCACACAGCCGACACCATCCGTCCCATTGATGCTGTGTTTTAGCTTTAGGGAGAGCAGCTTTCACCTGCCCATTTGAGATGTCTGGGGGGCTACACTCTGTTGGGATAGTTATCTCTCCTTTTGGGGAGAGGGGTGAAGTTTGCACTGAACCTGTCTGCCAGTATGTTGGCAATGTCTGTGGGTTCAGTGATTTTTGTATCATTTTGGACTAATTCTGAGCATATCTGGGAGTTTCCACCCAGGTTTCCTGACATAGCTGAAGAAGGCCTTATGATTGTCTTTTGAATCTATGGCAATTTTTTTCTCAAAGTTGGCCTCGGATGATTTTATGAGGGATCGTAGTTTCTTGCTAGTACTGATCAAAGATGCCTTCCCTTTTTGGGATTTTGCTCTATCATGTAATAGCTTTCTCCTCTTATTGTAAAGTTTGTTTATGGCTGGGGTCCACCAGACTGGACGTTTGCCCTTGGTGGAAAGAGTCTTGGTTTTATTTGGGATTGCCTGATCCATGCAGTCCTGAAGGTGTTCATAGAAGGCATTTGTAAGGGCTTCCGCAGCTTGGGTTGTGGTTTCCATTGGCTCGGGGGCCTTGAAGGATACCAAACCTGTCTTGAGTAGTGTGAAGTTTGCTTTAGAGAAGTTCTTCACTGTGGTCTTTTTTGTTTGGCGTGGGGGCGGGATGTGGATTTCTAGTGAGATTAGTTTATGATCTGATCTCACCAAAGAGGGATATACTTCCGGTGTGGAGCATTTTGTCCCTATGTTTGTGATGATGAGATCTAGTATATTTTCTCCTCTTGTGGGGACAGTGACTAGTTGTTCCATGGCATTTGAATTTATGAACTCCAGGAACCTTTGGGCTAGAAAGTTGGGGCTTGAGTTCCCAGTCTATATTCGGGTAGTTGAAGTCACCCAATATGATGGTGTTTGGTGATACATTTATACCCTCCAGTGTCTTCAGGAAGGCTGTGTGGGTTTCCTGAGTTTGAGAGGGTGGCCTGTAGCATGCTACAAATTGTAGAGCAGTTTTGCCTATGGTTAATTGCACCTGGATGGTTTCTGATGCTTCGTGCGTAGCCACCAACCTGGAGGTGTGGGTATCCTTGATGAATATGGATACACCCCCTCCTTTTGTGGTATGGTCCGGGTTTTGGGGCCGGAACGCATGATATGAGGTAAAACCTGATAGTGCTGGGGTGCTCTCAGGAGCCTTGAACCAGGTTTCAGTCACAGCACAGACATTGATGTTCTCCATACTGAGAAGGGCCACGAGTGTGTGCATTTTCAGATTTAGACTTCTGGCATTGAGCAGCATTACTCTTAGTTTCTTCCCGTTTTTGTTTTCTAGGGTGGTAGGTTTAGAATCTGAGCCTTGCCTAAAAAAAGGCACTATGGGGGTGGCAAGAGCCTTAGCCAATATCCGGAATCCTAGGGGTGACAGGTGCAAGCCATCCCTTGTGAAGCAGCGTGGCTTGTCAAGCATGTCATCCCAAGCAGACAGACACTGGATCCCCTTTGAATGACACCAGAAATTAAGCCAATTGTTAAAGCTGATCATCTTGTCACTATATTGTGGCATCATTCGTGGTGAAGGAAGGATACTGCTCAGGGTCAGGGTCATACCTGCCTGGGCTACATAATCAGAGAGCTCCTCTATGTCTCTTTTCATGTAGTCCAGGGAGGTAGGTCTCAGGACGTTCACACCAGCATGGACAATGACTGTGTCATACTTGTACTTGCCATGGAGTGACCTGAGTGCTTGTGTTATGTGGCGGATTCTAGCACCCGATAGGCAGCTTACCGTAACCTTCTCCTTGTTCAACCTGGTGAGTGGGACGTCAGTGTGTCTGACTATGGAGTCACCTATGACAAGTATGTTTGGTGTTGTATTTGGCCTTAAGGGCAGTGACTGCTTTGCACACTGATTTTGTTTTTTATGTGTTGTTTGTGTGGTGTCTTGAGTTTGCAGTTGCTTGGGTGTCTGCTTTGGAGGCCTTTGCTGTTTAGGTAAATTTTTACTCAGAGCCTCCGAGTATGTCTTACTGTGTTTATGTGTTTGATTCAGTGGTGTGGTTGAGTTATGTGAGACTTGTATTGTGGTGTGTGTAGTTGCCTTCTCCTCCTGCCTGGTCTTGCCAGTCGTGAGTTGAGAGAGCTCAGCCTGCAGTTTGGCTAAATAGCTGCATCTCTCGCAAGTGTTAGTGTTATGTGGGAGGAGGAGAGGGTTGTCCGTGTACATGAGGCAATTGTAACATTGCCTCAGAATTCCCAGATTCACCAACTGGGCAGGAGAGGACGCCAGCATCTGACCCTTCGACATGCTAGAAAGAATTATGAGTTGGTATGAGACAGAAAAGTAGAGGGCTTAGCAGGGAAGTGGGCACTCCTGGGGGTTTTGCAAGTGAGGGATTTGTATAATATAGGAGTGCTTGACCTGCAAAGAAAATGCTTATAAGACAAGGGATATGCTTTTAAGACAAGTGCTGAGCTTTTTGAGAAGAAAAAGCAATTTGGAACAAGTGCTGCACTTTTTAGTGAAGGTGTAAACTGTTTAGGTTCCTAACAGAGCAGTTCTAAGGGAAAAATTGAAGAACAGACTTTATGGAGCCAGAAAAAGTTTAACCTTGTTAAACCGGTGCTGCCCGATGCTGCTTTAGTGGCAACTCCGCGCTAAATCGCGCTAAAGTATGTTAAGGCGTGCTTGATAGCAGGGGCTGGAAAGAAGCAGGAATAGACCCAAAACGGACAATAAAACTACAGTTTCAAGTCAGTAACCACTCCTACGGGGGGCAGGGAAGCTGCTCAATGTTATTCACTGCCACTGATCAACAGAGAGACTTTCCTTTAGCCCAAGCAAAAATGGCCTCACAGAAACTTACAAACAGTTCAGGAAACAGCAAGCCTGTAACTGAACTTTTTTAAATCTCAGAAAAGTGGGAAAAAAGCAAGATTTTTTTTTGTTTTTGTTTTTTCAGAGATAGCAGAGGTTCACAGGTAATATCAAGTTATAACAGTGCAGTAAATGACCCCACACAAGAGTGCTAGGTCAAGGACAGAAAATATGCAAGTTTTGAAAAAAAAACAATTTAAAATTAAGTGCAAACAGGAAATTCAGTAAACAACTTTTGGTTGTGCCAGGAGCCACCACGCTTAGGAGGAGCTCCTCCACTCTGGTGAGGGGGATGTATTGCCACCCCACTACCTGTGGCAAGCTATTGCCTATGGATATCAGACGCACGCCGCCGGACATGTCTAATTAAATCACTGCAGTGATGGCATACCTGCTCATATGTCCGGTTATGCATGCCTATGTCATTTACCCGGCGAACAAGGTCTTGCCACAGTACAGTACGCTCATGCTGGTGCTGGCTGGCCCTGGAAAAAATCAGGTTATAGTGCTGCACCAGGCTGCTCTGAATTTCTTGCTCTTCCGCAGCTGTATATGACAGATTACGCTGATGAGCCATAACCTTGGAAGACAATTAAATGATATGTGTGAGCAAGTCATGTGGCACACTTAACACTATGAAGTACAGATATCACTTAACTGCCATATATAGCATCTATCTGTCTATCAGGGGATACACACGTTCAATACCACATATCAGTGCTCAGCCCACAACTGGCTGACAGTGCCTGCCACACTCCATATAACAAACCAGTATACACCAGTAGTCGGCACACTGTTTGGGATACCATGCACAACCTCGCCCCGAGGGTATATATCAAGCTAATGCATGAAGAAATCTGTCATCCATTGCAATGAATGTAATGTACATTTACAGTATTACCAGTAAACCACCCTAGTCTTTGATGCCATACCCCTACCTAACATATGTGCACAGTTGTTAATATAGCTGGCATACTGCTGTAACAGAGTATACATGTTGCTAGGTACACACACATACCCTGTAACACACGTGATTGCAGGCATGGTACAGGCATCATTACACACACATCAGACATACATACAACACACAGATGTATGCCAACACAGATGAGCATTACCTGTGTACCTTATAGTACTGTGTGCCCTTACTTACAGATACCTATACCTGAGGTATGTAATCTGTGCAGACTACAGGAAACACACAAGACAGTGTTACCAGGGACTGTGAACATACACCATATTGTGCTGTTTAGGCCTACAGCTTTAGGTAGTACTACAGTTAATATGTGAGCTGGATTCACCAGCAGTACCACTTACTGAGCATACATGTATTGCTTCAGCCTACAATGGGACACCACAGTCGTACACAAGGAACTACGTCACAACATATGCCATCCTACTATGTCTGCATCCCAGTAACTGACACATCTTTCTCTGGCCTCTCACCTAGGACACAAACTACCATGACAGACACAACCTCACACTAAGCTATCACACCTTTACAAACCTTGCACACAGTCACTGTCACACTCATTCCACCTCACATAGTAGGTATTGCACTGAGTACATGTGTGTGTGCATTGTGTCATAGGTAGGTAATACGCTATTGGCCCTAGGGCCTAGAGCAGCCTAGCCATATGCTACCCTGCCCTTTGACACACATGTAATGTGATTTCACTTGCTCCTGTTAACTGGGTACACAGAGGTGACTCCCAGGGCATATTACCTATCTCCAGAATGATCATCAGGGGTATGTATGACAGCTGCTAATGAGAAGCCTTATTTGTTAATGCTGGGTGGTTTAGTCCAGAGTATGGCATATTTGTGGATAGGAACCTGTACCTCCAGCATGTGCTGTTTAGTGAGGTGACAAGGATTAGGGCCCCAGGTCATGTAGCCCGGAGGGATTGTGAGGTGTTGTCATGGTGGTTGGACAACTGCTCTGGGTGTGACATACCTCTGTATGTCCGGCAGTGGTAACCTCTGGCTGGGCGGTATGCAACGCACTCTAGCTGTGGTTTTGTGAGTCAGTCTGCATAGGGCATGTGTTTGAGGGCAGTATTACTCTTTGTTAGGTATGTCTGTGGCCTTTCCACTTGCTGTAGTTGTCATGTGAGGTACATACCACATGGGGCATTGTGATGAGTAGAGGGAAACACTGACCTATATTTCCCTAGATGACACACCTTTTGTGATGACACGTACCACATAGAAAGATTACATGACTACTGTGGCACTGTGATTATCAAAGGGGAGTCTACTGTCCACCTGTGTCCTGTGTACCCTTCTGACACCTTCAGTGTTAGGCAGGCTACCACCTATGTAGCAGTTACTACGTAAGGTGTTTTGGAATGGGGTATGGCACTGCAGTATCAATACTCGTGTTCAGTCCATGCCTTGGACAACAGGCACCTGTTGCAGTACATATGACCCCGTGTCTCTCTCTCTCTCTCTCTCTAGATATATATATATATATATATATATATATATATATAGATATATATATATACATACATATATACATATCTATACATATCTATCCATATCTATACATATCTATACATATCCATACATATCTATACATATCTATATATATATCTATATATATATCCATATATATCCTGTATATCTATATATATATCCATATATATCTATATTTATCCATATATATCCACATATATACATATATATATATATATATATATATATATATATATATATATATATATATATATATATATATATATATATATATATATATATATATATCTTTATATGTATATATCTATATATAGATCTATATATCTATAATTATATATATATATATATATATATATATATATATATATATATATATATATATATATATATATATATATATATATATATATATATATATATATACACACATACACATGTATATATACACATACATCTAAATATCCATTGCTGTACATATAGCTGCACATATAGGCACATATACTGCCCACCTTTCATGGTGGGGATGTCAATTATGCAATAGTTGTGAGACATACGGTTATGTAATACTATTGCACAATGTGCAGAATGCATTCTGCTGTCCTCAGGCCGTATGGCTGTAGCAGGCCTTACTGCCTGTAGCTCAGTCCCACTGCGTTTAATCACCACATGACATATACCAGCACTGCTTGCTGTCTACAATGCCACACACTACAATCTACATACATATGTGCACATAGCAGCCTTCAACAACATACATATGTCCAGCCTTCACTAACAGTTGCAGTATGTCCCTTGCCCTATGCAAGTGTGCATGTACATATAGATATGGACTGCTGCCACATATGGATGATTCACAGTATGTAGAGTACCCTCCAGACACATCTTTCGGATGTCAGCAAATACATATCTGTTACATACCTTACCTTTGTATTCCTCACCTCCTTCTGTTGTAGGTGTCGTATTTTTTTTTTGGTTTTGGTTTCCTCTGGTTGTTGCTGTTAGTTTTCAGTGTCTGTCTCCTACTGCCTGTTTGTATCCATCTGTCTGCCTGTCTCTGTCTGTCTCTCTCTGGCTCATGCTCTCTCTCTCTCTCTCTCCCAGTTGTTGCAATGATATTATTGCATGTGTGGACAGCAGATACAGGCTGCTCTTCTAGGTATCTGCACATGTGGCCTCTGTACCAATTGGTGCCCACCATTTAGTAATTGCATGCAGTCTGCTGTGTGGTAATTGCAGTTCTCACTGTGATTTCAGGACACTGCTATAAAATGATAGGTTAGGTAGGCATAGCCCTTTCAGTTTTGCAAGGTGGGGACCATGCTTGTTTGCTGTGGACACTGTTGTCTCAGTCAGAAGGTTGGTATATGTCTCATATCTGAAGCTGAGTTGTAGCCAGTGAAATGCATGTTGTACTGAAACCTGACTGTTGTTCTTCCAGTACACTCTTCTCAGTGTGTAGGTTTACTCACACCTCCTAATGCTAACACTGGATACATGGGAGTATGTACTTTATTTTCAAATTTGAGAATTAACTGGCATAAAACAGTAGTTATTGCAATGTATTCCTATGTCTTTCCTATTTTCCCTTTACATTCACTCACTGTAATGCATGCTATATTTCTTTCAGCACCATGTTATTGCATATCTGCTGTGGCTTAGTGGTACGTCATGCAGACTGGTGAGTTCAAGGTGTGGGGCTTGAGACTGACAAGGGTATTTTATTTTGCTACTGAGCAGGACAAGGGCCCTGTCATACAGAGTGACTAAGGCACTTTTAAACAGTTGTAAGTGGGTTTGTGTGACACTTAGCGATGCTAAGCTAAGCTTAGCTTAGCTTATTTTACTTTAGCAATACTAAGCTAAGCTTGGCTTAGCTTATCATATCTTAGCAATGCTAAGCTAAGCGCACACATGTGCACACTGGTGCAAACCCGCTTACTACTGTTTACAAGTGCTCACTCCCACTAACCCCTGTGCTCATTTCATTGACAGAAAAATAAATGGGGAGATAGGAATGTGGTGATAAAGGGTGCACAAAGACAGGAAGACAGTAGGGAAACCAGCTCAGGATGTACAGGATGGGTGTGGAGAAGGTCCATAGCTGCCCATTTCTTTACCAGCAACAGCTGTGCATATGCAATACATTAGGAGGGATATTTGAAACCTTCCACCCCTGAGAGAGGGGTGAGGACAACTAAGTATGTTGTTCTACCAGTTATGAATATCAGGCACATGCACTGTTTGTGAACTGCTATACTGTCATTAGTACGTTACTCACTTCTGAACAGTTTGTGGTTTGTTTGTGTTGACATTAGCACAGTCTGCTACGGACAACTGGACATATTTCACTACTGTGTATGCCTACCTACACCCTTGGTTGTGCCTGACTACACGGGTATATAGTACCTTTGGGTAGGGGTGCAGAACAGCAGAGTGCATAATTTATTACCGTGTGATGTTTATCTTGCTGAACATGCAGAGTTGCTGTGTACCTGTAAGTCTATAAAGGCTAGTAATCTGTCTGAGTAGCTCCTACCTGTGGACATATCCAAATGGTAGACAGAGGTTAGCCTAGTATTCATTGACTGTGCACCACACCAGTCTTTTCAGCACCTGAACAATGGCATTGTCACAGGTGGTTGCCAGCAGTACATGGCTACATCCTTTGATATTTCTGTGTTCTACTCCTACATAAGGGCATGCTTGTGGAATTCATTCTACAGCTATTCGCAGAGTGTGTAACAGCAGACAGGCTGATATGCCTGTGTTTTTCTGACTCTTCCAGGCCTCAGATACTCTCATATATATATATGAACAGCCTCAGGGAAAGGTACATAGCATTGGGATACACCTGTGATATATTTCAGATATTTTGCAGTTGCGACTTTGGGGGATTCTGAGCATATGTATTACTACACCTTTTCTGACGTGCAAGCAGTGTCTACTCTCACTTATTGACATTTATCATTAAGTGGGATTCCCCACCTTTCTGCCTACTGTTACTACATTTCACAGGGAGTCTGAGGGGCACAGCTAACATTTGTTTGCAAATCAGGGACATCCCTGTAAACCAGTCACAGTTGGGAGGTCTGGCCTCTGACCTATTCAAATATGCCAGTGTTTATCCTGCTCTGATACTGTGTGGTGTTTGTAAGGTGCTACTGTAACATTATTCCCTACTAGCATGGCTGGTTCTCTTTTCACAGTCATGTCATGCAATTCCACAACACTTGCTGGTTACCATTCCTATTCTCCCTTTACATTCACTCATTGTATTGCATGATATATTTCTTTCAGCACCAAGTTATTGCATATCTGCTGTGGTGTAGTGGTACTTCATGCAGATTGGTGGGCCCAAGGTCTGGGGTTCAAGACTAACATATGTATTTTATTTTGCTGCTGAGCAATACAAGGGCCCTGTCATACAGTGTGACTAAGGCAATTTTAAGCAGTTGTAAGTGGGTTTGCACGACCCTTAGCGATGCTTAGCTAAGCGCACACAAGCTCACACTCGCGCACCCCCGCTAACTACTGCTTAAAAGTGCTTACTCCCGCTAACCCCTCACGCTAATTTCTTTGAAAGAAAAGAAAATGGGGAGATAGGAAAGTGGTGAAAAAGGGGACACAAAGAGGGAAAGACAGTAGGGAAACCAGCTGGGATGTGCAGGAAGGGTGTAGGGAAGGCTGCCCATTTCTTTACCAGCAACAGCTGTGCATATGTTCGTAATTTGGTGTGAAATTTGCAACCTTCCACCCCTGAGAGAGGGGTGAGGACAACAGAGTATGTTGTACTGCCAATTATAATTATCAGTTTACATGTCCAGCGGACATGTGTGCGAAATGGGCAGCTATGTATGGGGTGTAATTTTTTTGTGGGAACAGATTGCCCTTTTTTATTTTTTTTTTCAGGTAAGAGTGGAATGTGAGGTAGGGGATGTAGGTATATTTGGGGAGGTAGGTTTGGGAGGTAAACAGACAAGACAAACAAGACGCATACAGGGGCAGAATTTGACACATGGGGTGGGTGAACACAATTGATGGGGAAGGTTGTTCAGAAATCGCAACCCCATGAGCTCACAGATGGTAACAGTGGAACTGAAATCCCCACCCATGGGCAGTCACCACTGCACCTTCACAGCCCCGAGGGTGGCTGGGCTGGGGGCTGAGTAGGATGGGCAGGCTCACCCGAGAGACGTGCCACTCTCACCTCAAGCTGGCATAGGGGATCAGCGGCTGAATGCTAGATCTCCCTACGCACCATAGCCCGGACCATACGAAGGGTAACAGGTGTCCCTTCTCCACCCACGCTTGCACGGGGGGGTGAGCCCCATCCCCTGCAGTGCTTCCACCTGAAGGTGGCACAGGACCAGCGGAGGAGGGAAGCCCGGGCTGGGCACCAGACCTGCTGGTGCCAGGTGCACTCGCCGGCTGAGGTGGGACAGGTGGGTCGGCTGGGACCGGCCTTCCCATACATTCTGTGATTAGGTGTGCTTAACTACAACATAAGCAGAACAGCATTCAAGATTAGTTGTAACAGCATGCAAAAATATTCCCATTAACCCAACACACCAAGGTAGAACAGTTGAACAGCAAGCATAATTCATGCATATATTGAACCACAGTGGTTATTCCAACAGCATGCAGGGATGTTTGGTAGCAACAGGCCACATTGACTGTGGTCTTTAAACAGGGCACATGCATCAAAGTGAATGCAAATATTTATAGAACAATAGGACATATGTCCCAACAAATATTTAAGATTACACATACCCATTGAGGTGTGGAATTGCATGGTTTATGCACATACAGTAGGGTGTAAAAAAAACCTCAGTTAACATCTTATAATGACCTTATAGTCTACACTACATTCCTAGTGACTGCAAGTGTATATCCCCTACCTGTATTATTACACTTGCCACCATACATTAGGTTGCGTCATGGGTTTGGCAAGTTCAATATATGTCTGACCTATATCTGACATACTAAATGTCCAGGATGCAGATGTTACTGATATTTTTGATTGCATTTATATTTCTTTAGCTACATATCTGGGAGGTTTTCATGACATTTTCACTTCAGTTTGTACAGAATCCTGCATTTCTTGACACACAATCACATTTCTGGGGAAGAATTACATGCTACACATGTGCCAGGTTTACTTATTCATGCCAGCCAGTAACTGACTATTGTGGACTGTATATATGTTTCAAAGCTACTTGCACTTCCATCACCCACTTTATATGGGACTGCATAACCCTGGGTTGCCAGCACATTTTCAGACAGTACTTGTATAATACAAGGGTACAACAACATTTCAGACTCTGTGACACAGACACACTCTGGGTTTTAGACTTTATTAATGACATTACACACTTTTCCACAGGCTCACTCCTTTGTTTGTTGTAATGGTCTATATGGCAGACATGTTCAAGGCATATTATACCTTTATTAATTGGTTAGAACAATCTTTTTCAGGCTCACTCACTTATGTTATATGACAGTGCCTGCAGAGATATTATTCCAGACATATGTTACTTTTCTTAATGGGTTACTACACTCTTTTTCTGCCTCTCTGACATTTTTATCTGACAGTACATGCAGAGGACTTATTCAGACAATTCTTTGGCTGTTTTATTGGACTACAACACTTTCTTTAATGCTCTCTCCCATATTTTATATAACAATACATGCAGAATAATCACTAACCTGCCTGGTGGCGCAGCCTTAGCAGCCTATCAGCATAGGCTTGCTGATTCGTAGCACGGTCACCTGCAACTGTAAAGTAAATGAAGGGATATTGAGACATACCTATCCATTATACATACTCCATTATCAATTCTTACATACTGCATTCCATGGCTACATACTCAGTTGTGGGGCATCCTGCATCCTACAGGCCTCCTGTATCCACTGGTTCAGGTGGTCCTGCTTTCATCTCTTCAGGTCTGCATGGTGGTGACGGACCTGCTCACCAGTCCGAGGAACACCTGTGACACTGGTGAGGTCACGAGCTAACCGGTTCCAAGCCTCTGCCTTGTACAACGTCCCTTGGAACTGGCCCTGCAGGAGTCTTGTCTTGTGACGGTGGACAAGGAGCCAAACCATGTATTTGGACTCCTCGATGCCCAAGTGTTGCGCTCGGAAGCTTGTTTCCTCTCTGACACCAGACATTCTAACTGCAGATGTGAGCTACAATCAGTTATGGCATGTATTCCCGCCTGTGGGGCTTAAATATGCCGCTTTTCCCGCACTTTTTTGTGATTGGCCATTTTGTAAAATTCTCGGCTGACTGCAGACCTGCTTAGTAATGGTTAAACTACCATTCGTAAGTATATGAATGTTAATAGTGGCTGCTTTCCCTATGTTGTCATGGCTTAGTGGTGCTGTAATTTGATTATGATGCACAGGGTCCTGGCTTCGAACCTTGTCATTCTTTTATTTTAATACTGTCTAGACAGGCTAGGGGGTGTGGCTACATTTAAGCAACTTAGCTCTACATTGCTCCCCGGTGCCCTGGTTGGCACGACGTGCACGTCCGCGCAAACACATTGTGCTGGGTAAAGCGCTATTAAACTATGGGCAACTCTGTTTAGCTGGGTAAAGCACTATTAAACTATGGAAAACTCTGTTTAGCTGGGTAAAGTGCTATTAAACTATGGGCAAATCTGTTTAGCTGGTTAAAGCGCTATTAAACTATGGGCAACTCTGTTTAGCTGGGTAAAGCGCTATTAAACTATGGGCACCTCTGTTTAGCTGGGTAAAGCATTGCTTAACAGCAGGCTATTATATATCTGGATCCTTTAAAAATATATATTTTGTTCACTGATACATTGGCCATTTCACTGCTTTTAATAATATTTTCATCATATATATATATGCCTGGTATTATTTCAAATACTGATTTAAAACATAAATAAGAAGGGGAGTAGTGGGACTCAAACCGTGAATGCCTTCTCTTTGGGTATACGCTCTACCATTATGCTATTTCAATTTGGTGTGATTTGTATAAACATTCGTTCTTATGCTCTTCCATGTTGGAATTACTAACTATAGCTAAGCAATGGGCACACCCGTGCACACACACGCAAATACAGGCAGCTAGATCGTGGATTTTAAAAAAATAAATAAATATTTTACTTTTTATAACTGTGATGGGGGTTTACAGTGTCAGGGAGTGTGGTGTTGGGTGCAAGTACATTTGAGCAAACTCGCTCTTGTGTGTTGACATTTTGCTTTTACTACACTTGCAGGGGCATGGACATTTAGACTGTTCAACAGTCAGACACGCCCCCTGCTTTCATACTCGGTCCGTGTAGGAATTACAGTTGAGTCAGCGTGTCCTCATGAATATTCATGGAACGCTGATGTCATACCATTCAACTGCAGCCTCCGAGTAAGACTTATTAAGTCTTACAAGGAGGATTTGTGAATCTGGAGGTATGTATAACAGAACATCAGATATCACGTATAAACATCTATCCGGAGAAAAACGTATGAGATCTATTGGAAAAGCTTTAACTGTTTTGCTTAATGTAATTTTTTTGTTGTTGTGGACACTGTTGTTTTAGTTGATTGTTTTGTATTGCAATGCTGTTTCATAGATTTAAAAATGCATTAAACATTTTTAAGCTTTATAGATTACAAGATAAAGCTAATAAAAAAAGCCCACAGGAAGAACAAAACCTTTCCAATGACAGCAATAAAAGAAAAAAAAGTATAAACTGGGCAATCAGACTGCCAGTACCAGACAAGCAAATAACGGGCGATATTGTAGTGTATTGGCTCACTGGCAGTTTTGTGCAGGAGTGGGCATAGCCAGGGTGATTGACAAGCCTGATGTCTGTGAAGCAGAATGGAAATGAGGCATGATTGGCATGCCATGTATATTAACCCATGACATCATGCATATAATGAATGCAGCTAAGCAGCACCGAGTACAGTACATTCCTGATGAGCTATCTAAAATAAAGATGCTTACATTTTTCTTAGGTTCATAGGTGTGTACTAGGCTAGTGGCCCTAGAGCCTTCACAAGCCTAGCCCATAGAAATGCCTTGGCATCGTGCTGCCCGATGTTAGCTCCCAGTGCTGTATCAAGTAGAGCCACTGGAGTGATCCCTGGGGTGAACTTTCTATTACCCATCCACTCATCCAGGTTTCTCTTGAAGAGGGACAGCGAGATGCTCTGCTTGACATGTATGGGAAGTCTATTCCAGAGCATGGGCAGTCTCTGGGTGATCAACATGTCCCTCCAGCATGTCCTGTTGATTGTGGTAATGAGGCTGAGGTCTCTGGAGTATGTGGTGTGGAGGGATTGGGATTTCTTTAGATGTAGGAGTTCTAACAATGCTAAGTCAGACATGGCTTTGTAAGTCAAGCAGAGATCACCTCTAAGTAGGCGATATGAGACAGAGAATAGCTGAAGTCTTTTGAGTCAGTCTGTGTAAGATATGTGTTTAATGCCTAGGATCCTCTTCGTGAGGTACTTCTGTGGTCTCTCCAGCTGTTGTAGGTGTCTAGTGATGCACATGCCAAAAGGGGCATTATACTCGATAATTGGTCTAATGAGGGAAGAGTAGAGAGAGAGATGATGACCTCTTTCTTCCTGGATGCAAAACCCTTAATGAGATGTGCCACATAGAAGGACTTTCTGACCACTGTGGCAATGTGGTGGTCAAAGGAGAGGTTGCTGTCAACCTGCATCCCCAGATCTCTTATAGTGCCTTCAGTATTCAGTGGACACCCATCAATGTGCTAATTATCTGAACTGAGTTTTTACCAAAGGGATTGTGAAGGCTGCCAGCCTCGCTAAATAGAATGTTGTAAATAATTCTATGTCCTTGTAATATTAATATGAGCCACAGGCTTGTTTAACAAATGTAAGAAAACTGTGTATGTTCTGAGTGTCAAAAATGTAACCACAGTGCACCCTGCTGGAAGAAAGCTGATAAGCAAAGGATTTTACAACTGCATTTGATCTCAAGCTCTGAGACAGGATGTCTGCAGCTAGAAATTCTTTCTATTGTTTTACGACATAGATAATTACCAGGTTTCACATGTAAAGTGTCTTTTATTGCTGTGGCTTCCTGGCAGGTGCAGATCAAAAGAGAAATGTTAAATTTTAAGTTCTGTGAACCTGAGAAATGTAAGGAGAAGTAGCAAGAATGATGCATTATTAATTTAAGGGCTATCTCAGAAAGTAAGGATAGCATTTTGTATTTTGTTCTGAACCTGAAGACAACCACTCACCAGCATTTGCTTTGCTCTCTAAGTAGTTTATTTAGAACAGTGATTTCTCTTAGTGATAGATAGGAATATAGCCAGATTAGTCTAGCTGTTTTCTATATTTATGTGAGACTATCCCTCAATTTTGTTTTAATGTATTTCATGTGATTTCTGAACTCTTTAATGTCATTGTGTTGAGTTAATAAGTACTGTCTTGTCTTTTTATTATTTATTATTAAATATTTATAAACTTTTTAACTGTGGCTGTTTTGTGTGGAGATAATTTAAGCTGTCAGAGTACTTGCATGTATTTTGTGATATTATATAAGCCACTCCAATAGCCTTAGCCCTGGGTTACACTTACTATTTGGATAACAGTAATATTACACAGTGGAATTGGGAACCCTTTAGTAAGGGCCTTTATAGTAGCTAATAAGAGTAGTTGGTGGCAGTAGATTACTACCTTATAGCCTGGGCAGAAGGGGGCATAGCTAATGAACCTGTGCCAGCCTTCCCCAGGAGTGTATGTGTGTTTGTATATAAACCAAATGTCAAAGTGTGTGTGTGTGTATGTGTGTGTGTGTGTGTGTGTGTGTGTGTGTGTGTGTGTGTGTGTGTGTGTGTGTGTGTGTGTGTGTGTGTGTGTGTCTGTTATTTGGGCAGGAGCACAAAGTGTTGGTTGGACAGAGGGGCTACTGAAGATTTTGGCTTGACTACTCAGCTGAGATCTAAATCCTATAGCTTTTCCAGTGGGGAGACTTATTGGGGATCTGGAGAGAAAGAGACAAACCAGACCCATACTGACTGTGATCTCTGTGTGCTCTTAAGGGAAATTGTACTTTACTGTATGTGTACTTGTTATCCTCCCAATGTGGATGCCCCTCACTGGTGCTAGTGGTGAGGAATGAGTCTCCTTGACTACTGGGCCAGTGCACAGGTGTCACAGGGATGATGATGCATTTTTGGAGTTAAGCTTAAGGCCATGCTTTTGATCATTGATCTCAGTGAGGCTTTTCTTTAGGATGTCTGCATCACTTGGGGAGTTAATAATGGCTCCCAGCTTGCATTTGTCTGTGAACTTGGTCAGCCAGAGTCCTTTTATGTTGGCCTGGACTTCTGAGAAGTAGATGCCAAACAGGAGAGGACCCAGGACCGATCCCTGTGGGACTCCATTTGTGACTGGTCGGCAGTCTGACTTGGAGTCTGCTACTTTCACACTGTGTGGTCTATCTGTGAGCCAATTTGCAACCCATCTAATGATATAGTGGTTGATGCCTAGTTTGGTGAGTTTATCAATAATTCCTGAGTGAAGAATAGTATCAAGGGCCTTGGCCAGATCAAGGTAGGCTGTATGCACTGCCTTACCTTCATCCACAGCCCTGGTGACTGACTCAAAGAAGTCCATGTTGAGCAGTCATGATCTTCCTTTCACAAAGCTAAATTGAGTGGGGTCTTGAGTTTGGAGATTTCCTATATCTTTGTTAATCAGGTCCATGATGATGCACTCCATAGCTTTACATAGACTCGTCAGGCTAATGGGGCGATAATTCTCAGGGTCTGTAGTTGCTCCCCCTTTATGGAGAGGGATGACTCTAGCAGTGCGCCATTCAGTAGGGACAAAGCCTGAGGTGAGGCTGTGACTGAACAGGGCACACAGATGTGGTTCCAGTTCGCTTTGTAGTTCATGTAGAACACAGCCAGGGATATTATTGAGTCCCGTGGAAGCTGTATTCTTGGCCTTGGACAATGCAGCTTTAATCTGTGCTGTAGTAATGCTGGGTGCCTGGCATTCTTCCAGTATTGTGATTGGTCCTTTAGGGGGGAGAGAGGGGTAAAGTTGGCACTGAATCTGTCGCCCATTATGCTGGCAATATCTGTTGGCTCAGTATAGGAGGTACCATTGTGCAGTAACTCAGTGCAAATCTGGGTATTGCCGCGGAGGTTCTTGATATTGCTGTAGAAGGCTTTGTGATTGTTTTTAGTGTCTGCTGCAATTCTGCCTTCATAGCTGGCTTTAGAGAATTTGATGAGGGATGTCAACCATTTGTTGAGGCTAATAAGGGAGTTTTTCCAATCTTGGGACTTCACCTTTTTCTGCAACAGTTTCTTCCTTATGTTGTAGAGTTTATTAATGGCAAGGGACCACCAGATTGGCTTCCTTTTTGTGGAAAAAAAAGCATCTTGGTTCTGTTGGGTATGGCTAGTTCCATGCATTTATGTATATGTTCATACAGTGCATTGGTGTATGATTTGGCAGTCATGCAGCTATTTTCCATTGGCATTGGTGCTGTGAAGTTAGCCACCTCTGTTTTTAGGAGTCCAAAGTTAGCTTTGGAGAAGCTTTTCAAGGTAGTTATATGGGTGAGATGTGGATTTCCATGGTGATTAATTAATGGTTGGACCTGACCAGGGAGGGATTGACTATTGCTGTAGAGCAACAGTCACCCATGTAAGTAATAATCAGGTCAAGGATGTTGCTTTCTCTAGTGGGGGTCAGAATGAGCTGGTCCAGGGCAATGTAACTGATGAATTCCAGGAAGCGTTGGGCCAGTGTATTGGTGCTTGAGTAGTTTTCCCAGTTAATGGAGGGGTAGTTGAAGTCTCCTAGTAAGTGAGTGTTGGGTTGGACCTTGATAGATTCCAGGGTGTTTAGGAACATGGAGTGAGAGTCTAGGGACATGATTGGGGACCTATAGCAGGCTATGACCTGGCTCGCCGTCTTACCCAATGTTAGTTGTAGCTGAAATATCTCAGATGCGTTATGCTGGGCTACTGGTTTGGAGGTGTGCATATCCTTTATGAATATGGAGAGACCACCATCTTTGGAGCTTCAGTCCATGTTTTTGGCCCGAAAGGTGTGGAATGAGTTATAGCCTGGTAGCGCAGGGCTGCTTTCTGATGCTTTTAAACCAGGTTTCTGTTACAGCACAAATGTTGCTGTTCTCCATTTTGAGAAGTGCTTTAAGCAAGTGCATCTTGAGGTTTAGACTTCTAGCACTGAGCAGCATGACTCTCAGATTGCACTTATTTGTGGCTGTTAAGGTGATAATTTGATCTTTGGAACACTGCCTAGAAAAGGCACTATATGGATGGCAAGAGCCTTAGCCGGTACCCAGAAACCCAGGGGTGACAGATGCAGGCCATCTCTGGCAAAGCATCGAGGTCTGTCAATCATGTCATCCCAAGCAGACAGATACTGGACCCCTTAGAATAATACCAAAAACTTAGCCAATTGCTGAAGTCAATCATTTTTTGTATGTACTGCGGTATCATTCTAGACGATGGTAGGATACTGCTCAGGGCTAGTGTCATACATGCCTGGGCCACATAATCTGAGAGTTCCACCATGTCTCTTTTCATGTAGTGCATCTCAGGTCATTCATACCCACATGGACAATAACAGAGTCATACTTGTACTTGGTGTGGAATGACCTGAGTGTGTGTGTTATGTGTCAGATTCTGGCACCTGATAGCTGACTGTTACCTTCTCTTTATTCATCCTAGTGAATGGGACATCTGTGTGCCTCACTATTGATTCACCTATGATTAGTGTATTGGGCAAGGTGTTTAGCCTTAGGGGCTTAGGTTGAGGGGCACACTGTGGAGGTGAGCTATGTGTCCTGTAGTTTGTGCTGTGTTGTGGTGGTTGAGTGCATTTCTCTCTTGGAGGTGTCTGCTGTTAGGGTAAATTTCAATTGAGAGCTTCTGCAAAGGTGGGTGTGTGGTTTGTGTTTTTATGTGAGAGCTGTGATAGTGGGTGTTCCGGAGGGTTATATGTTCCATGTGGTGAGGTGCAGGTGCTGACCTTCTCTTCTTGACCAGCTAATCCGATCTTGGCTGGAGAGTGCATAGCTTCCAGTTTGGTGATATAAGTGTATCTCTCACTAGCCTGAGTGTTGGGAGATAAGAGGAGAGGGTTGTCTGGGTACATGAGGCTGTTGCTACACTGCCTCAGGATGCCCAAGTAAAGTTCTGCAGCCTCCAGAAGTTATCACTAAGTGTGCAGAATATATTCCAACATTGCAACAACACACCAGGATGGCAGATTCATCTACTAATGGTTTTCCTTGATTCTGATCAAGCAAAATATGCAAGGGGGCATTTGGCATCAATATAAACCTGTAATAGCCTCCTGCCTATCTTTCAACCTTTGACAATTAAAACTCAATAGCAATGGCCTTTCAAAATCATGGGGGGGGGGGTATTGCATCCTCTGCACAGACTGCACTTTATGATACACAGGTCCTGTACTAGCTTAGATCAGTTTAAGTTTAAATTTAAGTAATATTAATAAGTTAAGTAATAGTGTGTGCATTCTTAATCAAGACCCTTAAATAGGTCTGCCTTTCTAGATCAAATCAGTAATTCTCTGAGCCAAGTTAAATCTGAGGGTCAATAACAAATGAGAGATGTGCATTTTCTAGGTTACTTATAATCAGAGATAAGGAAACACTTCAAGGGATACCACTCAAATGTGCGTCATCATCAAGAGTGTTCCTCATTTTGATTATTTTGAAGAACATGTTCCTCTCTGTACCTCAATAAAAGGGTTTGTCACACATTCAGTTTTTAAGAGATTTTTTAAATGATATCCATTATAAATAATACTCCATCATAAAACGTTTATACATATAAACATGTTTAACCATGCTGTAAGCTTCTTAGTTGACGGTGTTAATAAGCTGTTAGTTAAGTGTTTCACATTTAGGCTATCTGATTGACAGTATGAGAGGTAATGTTACATATTTTGGAGATGGAAGGCTAAGAAACATCTATCATGTGATCTTTTGTTGTGTCCTGTGCCAGTGATTGCAGAGAACTGAGCTGTGGGCTGGGTTATCTTTGCATGCTGTGTTATTAGCACACTGTAGAAGATTTAGAGATCGTACTTGGGGAAACTCTTTGGCTGGTAGAAAAGAAGACATTGGTCGTGGAACTCTTTATTAAAACAATTACCTGAAAGGGTTGTGACTACGAGTTTGACTTATTGGGTTGCAGGCTGAGTGTGGGAGATGCTGTATGTTATTCTTGAAGCAAGAAATGGACCTTGTAATTTTAGTAGGACTAATTTTATCCAAGGTTCTTTTCCTTTGGAACGGAAAAATGGGCTACTGTGACAGTGTGCAGTGGGCTGAAACAAGTCTGTGGTAAAACAAACCTTCTAGTTGGGAATACAGGGTGATTAGTTTCTAAGTAACTTGAAAAATGCCAAGAATGGGGTTTCGCTGAGCCAAAGGTTGAGTTTAATCTTAATGATGCCTTTTTCCAGAGGCACCGAAAACTGTTGAAGACTGGTTGGGGGGGGGTGAGAGGGGGGCACTTAGTGATCTAAAAAGGGCACTTTTTTAAAACTATTTACCACCACAATATAGGTTCACTTAGAAGACATTTTAAACTTAGCCAGTTTCCCTTTTGGTGCTTGAATTAACATTTTCTGATTAGTCTTACCTATCCTATGGCTAATAATTGTATATTAGCCCTGGTGAGAATAAATGTGATCCTACTATAGATAATTTGAAGCTACCCATGTAAGGGATGCAGCATCTAGGAACTGCCTCTATCCATTAGTGGCATGAGGGGCAATCCTGGAATACATTTTCTATTACCTATCCTTAGATCCAAGTTGCATTTGAATATGGACAGGGATGAGCTTTGTTTTACTTGAATAGATAGTCTGTTCTGAAAGAGTGGTAGGCTCTGTGATATATATCCATCTCTCCACAACAATCAGTTCAGATATCTGGACTGAATATTTCTGATGCCATTTCACTTACTGATGTTCAGTAGGTCCATCTGTATTAGGTCGGAGGATGCCTTGTGTGACAGACATGTCACCTCTAAGCACTCTGTAGGATACTGAGTATATAAATCTTTGAGGTGGTCCATGCAAGACCTATTGTATAGGATTTTTATCCTTTTAGTAAGGTATCTCTGTGGGTATTCCAACTGTTGCATGGGTCTGGACAGATACATGCGAAAGTGGGCATTATACAAAATGGTTGACCTAATGAGGACCTTGTAAAGGCGGACAATAACATTTCTAGACCTAGTCACAATCAATGTATTTATTAGCTGTGCAGTATAGAAAGATGTTCTTATGATTTTGGGCACATGTTGGTCAAATGTTAGGTCACTGTACACACAATTCCCAAATGCCAAACAACTGGGTCAGTTCTTAGGGGGCATTGTCAATTTGGCAGTTCCCTAGAGTAGATGACTTTCCAAAGGATACAATAATGTATCTTTTGGAGTTTAGTTTCAATTCTTGATTCTGGCAGCAGTTATTGTTTGGGACAAACCTTCCTGCATGATGGTTAAGTCATTTGAGGATTCAATAACTGCTCCTAGCTTGCAGTCATCTCAAACTTAGTCGGCCAAAGCCCTTTGGTATTTCCTTTTATTTTTGAGATGTACACACCAAACAGAAAAAGTCTCAGCACCGACCCTGTGGGACTCCATTGGTGACTGGTTTCTTCCCCTATTTTGATCTCCTGCATCCTGTGAGCAAAGATACATGTACACATTCTTTGATTCACCTTCCTGATTGTATTAACCTGATTGTATAATTATGTTCCTTGTATAATACACCACTTGTTAGAATGTGTTTTAAATTTGTAGTTTGGTACAGTCTTCTAGTAAACAATGAAACAAAATGTATGCACCAATAATGACAAAACTACCAATTTCAGAAAATTTTAAACATAAAAGGCCACTCAAACATCTGTCATTACAATCCACCAATATCAGTAAATATGCAAAATCTCTGCAGAAGTAAGTCATCTAAATAATTCCACATTAAAGGGATCTGTAACTAATGAAGAGATTGCTGCTAGCAAACAACTTTATATTTCATTGTTTCATCTGCAAATAAAGCACCTGTTGCCCTTGAAGAATAAATTGCTTATGCTACATAAAAAATGATAAGCTAGTAATTTTGCAATGGGGAATGGATAGCAAACTGATAACAGAAACATAGTTACTAGGTAACTCCTCCAAAGGAGGACATTTTTCCACTCCCTTTAAAGTACAACACAGTACAGTATCAGCGATCCATCTATATATTGTGGGAGTAGAACCCACAGCCTTTTGCATCAAAAGCAAATATACTACCTGTTGGGCTACTAACAATACAAGCAGGTTAGCATAAGTAGCACTAAACTTCTCTTCCCCTTAAGCTCTCTGATCCTTGTAAAATCCACTTCTCAACTTTCAGTCTTCACAGCACAAGAAATCTGGAAAAAGCCAAAATTTATGGGGGGGGGGGTGCAAAGGCCCAAAACCAGTGACACATTTTACATATTGCTTGTATAATCTTAGAAAGTTTCCAAAATAAAGTGTTTTGTGTTTCCTGAAAGATAAGAAGACTGAAACTTAAAGGGCTATCATTATTTAGTGAATTCAGTTCTCACCGATTTGCCAGAAAATCACAAATTTGAAGAGGAACAGACCAAAAGTATGAGACAAATATTCTGTGAAAATCTGGACAGTTGAGAGTTATGGAGTCAACTCCCCTGAATCACAAGTGGTGGTATGGGTAGAGAATTCAGGCTCCTATTTGAGCCTGACTAACAGCAGTTAGCGTGAAAAACTCAACTTCTTAATTTGTTGCCGACAGGTCTAGCAGCTGCAAAAGCGTGTGTGTTGGGGAGGGGTCGGCTCCTCCTCCCCCTAGCTCTATGGTTCCGGCACCCATGACTTTTTCAAAAGTCTCCTGGATCGATGATAATTTTTCAAAAACTTCCGGGCCTGTGAGTACTACGCAGGCTATATATGTTATTCCTAAAATGGGCCCCGTAAGTAAATGGGTATATGTCTGTTATCGGTAGAGATAAGTTAACTGTAAGTCACTTACATGTACAAAAGTAACAAAGCTTTCATATGTAACTGTTACTTAGAAATATACATTTTGCAAATGTATATATTTGGCCAGTATCTCTCTCTCTTTACGTTTTTCCCGGTTAGGGGTTGCCACAGCGGATCACATTGTCCGCTCATGGTTGGCAGTGCAGTTTTACAGTGTTGAGTTGGCAGCTCGGCGCCCAACCTCCCATGGAAGGCACACAGGCACGCACTCAGGCCTAGGGTTAATTTTAGAGCCTCTTGCTGTTAGGTGACAACACTAACCACTGCCAGTCTGCCATCCATATTTGGCTAGCATTATGAATATTCATTGACGTCAGGGACATGGGCGGGGTTTGCTACTGCGCATCTATTACTATAGCAATAACCCACGCCTGGATGTGGGTAATGCTGGATTTACCCACAGTTGGCGGTAAATCCAGCATTACCCACACCCAGAAGTGGGTTATTGTTATTATACTATGACATTATTTAAGAAAAGAAACAATTACTTTTCTTAAATAATAGCATTGTATAATGCCTCTTTGCGGCCCTTCCGCAGCTGTCTGGCATCCGCGGCAGTTCTGATGTACTGCGTATGCCTGCGCAGTAAATCAGAGCTGTGGCCAAAAGCAACGGAGAAAGCAAGAGCTCCGTTGTTTTTTTACTGTTTCGCTATGTTAAATGGGTTTAACATAGCGAGACAGCTTTAAAATAAGCAACGGAGATGTCCGTTGCTTATTTTAAAGCTGTATCGCTGTGTTAAACCCATTTAACATTGCGAAACAGTAAAAAGCAACGGAGATCTTGCTTTCTCCGTTGCTTTTTTTTTTAAACCTGTCTCGCTGTGTTAAATGGGTTTAACATAGCGAGACAGCTTTAAAATAAGCAACGGCTCCGTTGCTTATTTTAAACCTGTCTCGCTATGTTAAAGGTTTTTGTGTCGCTAAGTTAAAGGAGTTTAACATAGCGAGACAGCTTTAAAAAAAGCAACGGAGATCTCCGTTGCTTTTTTTAAACCTGTGTCACTATGTTAAACTCTTTTAACATACCGAGACAGTGTTTTTTAAAAAGACTTATACCAATGGAAAAAGTCTGGGCGATCACGCTGGCCAATCAGCGTGCACGTTTTCGAAACAGTCAACCACAAAACTAATAACTTACGGTTAGTTTGTTACAAATAAACCCACCTGAAGAAAGTCAATTTCTACAAAAACAATAAATGAAACACTTTATTGACTTGAGCAAGCCCAGCTCCACAGAAAGCGAAGCACTCCACCTCCTAATAGAGCCACCAAAAATTTTAAATATATTGTACGTGCACGCCATAGAATTAGCTGCGCCAATACAGAAGCGCTATTTTTTTAGTTTATATCTTAGAACAATACGCTTTTTTCTTCTTAATAATGCGGTGAGAATTACTTTATATGCCGGTAAAGACAAAATATTTTATTGAAACTTATTAAAGGACTAAAGCGATCAACGCTGCTTTCATTAGATTTTACTTTAACATATATTTAATTCAAGCAGTATCGCTACCTCATGAAAAATTGCATTATGGGAATTCAAATAAACATTTTTGCGTCGCGTTTTCCTATTCAGCATTCATTATTAAAGACTTCCAGTTTGGTTTCGGTCATGTTTTATGCCATGGTATTAACCAAGGTTTGTAACTCAGACTTATGGACTGAATGTATGTAGCTACATCTGTACGATACGGCATAATGATCTATAAATGTTCAAACTTTTATCTTCTAAATGAGATTAAAAGGCACTTCGCGGAAAACAGCCTCATACTTGCACCATTTTATCTCCCTTGCCAAGTTGATTTCCACTTCAATGCTCGCAGCAAAAATTAAAAACGTTTGCTACAAGGAATACGATAGTTCTAAATTCTAGCTAGAAAATGGTCACAGTAAAAATGTGCACCTTATTAGGGGTGGGGGGGGGTGTTTCTCGTGTTTAGTCAATGTTTCACATTGAAACGATCGGGACGGTAACACACTGACTCTTTAAAATAATTTTTAACTAGTTTACAAAATACAGAACCATGAATCACACGAATTCATTAAAATAGAATTGTATATGTATAAAGTAACGCATGTTAACAGCGTTAATTGAAACTGCAACCGGGAGAAGCCGTAAGAAGCAGCTGAAACTTCGGCTTTGTATTAGAGCATTACCCCACCTCGATTTTCGCGCAGAAATGGGCGAGGCCTACGTGATTGACAGGGCTGAGTGACAAGCCATGCAGATTATACAGTGTCATAATGAAGATTTGTAACAAGGCTTCATGCTTTTTTGTTCTCTTTAATTAGTTACCACAGCTTTTGTGGCACATCGACGTTCGTGAAAATCTAATGCCAATAATTAGCGGACCGGAGTTCCGCTGTGGCGACCCCATAACCGGGAAAAGCCGAAAGAGAACAACAACCAATGGGATTAAATAAAGTTATCCTTTTTTTCTACATTTGTAAGTTCACCTTCGAAACCACCGCATGCCCTGTGTGTCTGACTTACTCTGTCACTTTGTACTTAGTCTTGACTTAACCACATTACTGTGTTGTAGGGTAAGAAGCGGTCAGAAAGGCACTATGTACGTAGTACCCAAAGTTCCCATTTTGCACTCTGGACCCATAACCCATAGACCCCCCCCCCCCCACCTTTCTTTGGTATAATGTGCAGTAATTGCTTTTGCAGGGGGCAAGTCCCCCCCTGCACCCCCACATTTTTTTTCTGGAGATAAAGCAACAAGCTATATTCTAAGGCAGTGGGACAATACTAATCTTCTTCTTTCGGCTTTTTCCTGGCAGGGGGTTGCCACAGCAGATCACCTGTCCGCTCATGGTTGGCAGTGGGGTTTTACGGTGTCGAGTTGCCAGCCCGGCACCCAGCCTTCCACAAAAGGCACATACACGCACACACTCACACCTAGGGCCAATTTAGAGTGTCCAATACACCTACAGCATGTCTTTGTGATGTGGGAGGAAACTGGAGCACCTGGAGAAAACCCACACGACCACAGGGAGGACATGCAGACTCCGCACAGAGGGCACCCCAGCCGAGAATCGAACCGGAGAACCTCTTGCTTTGAGGACAATACATACATTAATAAATGCAATAAAAAAGACCTCCCAGAAAGGTCGCCACCCGCACCTTTACAGAATAGGAATTTTAAGTCTGTGTAATAGTTTTTATACATGCAGCATGTTATGTGTTTACACCCCTCCCTTTTAAAGAATTGTAATTCTCAGCATAATAGTGTGATGTTGTTGTTCGGCTTTTCAAGGTTAGGGGTCGCCACAGCGGAACTCCGGTCTGCTAATAATTAGCAGTAGATTTTGACGAACGCCGAGCTGCCAGCTCAACGTTCACCCTTCAACAAAGGCACGTCCATTTACGCATGTTTTCGAATGCCCACCCAACCGCAGGGGGGGGGGACATGCAGACTCCACACAGAAGGCACTCCCCGCACTTCAGCTGAGAATCGAATGGGAGAACCTTTTGCTGTGAGGCAACAACGCTACCGCTGCACCACCACAGATTGCCTCAGCGTAATGGTGTAATACTTCTGTATAAATGCAGCATATTCTGTGTTTGTTTGGATAGGTAAATCTGTTTGGATCGGTACAGCATTTGTAAGTACACGTTCTACCAAATTAAAACTAAGATGTAATTTATCGAAGCTTTTCATCACTGCAAATTGCAAATCATGGTACCAGCAAATAAGGGAGAAAAGGCTTAGTATTGAAATAATTACAACGTTTAGTATACTCCTCTTTCTGAGGATGTGTTTTCCATGTTTATTCAAACCACTTTTCAAAATAAACATCATAAGCAAAGTGCTGGGCGGGGGTTGGGTGGTCCTTGCTACTGCTCATCTGGTGGGGTAATGTTCTAATACAAAACCAAAACTGCTAGTGGGGTGCTACTGCTGATTGGGAATTAAATAAGACATGTTGGGAGATGAATACATTCCTCTATGCTCTGGAACAGGCTACTCATTCATGTTAAGCAGAGTCCATCCTGAATACTATTTGTGCTGCTTGTGGCATAAATAATACATGTTGGGAGACAGATGCATGTCTCAGAGGATCTCCATGGTTTAGAACAGGCTACTAATTAATGTGAAGCAGACGCCATCCAATACATGTCAACTGTACAGATTTTTGCAAAATGTCCATATTTTTGGACCATTTTTGGGTGTGCCTTCTTTGAAGGTTGGGCGTCGGGCCGGCAACATGGCACCATAAAACTCCACTGTCAATCATTAGTGGACCAGAGTTTCACTGTGGTGACCCCTAACCGGGAAAAGCTGAAAGACATTACTTTTATTTTTGGACCATTTTTAATAAAATTGTGTTTTTCCGGCAAAGTATTGGCAAGTCATTAAAAATTAAAGTAAAAAAAAATGGCAGGCATTTGAGTTTCAGACTTCAAACTCTTCAGAAAATTCATACTAACCCAAAAACTGCTATGCTAGCAAATTTTTAAGTTTGTAAGATTAAAAATTGTCCCTATTTTTGGGCCTTTGTCCCCCCATAATTTATGGCTCTGTCCAAATTTCTTGCTCTAAGAGTTTGAGAGGTATGGTCCATCCCTAACCCTATTTGTGTATAACCCTAATCAATGGATGGGAAATCTGCAAGTCACCCGGGTTTGGCCCCATATATTTGATAGACAGAGGCACACAGTGATGCCCAAACTAACATTACCCCCCCCCATACACACATAACCTCTAGAAACTTCCAAATATACCCACAACTGGGGACAGATTTTAAACATTGGGCTTACATTACATACTAGAATAACATGTTTTGCATTAGCATGCATTTTCTGAAGGATATGAAGTCTGAAACTCAAATGTTTGTTATTATGCAATGGCTGTGGTCCTCATGGATTTGCCGAAAAACACACTTTTTTTTAATCAGGCACAGACCAAAACTATGAAGCAAAAGCGTGGAAATTTTACGAAATCAGAGATAGTTAAGGGCTATGGCATGGAAACAGCAAAACATAATCTGAAACTTAGTACTGGTTCTTAGCTGAAGTTTATTGTGTGTACAACTCATATACAGGGCATTTGTTAACTATATTCATATTATTCTTAGCCTTTTCTTACTTGCTAAATGTTACATATTTTATTTTACTTTATATTAACATAATACGTATGGAGTACAGAAGTTATTCATTAGCTTTATTCTAGTCAGCCATGATCAGGAACTGGTCACTGAAACCATGCCCAAACTCATGCAAAAAGTTAATGTGATGCTTGTTTGAGATATCACTGCAAAGAAAATAGAGTGACTTATGTTGCTAGAACAGTAGAAGCATAAGTATCCAGTATTCTTGACTGGATACTAACAAACAGTCCCCAGCAAAAATATACAACAGGCACCCTCCCAGAGGACCTTAGTGACCACCTACTTACATACATTATTAGGCATAAAGCAAGTATGACCATCCCTACCCAAGTCAGAGCATCCCGCAGCAAAAAATTCTTTGACCCTGATCAGTTTCTAAATGACCTCAGGCAAGTTAACTGGTCACCCCTTAAATCCCTGCCCATAGAGGAAGCTGTTCATTTCTTTAATAACACTTTTCTAACAATCCTGGAAAATCATGCACCTATGCGGTTAATACGAATTAAATCTAAAACAGCCCAATGGCTCTCACATAACACAAGGAAACTTATCCTTAGTAAAAATAAAGCCTGGGCCAAGTGGAGAACCACAAAAAATACAGCTGATCATCTTACCTTTAGACAGCAAAGAAATATGACAAAAAAAGCTATCCTGCATGACAAAAAAAACTACTTCACCCAGCTACAACAATCTTTGCTTCAACAGCCAAAAAAATTCTGGAATACCATTAATATGCTAGTAACTCCAGGTAAAGTTGCCACACCAAATCCACTAGGCTCTAACCCAGACTGCCCTTTACAAACAGCTAATGAATTTAATAATTTCTTTACTTCTGCGATATTAAAGCTAGCAAATCAACAAAGCCCAGACACATCTAAACTATCCAGTTCAAGCCCAACCCCTCCTCCATTTCACCTCAAACCTATACCCACCTCTTATATTTTATCCCTACTTCAAAAATTAAAACCCTCAACCCCCTCAGCTGACAAACTTCCAGCTGAATACCTTCAAATAAGTGCAAAAGCTATTGTATACCCTATCTCTATACTGATTAACAGGACCTTAGAAGAAAGTACTATTCCATCAGTCTGGAAAATCTCATACATCATCCCTCTCTTCAAAGGAGGAGACTCTACTGAGTATTCTAACTTCCGCCCCATAGCACTACTATCTCCCCTTGCAAAAATAATGGAGAAATGTATCCACAAACAGTTACTTAACCATCTACTACACCACAATCTCCTAGCTAATTGCCAACATGGTTTTCGACCATTTCATAGTACAACTACTGCCTTACTATCCTTTATTGACTCTATTAACAACAATCGCAACAATAATACCCCTTCCTCAGCTTTCTTTGTAGACCTGTCTAAGGCCTTCGACATGGTCAATCACCAACTCCTCCTCCATCGCTTAAAGTCCCTCTCTCTAGATAATTCCAGCTTAAACTGGTTTACATCCTATCTGGATAACCGTAAACAGGCAGTTCTGTGGCGCAACCATCTCTCAGATCTCCTCCCCACCTCTATAGGAGTCCCCCAAGGCTCTATCTTAGGTCCTCTACTATTCTCTATTTTTATAAATGACCTTCATCTAACTACTCCTCTATCAACATGTATTCAATATGCAGACGACACTACGATTATCTGCTCAGCCTCCTCACAGTCTGAACTTCATTCTCTCACTCAAAAAACCTTCTCGACTACTGAACAATGGTTTTCTAATCACTGTCTCCTCCTCAACCCCAAAAAAACTAAACTACTGCTTTTTTCACCAACTCACCTGTCTCCTTCCCTTGATTTTACTCTTTTATCCAGTAACGGTACCCTTATCTCTACTGACCAGACCACTAAACTCTTAGGTGTCACAATTGACAATCAATTAAAATTTGACACTCACATCAACACCATAATAAAATCTACTAACAGAAAACTAGGCTCGCTCTACAGAATCAAACCTTTCTTAACTCCAGAAGCCAGAACTACAATAGCTAGAACCCACTTAATCTCTACCCTACTATATGCCTCCCCATATTTACCAATCTTACTAAGAATAATCTTAATAAACTTGCAACAGCATATAATAATATTGCCAGATTTGCTGCTAACTCTCCTTACAGAACCCATCACTGTCTAAATCTCAAAAAACTAGGCTGGCTTGAATTACCCCATCTAATTCATCTTAATCAACTTACTATTGCACATAATGCCCTTTATCACCCTGATTACACTCCAATGCTCTCCACCCTTATTAAACCATATTATAACCTGAGGAACCTACGCTCCTCAAACAAAATATTAATCCACACCTTCTTATCAAATAACCTAGCAGGTGATTCCATATTTTCTAACTCAGTTGGTAAAATATGGAATCAACTACCTAACATCTCACTTCCTAACATCACTTCAACTTTTTAAAACCAACCTAAAACTCTTCCTATCCAACCACTGGCTATGTTCTTGCAACAATCCTGACTAATAATTCTCACCTTCTACTGACTCTGTTACCTTCCCACAGCTTACTTACTAATTCCACACTACTTGATTCTCTTCAGCAACTAATGTTTAATACCAGAATTTTTCTTCTTTTCAACCCTACTTCATATTAAATGACCTCACATCCTGTGTTTTTCCAACCATCTCTGTGTTATTTTCATTCTTTGTGTAAATACTTTTTAGCCTTCTATTCTACCCTGTTTAAATCAAATGACCTCACACCCTGTGAGTTTTTCATCCATTCCTGTGTTACTATTATTCTTTGTGCAAATACTTTTAAGCCTGGTTTTTCGTTTAACACTGTAAACTAGCAATTTGCTACTATTCTGTAAAGTTTTTTTTTTTTTTTCTATGATATATTGCTCATTGTGAATTACTATTGTGTTATTTTCTTCATAATTTTCTGTTGGTTTAATTTCTCTAGTTGCATTGTATAATTACTTAGTTGTATTGTATTATTTCTGTTGCATTAGTACTATTTTAGCGGAGCTTTTCTCCTCGGGCCTCCACTGAAAATGGACATGTATCCAGTTGGACTAGCCCGGTTAACAAATGTAAAATAAATAATAAATAAATAAATAAGGTAGGCTTTTTCCATACATCAAATGTCTCTGATTTTCAATGGCGTCTCTGATTTTGACTCAAATTTTAGTTCTTTCCCTGTTAATCTTGCCCAAAATAGGTGACATTTGTAGAAAAGGCGGTAACTTATATACAATAAATCGAAAAGGTACTGGTAACCTTAAGTCCTATAGCCAGAAATTCAGTCCAAAAGAAAACTTTCTTAATGCAGGTTTATTGAATAAAATAAAAACAGCGTTTTCGCCACTAGACAATAAGCAGCTTCATCAGAGTACAAATTCAAATGCCAGAAGACACACCTTTATACTCACAGGAAGTAGTTCAAAAAACACGTTACCTCCCTGTGTAAATACTAAAGGTGTTTTTAATTTATAAAAATACAATATGTTCAAGAACTCACTTAACAATATAAAGCATAATGAAGCAACAACAAAATGTTATTGCTTCAACTTGCTAGTACCTAAATCTTCAAATATGGTCTGACCAAGGTGTATGTAAAATATTTTAAAATGCACAATGAAAAAATACATACGTAAAAAAATTTAAAAATTATATACGTGAAACCAAACATTAAAAAAATACAAAATAGTTTTTTTTTATCTAAAATAACTCCTAAGCTTTAAAACTGCTGATATGTTACAATTTTCATTTAGCCCGGGAAACCTGAAGGCGTCTAACATTAACTGCCACTCAAGTTCCCGGTTCTCTAATATCAATGAGAATGGGCCCCCTCTAATGCCAATGGGGACTTGGTCAATCCCCATAAAAGAGAAGCTATGTCCAGGGTTATTGTTAATATGTTTGGCTAGTGCATTATCATTGAGGTTCTTTCTAATAGCATAGGAATGCTGATAAAACCGTTCACGGGCCTTACAGTCCTTCTTCCCAATATAAAAAGCTGGGCAACAGTTACATACTGCTATGTAAATTATAGATTTAGACTCACAGTTTAACTTATAATGGATCATATATTTCCTATTTCTAACTGTGAAAGAGTTGCCCGATTTAACTACCTTACACCAATTGCAACAACCACAAACGGACTTCCCTTTCTGTCTGTTCAGTTGAGTTTGGGGTAAATTCCTTTGAAGTAATTCTTTTAAGTTTCGTCCCCTTTTATACACAGTACTAGGTTGTGCACCAAGTTTTTCAAAAAGAAAAGTATTGTCCGAAATTAACTGCCAATTCTTGCGGATGATTGACCAAATAGCTTGAGAATTGACATTAAAGGTGGTAACAAAACTCAAAGAAAACTCTGGTTTCCTACTAGTGACAACTGGCGCTAGGTTCAAATTAGATTGAGGTTCCAAAGGTAGAGTATGGATGTTATAGGGAGTTATAGCTGTACTAATCTCAACTTGGTTGAGAATAGGTTTGTAAACTCCTACAGTCCTTTTCATACCCACTTCCTCAATTAGCTCATCAATTAGTGAAATAGGATACCCTCGATTAGAAAACATCTCCTTCAGGAGGTTGCATTCAGACTGGAAGTCAGTAATAGTACTGCACATCCTCCCTGCCCTCACTAACTGACCTTTAACAATAGATCGTTTTTGCTTAAAGGGGTGAAAACTAGAAAAGTGAAGGAGGGAGTTACAGTACGTAGGTTTCCTGTAGATGCTAGACAGGAACCTATGGCTGGTGGAATCCTTAGTTAGTTTCACATCAAGATAGTCTATTTGAGTTATGGAAAATTTAAAGGTGAACCTTAGGAACTCTGTGGTTTCATTAAGTACATGGACAAATTTATCTGCTTCATCACTATTACCTTGAAACAGAATAAAAATTTCATCAAGGAACCTGGTATAAAACCTGACATGTTTAATAAAATCAGGTTTATTCCTAAGAAACTTCATCTCCCAGAATGCAACAAAAAGATTGGCTACACCCGCACTGCAAGGGGAGACCATGGCCACCCCTTGTTTCTGGAGATAGTAATCTTCCCCAAACGAGAAGAAATTGGTGGTGAGGACTATGTCTAATAATTCAGTAACTAAATCGATCTCACGTTTAGGGGCTTTGAACTCACTTAAAAGTAGACCTATCCATTCGACAGCTTCCTGATGTGGTATAGACGTGTACAAATCTACAACATCTACTGTAAGGAAGTTGTACCGATCATCAAATGGAATACCATTAATACTCTCCAGGAAGGACCAAGAGTCCTTACATAAACCTGTGATGTACTTGAGGTATTTTGTCAAGATACTATCAATAAACCTGGAGCAAGGATAAGTCATAGAGCACCTACCATCCACAAGGGCTCTCATAGGTGGATTTAAGAAGTCCTTGTGGATCTTTGGGACCATGAATGGTTTTATCAGCATTCCTATGCTATTAGAAAGAACCTCAATGATAATGCATTAGCCAAACATATTAACAATAACCCTGGACATAGCTTCTCTTTTATGGGGACTGACCAAGTCCCCATTGGCATTAGAGGGGGCCCATTCTCATTGATATTAGAAAACCGGGAACTTGAGTGGCAGTTAAGGTTAGACGCCTTCAGGTTTCCCGGGCTAAATGAAAATTGTAACATATCAGCAGTTTTAAAGCTTAGGAGTTATTTTAAAAAAAACTTTTTTGTATTTTTGAAATGTTTGGTTTCACGTATATAATTTTTAAAAATTTTTTTACGTAAGTATTTTTTCATTGTGCATTTTAAAATATTTTACATACACCTTGGTCAGACCATATTTGAAGATTTAGGTACTAGCAAGTTGAATCAATAACATTTTGTTGTTGCTTCATTATGCTTTATATTGTTAAGTGAGTTCTTGAACATATTGTATTTTTATAAATTAAAAACACCTTTAGTATTTACACAGGGAGGTGACGTGTTTTTTGAAATGCTTCCTGTGAGTATAAAGGTGTGTCTTCTGGCATTTGAATTTGTACTCTGATGAAGCTGCTTATTTTCTAGTGGCGAAAACGCTGTTTTTATTTTATTCAATAAACCTGTGTTAAGAAAGTTTTCTTTTGGACTGAATTTCTGGCTATAGGACTTAAGGTTACCTGTACCTTTTCGATTTATAGTGTTTTTTCTTCGTATTGGTGTCAGTTTGTTTGCGATATGGCTACAGGTAGTCCTGTCAGTCCTGCCAGCCCATCTACCCCTAACATCTTTGGCTCAAAGTCTACGAGAAGGGGTACTAATAACACGGATTTATCCACATTGTTATCTTCCCTTACAGAGAGGCTCGATTTGCTACACGCACGTATGGATGCGTGGGACAGGAGTAAACCGGATATGATGATAACAGCTTCACATCCTACAAGTTCTTTTTCTGCCAACAGGTCTGGTAGCGGTAGTCTTGACCAACCGATACCAGCAGCGCAACCACAAGGGACCCAAATTCAGGGTCAGGATTCAGCTGCTTTTGGCGCTACTGAACATAATAATGCTTTATCTTTAGGCAATTTGCCTTCTCGAGGGAACTCTGGTTCTGGTGCATCTCGTACTACAACAACGCTCTTCTAATGGAAGCGATTTTCCTTCACTGACTGAATGGATTGAGAACACGGATATCTTTTTCTTTACTGCACAACCACCCAGACGAACCCGACTAACGCAGCACATCATGGTCTGACCAACAACGAGAGTATAGCTGAAAAACTCAAGGTACTTGATAGTAAGCTCTTGAAGCTTAAAAAGTTACAATTGGAGTCAGCATATTTTGAGCAATGCATTTCTGAGAATTTGGTGCCCAAAGGGCTACGGAATAACTTTTCCCCTTCTGGTTTGATTACCAGTTCATGTTTTTTTTGGTGATTTAAAAACTTTATTTCAACAGCAAGGTATTCAACTACTTCAGCTTATTGTGAAGCATTATAAAGCTCATATTGTTACACTCACTGATGATGTCAATGTTTTAGACAGAAGTATTAAAGCTGATATTGATTTTCTTAGGTACAAGTATGATTACAACCGTATCTTGACTAGTATAGATGCATTTTTAGTTAAACTAAAAAGTAACAAATCTAAGAAGTTAGAAAGGGACAGCATGCTTACAAGAATCTCACAGCATACCCTAAACTTGATGTTTGTAATCAAAAACTACCACAAATCAATGACTGTCCTGACTCATCAGATCATGACACAACACCGGACATATCAGCAGATAGGAATGGCAATGAGCAAAACGAGGATTTTGGTCAAGGACCAAGGCGTAGTAGTAGAATCAAAGCTCATAATAATAACAACACTAATAACAACAAGAATAGCAATAATTTTTTAGGAGCACACAAAAAACAGGGTCCTTGGAGGAAGAATCAGAACAGGAATTATTAGCCCGTACTACTACCTCTATACATGGCCCCATTAGTAATTCAGAGAACAGTCGTCCTACTATTATTTATAACAGAAAAGGAGATTTTAAGATATATAATTTCACAGAGATTATCCTTGACAGCGAACCCGTTGAATTATTAGCATTTGGGAATACTTTTGTCCCGAGCAGGCAGGTTAATCTATCTAAAACTATTATTGATTTAAAATGCTTTATACGCAAACTAAACTTAAAGATCTTGTTTTGTCAGGAAAATAATACATTGGACTCCCAGTTGAGGTTGCCTAGTACTTTTAATCCACCTCTCCACGCAGTTCTTCATTTATTTGAAAATGTATGTGAGGCCGATTTGAGATACCAGTTTTCACAAGCACCAACAAAAAGTGATCTCAGTAAGTTGAACACAACTAAAGAACAGTTACAGGCTTTGGATAACCTTTGCCGGTTACCAATTAGACTTATTAAACCAGACAAAGGAGGTGGATTGGTGATTTTTGATAATTTTATGTACAAAGAGAAGATGTTAATGGTTTTGAACTCACCTGCTTATTGTGGAGCCTCATTAAATGAGATCAATGGAGCATGCCGGAAAATAAGGGGATACTTCAGAGATCTTTATTTAGCTGGTAATATTGATATCGAGACTTACACCTTCATCGACATCCCTTCCCCTAAATTACCAGTCATGTTTGGCATCCCAAAGATCCACAAGGACTTCTCAAATCCACCTATGAGAGCCCTTGTGGATGCTTGGTGCTCTATGACTGATCCTTGCTCCAGGTTTATTGATAGTATCTTGACAAGATACCTCAAGTACATCACAGGTTTATGTAAGGACTCTTGGTCCTTCCTGGAGAGTATTAATGGTATTCCATTTGATGATGGGTACAACTTCCTTACAGTAGACGTTGTAGATTTGTACACGTCTATACCACATCAGGAAGCTGTCGAATGGTTAGGTCTACTTTTAAGTGAGTTCAATGCCCCTAAACATGAGATCGATTTAGTTACTGAATTATTAGACATAGTCCTCACCACCAATTTCTTCTCCTTTGGGGAAGATTACTATCTCCAGAAACAAGGGGTGGCCATGGGCTCCCCTTGCGGTGTGAGTGCAGCCAATCTTTTTGTTGCATTCTGGGATATGAAGTTTCTTAGGAATAAACCTGATTTTATTAAACATGTCAGGTTTTATACCAGGTTCCTTGATGACATTTTTATTCTGTTTCAAGGTAATAGTGATGAAGCAGATAAATTTGTCCATGTACTTAACGAAACCACAGAGTTCCTAAGGTTCACCTTTAAATTTTCCACAACCCAAATAGACTATCTTGATGTGAAACTAACTAAGGATTCCACCAGCCATAGGTTCCTGTCTAACATCTACAGGAAACCTACGTACTGTAACTCCCTCCTTCACTTTTCTAGTTTTCACCCCTTTAAGCAAAAACGATCCATTGTTAAAGGTCAGTTAGTGAGGGCAGGGAGGATGTGCAGTACTATTACTGACTTCCAGTCTGAATGCAACCTCTTGAAGGAGATGTTTTCTAATCGAGGGTATCCTATTTCACTAATTGATGAGCTAATTGAGGAAGTGGGTAGAAAAGGACTGTAGGAGTTTACAAACCTATTCTCAACCAAGTTGAGATTAGTACAGCTATAACTCCCTATAACATCCATACTCTACCTTTGGAACCTCAATCTAATTTGAACCTAGAGCCAGTTGTCACTAGTAGGAAACCAGAGTTTTCTTTGAGTTTTGTTACCACCTTTAATGTCAATTCTCAAGCTGTTTGGTCAATCATCCACAAGAATTGGCACTTCATTTCGGACAATACTTTTTTTTTTGAAAAACTTGGTGCACAACCTAGTATTGTGTATAAAAGGGGACGTAACTTAAAAGAATTACTTCAAAGGAATTTACCCCAAACTCAACTGAACAGACAGAAAGGGATGTCCGTTTGTGGTTGTTGCAATTGGTGTAAGGTAGTTAAATCGGGCAACTCTTTCACAGTTAGAAATAGGAAATATTTGATCCATTATAAGTTAAACTGTGAGTCTAAATCTATAATTTACATAGCAGTATGTAACTGTTGCCCAGCTTTTTATATTGGGAAGACGGACCGTAAGGCCCGTGAACGGTTTTATCAGCATTCCTATGCTATTAGAAAGAACCTCAATGATAATGCATTAGCCAAACATATTAACAATAACCCTGGACATAGCTTCTCTTTTATGGGGATTGACCAAGTCCCCATTGGCATTAGAGGGGGCCCATTCTCATTGGTATTAGAGAACCGGGAACTTGAGTGGCAGTTAAGGTTAGACGCCTTCAGGTTTCCCGGGCTAAATGAAAATTGTAACATATCAGCAGTTTTAAAGCTTAGGAATTATTTTAGATAAAAAAAACTTTTTTGTATTTTTGAAATGTTTGGTTTCACGTATATAATTTTTAAAAATTTTTTACGTATGTATTTTTTCATTGTGCATTTTAAAATATTTTACATACACCTTGGTCAGACCATATTTGAAGATTTAGGTACTAGCAAGTTGAAGCAATAACATTTTGTTGTTGCTTCATTATGCTTTATATTGTTAAGTGAGTTCTTGAACATATTGCATTTTTATAAATTAAAAACATCTTTAGTATTTACACAGGGAGGTGACGTGTTTTTTGAACTACTTCCTGTGAGTATAAAGGTGTGTCTTCTGGCATTTGAATTTGTACTCTGATGAAGCTGCTTATTTTCTAGTGGCGAAAACGCTGTTTTTATTTTATTCAATAAACCTGCGTTAAGAAAGTTTTCTTTTGGACTGAATTTCTGGCTATAGGACTGAAGGTTACCTGTACCTTTTCGATTTATAGTGGTTTTTCTTCGTATTGGTGTCAGTTTATATACAATAAATTGTGACAATAATTACAGTTATCGACTTCTTTTACTTAAAAAATGCATATTGGTTCACATTCTCTTATACTGCCATTGTCTCAAGCTGATAGTGCTAATATTTTAAAATTCTCCCTGGTTGTGCCTGATTATTTCTGGATTTGTCCTTGATTCTGTTGAGATTTGCTCTTGATTCATTGAGAGCTATGTGTTAAACAAATATATTAATGTTAGTATATAAGTTGCATCTTTAATTCAGTAATTATCGTGTGTGTGTGTGTGTGTGTGTGTGTGTGTGTGTGTGTGTGTGTGTGTGTGTGTGTGTGCGTGCGTGCTTATAGAGCTATGCTGAAGTATTGACATGCACAAACTTTGAAATGCAGGTAATTGTTGCTGACAAATCAAAAAGATACTTACTAAAAAATCAATGGATCAAAACTACAACTAACCACAAAATGGAAAAAAATAGTTTCCTTTTGAGACTGGTTAACAAAATCTTTGCCACTAACTTCAGATGTAGTTTGCCTGAATAGTGGTAGTGTTATGGAAAGGAATTTTCCTCTGGTTAGGAGTAGGGTTGGGGTTAGCACACACATTAGTAAGAAAAGCACCCCCTGCACCACCTTAGCAATGTGTGTTAACTCTAACTCTGCCCCAGTTCCTAAGTAAAACCCTAAACCTTACCTTAGGTAAAACCCTTTCCATAACAACTACCACACCACAAGACAATCAGGCACACAACAAATACATCAGCACACATGTGCATTAACACCATCTTCTCCTCTAGCTCTTACTGTAACACTGACATACAAATGCTTGCACACACACTCCTAAGGCATTAATAATCAATGACCATACATACTTTAACCATAAAAACATAAATTCTTCCTCCTTATAGCATCTCCTGCACTCACACACAAACATATTGAGAAAAAAGTTAGGATAGTACAGCTGGGGAAGAGAAAATCAATATGAAATCCAAAGTTGTTGTTGCGTCTTTCGGCTTTTCCTGGTTAGGGGTCGCCACATTGAAACTCTGGTCTGCTAATGATTGGTAGTTGATTTTTACATGCCGAGTTACCAGCCCTGACACACAACCTTCAACGAAGGTACACCCATTCACGCATATCTCCACGCAGAAGACACTCTAGCTGAGAGTCAAATCAGACAGCGTCTTACTGTGAGGCGACAACACTACCACAGCACCACCACCACAGGTGTCAATATGAAATAAATCCAAAGTATAGTTCTAAAATACCCTTGCAAAATCCAAAGCATAGGAATAGAAAGACAAAGTTTATTTCCTGTGAGATAAATAAAGGCTAAGGTGCCACACCAGTGTAAATGTATATATGCTTGTTTTTGAAAACTAGGTTATTCATTTTGTGCAAAGTGTGCTATTTTCTAGAAATTAGGATACAGTTCTTAAGTTATAGCTACACCCATAAGGTGGCATGTTTGTTGTAGTGTATGGGAGGCTTAGTCTGCGTGTGTGTGTAAGTGTGTATATATGTGTGTGTGTGTGTGTGTGTGTGTGTGTGTGTGTGTGTGTGTGTGTGTGTGTGTGTGTGTGTGTGTGTGTATACGTGCGCGCACCTGTGGAGGGTTCTATACATAACCACTTGAGGAATTCCTTTTTGCTTTTTGTGCTGGCCAAAACATTGTTTTCCTCATTTCAGTAAGAAGGGTGGGTTGAGCAGGGTTACTGTGTTAATATTCATCTAGTAGGGGACACTAAATAAATGTTTTGATACTTTACTAACTATCAAGCAGTTACAATCCTCATCTTTAACAGACAATTTGTAAACTGCCTGTGAAACTCTTCTGAAGATTTATTTTATTTTTTGTTAAGGTTTAACTATCTTCAAACTTTTCAATAGGAAGATTTGACAGACAGTCTCCAAGCTGTCTATAAGTGATCAGGATTATAATTTTACAGTCTGTATATGTCAGAACTACTTACAAAAAGTGGGGAGGTGCAAAATGGGTGTGCTGCCTAGATCATTAGAGTTCCTTCTTATATCCTTGGATTTACGACAAAGTAGGATTTAGCATTAACCTGCTCCAAAATTGCATTTCCTCTGTATCACTTGCATTCTTTTGAGTTGTCACGTTAACTTTTGTGCAAACACATCATCTGCGAGATCCCAAAAGAGGTCTGTTGTGGAGTAAGATGCTCTGTCAAACATTTGCACCACATGTGATTCTGTAGAAAATGGTTCTACAAGTGCTCAGCTGGTATATGTCACTGAGGACAGCAGAGCCCAGTGCCTAATTCCAAAAGGTGCCTTTGGCTCACAACATCACAACACCTGGAGTTTTGATAATGCAAGGCAGTGTAGAATTCCAAATCAATGGAATCAACAGGCATTTAAGTCAATGGGCAGTTATGGCATTGCTACAGCTCCAAGAGAAAAATGGTTCTGTAGGCAGTATATGGTAGGAAGCTATACAGAATACAGTAGCACACCCACATACAGGTGGAGCAGTTCTACAACAGGGTGGAGGGCTGTGAATGGGGATCCGCCAGGTACCACATCCGATATTCACTGAGGATGACTTATCCAGTTTACTTTCAGGGACACAAATCCCAGGCAACCTTAAAGTCGATCCCACAAATGACTATCCCATAGTCAGTACAGTGGAAATGCATGCATGGCAGTTCTGGTGCTTGTCATGCATGCATTCTCACATCTGTCATAAAAGTGGTGCTATCATGTACTAGTGCCTCTGGGATGTACAACTTAATCTGGATGACAGATGGAGCCCAAGACTGAGTCAATGATTTTTGTTAGAATGGCTGGGTGGACTTGGCAGGTCTGCCAAGGCCACAGGAGGGAATGCATTATGCATCAGTTAATACTGTATAATGCTTCAGGATTTCAGTATCCAGGCTTGGCAAAGTGGGAGTCTCTTATATTAGCACCATGCATATGTGAGATACCGTGTTGGGCATGCCCAGCCACTGGTATGGTGTCATGCATGGTAATGGGGTTGTAGGTCCTAATAAGGAAAACATTGCAGGACTGAGGATGTACTGATTGTAACTTGATTGCAGTTGTATGGCTGTAATTCTTCATGCAATTTTACAGTTAATTTTTATTTCTGATTGCACACATGATGCTAAAGCTGCAAGTAAAAAAAAAATGAAAATGATGCATATTTGTGATGCTTTAGTTTCAGTATTAACTCATTTGTGCTCTACAATCACACCCATAAATAAAGATTTGACAATTTCACATGCTGGCAACAGTTTACATATACCTTCATAGGTTCATAGGTGGGTACTAGGCTACTGGCCTTAGGGCCTATATAAGCCTAGCCAAAAAGGTATAAACAAGCACCGAACTCCATATTTCTTTAGAAGAGCAGATACTTACTTATTAATTAATTTAATTTTATTTCATTTATTAAGTTGTTTACTGGTGTAGGATGCTGAAAAGGACTGATAAATTTTAGGTATCAGGCCAGGTTTACCAGATACAACTGTTTTTTGAAGAGAGATAACATCAGATATAAGTATAAATAGCATGCATAGCAATCTGGTGTAGATGGAAAGTAATGTAGAAGTATTAACAAACTTTAGTTATAAAGTGGTACAACATAGTATAAAGTTAACTAAATGAGAAAAGAAGAGAGTTTCACAAAAGAGAAGGGCTAGTAGAGTTAGCTATGTATGAGTATACATTAGTTTTCAAGCTGAGAGTGGAGGGGCCAAATTGAGTAGGAGACATATGCTAGGAGTATTGGGTGGAATTAAGCTGCATAGAACATTGTTTTGGTTTTGTTTCAAGTATGCTTTGCATTGAGGTCTGACCTTGGCACAGGAGGTGAGTTCCTTTAAGATGGGTGGAAGCTAATGACAAAGTGTAGTGCTGGCAAAGAGAAACTGTAGTTGAGGAAATAAAGCTTAGTACTGGTGTTTGTAGAGATGGCCCTGAGAGGGACTGGCCTCAAAGCTTGTAGGTTGGGGGTTATCGAAACAAGTTTAATAACATGTTTCATGACAATGTCCTGACAAAAGAGTTTAAAGACTAGGGAGCCAGTTAAGAGGTCAGAGCTACATTTTACAGACAGCCAGTTGGCCTTTATTTTATTTTCAGACAGTGGTGTTCTTGCTTAAGGGGTTGACTACAACATTATTGATTTTGCTGTAGAGTTACTAAAGAGCTGAGGAGTTTTTCTTGGATGTGTTACTATTATGGGTAGTCTGTATTCAAGCTGTGCAAATAGCATACTTTTGCCTGTGGCTGTTTTAGCTGGAGCAGAAAGGAAGTGGATGATTTTTGTTAGGTCCAAAATAAAAAGTGGAAGACTTTTAATCTCTCTTTGTTGATGTGAGCCTGAAAGTTTAAGGACTGGTCTAGCCATATGTGTAAGTAGCTGAACAAAGAGGTGGGTTAGATGGGAAAGCTGTTTTGATCCTTAATGTTTGTTTTTTAAAGGCATTTTTTATAATTATTACCAGGTACCAAAGATCACTGCTTTAGTTTTGTATGGGCTAAATAAGAGTTTATTGTATGAGTGCTGAGAGCTGCATGGCAGAAGATTTAAGTTGTTCTTCTAGTCTGGCATCACTTGAGCTGGAAATATAGATGGCTGTGTCTTCAGCATATAATATTAGTGGCAGATTGTGAAGGTCATTGGGGGGTTTATTTTATAAAAAACTGAGGAAAAACAGAGATGTCAATCTTGAGGGACCCCAGTCCAAATAGGCAAATCTGTAGAAGTAGTTTATCTGCTTTTAAACTTAAAGGTTATCCTGGAGAGGATTTCCTTGAACCAGACAGTAGCTTATGAGCTGACACCTGTCTAGATTAAATGTTTTGGAAAAGACTGCAGAGTCAACAAAGTCAAAGACCCTTTTAATATCAAAGAAGAGTTATCCACTGAAGTGTCCTTTTTCCAATATGTAATAAGTGAGGGTCTACTGAGCATTCATTGTGCTTCTCCCTAACTAAAAACCATGATACTTCTGTGAAAAGAGCTGATCCTGTTGTAGGTAGTTAGCTAGGTGGCTGTAAATATTTTTCTTGTAGAATTTTACCTAAAATAGGTAAAACAGAGATTGTTCAGAAGTGAAAGGTTTCAGTGGGTTTAGGCTATTTGGGTAGAGGCCTGAAAAAAGTCTGATTTCCATATTGTAGACTTTAACCAGGCTGAACAAGAAGGTAACAGCTAGTTGCACATCTGGAGCCAGACTCCACCAAATCACATACTCACGTCACTCAAGTCATTACACCAGAGGTGCAAGTATGAGTCTATCATAGTCCATGTAGGTGTAAATGACCTGAGACATACCTCCCTGGGCTACATGAACAGAGACATTATGGAGCTCTCAGACTATGTGTCTCAGGGTGGTATGAGCCTAGCAATGAGCAGGGGTTAGGTTTGGCATAATGGTTAAGGTCTTTACCTGATAGGCACAAAGTGCAGAGTTTGATTCTGAGCTTAAGTTGTTCACTAGGCTTATAATGGCCCTTCAGGGCAGTTAGTTTAAAATTCACCAAACCTATGAGCAGTATGTTTGTCACTGACTATGATACCACAGTTTGAGATGACTCTTTTTAACAATTGTCTGTCTTTCTAGTGTCATTCTAAGATGATCCAATATTTATCAGCCTGGGAGGACATGGTTAACAGACCACTTTGTTTTGTGAAGGATGGTCTGCACCTGTTCCTTCCAGGCTTTCACATACTGGCTAAAACTTTATCCACCCCATAGTGCCATTTTAGGCAATGCCAAATTGACAAAGCTACTAACATAGTAGCATCAACTCAACTGAACCTCAAGGTGTTACTGCTCAATGCCAGGAGCCTAAATAAAAGACTACACCTCCTCCAACCCTCATCACACTCAAGAACATAAACATCTGTGCAGTTACCAAGACATGGTTCAAAGTGCAAGTTTTCAGTGCCTTCCACACTTTTAGACAAGTAGGTGCACAGACAAGGGCTAAAGGTGGAGGTCTCTTGATATACATCAGTAACAAGCATACCTCTTGGGTGGTCAAACAGGATGACATGGGGAGTTATGTCACATGCAGATCACTGTAGACAAAATCCTGTATCATATCCCAGCCAGCTATATGTCACCCTCCATGTCCCATGAAGCTCACAATGCATACTTCAACCTAATAGAGACACTTAGCATTCAACCTAACACCATACTCATAGGAGACTTTAATTATCCCTCTATAGATGAAGAATCCTTCATGTCCTCAAGTCAACAGGCATAGAGATGCATGGACGTTGTACAAACAAAAATCCCTTGACCAAATAGTGAAAATGGCAACTAGAGGTTTCGACATACTGGGCTTCGTACTCAGTAATATGGGAGAATGCTGCAACCCCCCAAATGTCTTGTCCTCACTGGTATGGTCCAGCCAAAAAACTGTCTCCTTCAAAATCAAAATCAACTCTCTAACTAGGTAAAACCAGCAACACTTAGGAGCTATTCCAAGACAAAATACCTTTCACTGAGTGATGGTTTGTCAAAATGTAATGCCCTTCCACACCCTGAGAACACAGCAGCCTATGCTGAATTGCTCTCAGAAACTCTGTACACCCATTTCAATTGCTGCAGAGATGCTATTGTAGTTACCAGAAGTAAGCCCAGGACTAGCACCAAAAATAAACTAGCCTGGTGGCATCTAAAATTAAACAGGATATATAACAAAGGGAAAAAAGATTATGGCAAAAATCATGAAATGTAATTCCCATAAAGATAAAAAACTCTCTCATGAAACTAAATAGGCAACTAAGAGGACTAACTAGGTCAAACAAAGCCAACTTTAAGTTTAAGATAGCCTTTCAGGTGAAAGATAACCATACAAACTTCTTTGTCAGAAACCTCAAGGGCAGCACACAGTAATATGCTGAACTGGTGGTTAATGGTGCCACATCCACCAAGCCTGGCGATATAGCAAATCTATTAGTGAATAAATTAAGTTCCATCTTTACCCACCTCTCACCCCAACCATCCCCCAAGAAATGTCTTCAGACATAACCCCTTCAACTATAACTAGGGAGCATGTACTGGCTGAGCTCACTAAAGCCAAAATCTCTGCCTCAATGGGCATCAGTAAAATCATAGGATGTCTCCTGAACAGTCTAAAATATGACTTATCAGGACCAACCCCTTCATAAAGAAGGACCTTCAACAGATCCTGGAAACTACAGACCCATTAGTATGATTAGTGTTATTTGCAAAGCCATGGAAAGAATTATCATGGAAGTTGTCAACAAAAATATAGGGGATCGCCAGACACTGGATCCATCCCCGTTTGGCTTTGTCAAAGGAAGGTCATGCTTACTGAACTTAGTGGACTTCTTTGAAAATGTCACTAAGGCAATAAATGAGGGGAAAGCAATACATACTGCTTACCTAGATCTGGGTTAAGCATTTGATACAATACCCCACTCGGCCATTGTCAACAAACTTACAGAACTAGGCATAAAACCCTTTATAATATGCTGGATAGCTAGATGACTCATGGATAGAACCCCAGTGGTTAGGATTGGTGAGGCCACCTGCACAAAGAGGGCAGTCACCACTGGAGTACCTCAGGGATGGGCCCTCTCCTCTTTGGTATCTGCTTCTCAGATGTCAAAGCCAATGTCAAAGGTCACTGGCTGACCAAGTTCACAGATGATTACAAACTGGGAGCAGTAACTGAATCCCCCTAAGATGGGAACATCCTTCAAGAAGGTCTAAAGAAGACAAATGCTTGGTGCCATGGCTTAAAAACTCAGTGCCAAAAATGCATTATAGAACCACTTGGGAAGTCAGCCCTTCCAGGTAATGACGTAATTAATAAAATATCCCTAAAAACTGATTCTGGTGACTCATGGAGATAGTAACCTAGCCCTCAACCATCAAGTGTCCAAGGTAGTAAGAACATTTTTCTATGTTGCTCAGCTTATGAGTAAGGGCATGGCATCTAGGTCCAAAGAGGTATACTCAGCCCTCATCAGACCCATCATAGAGTATAATGACCCATTTGGTATGTACCTGACCAGACATATGCAGCAACAATAACATCCACAAAATTACCTCAGAGACCTATCTCTTTACTCTGCTTCATACAGACAACTGAAAGATGATCTTTGCCTGGCATACAAGGCATCCCTGGACCCCGTTTTAATGAATCTTTTGCACATCCACAAAACAAACAGCATCAGAACTACTAGATCAAAAGACCAAACTTTTGCTCCTGACATAAACAGGACATGATGGAGGGACAGATATGTTTATCAGGTAATTCTCTTTCTCTGGAACAGGCTGCACATCCATGTGAAGTAGAGTTTCTCCCTAACGCTCTTTAAGTGCAACTTAGACCAATGAATGGATAGTCAGAAATTCAACTCTGTTCTGTTATCTATGCATCTGATGAACAAAGACAGTCAGCACATTGCCCCTACATAAATCAAATTTTGGGTCATATTTGGGTTGCATGACTAAGCATATAAGGGCCATAGTAGTTGTCAGCCTGGTATACCCCTATTAACCTATAGAAATTAGGTTTGATAAGAGGCACAGGTTGTAAATTTGAAATACAGGATGATTTTAAGTTCTCTGTCATGGTATATGAACTAGGGAGTCAAATTATCTGAAAAAGGTCGTGCATCAATATGGTTTGTTTTCTAGAATGTTCTCATTTTCTTTGGAGGTAATATTTTTGAAGTAGAAGGGTGGAAGATAAAGAGTTTAAGTGTCAGGATGAGGGTGGGAAAGCAAGGAGAGATAAATATGTGAGACAGAAGGTAGACTATTGAATTCCTACGTCATTGTTTTACTGATAAGTCATTCAAATTCTATGAAGCCACTTAGCTCTACAGCTTCTTCTGTCCACAGATCCTTCTGTAGAGTTGACTGTTGAATGCAGGCATAATGGCCAGCACTCCTGTTATGCCTGTATTGACTACAACCAAGAGGAAGGACATGGATTTAAGAAGGGTTAGCCCACCAGAGAATTAAATCTTCTTTTTCAAAAGACACTAAATAAGCTGTTCCTTGAGATGTTCCAAAGATGGCAGTCACTACCCTATTCAGCACATGCTTGTATTCTCAGGCAGGCTTCCCTGGCTCCCTATGCCTGCAATACAATCCCACCTGTAGGTGGAAATAGGTACTATAAAGACAAGACAAATTCCCGACTGGTAGTGCTTGTAGTATCTAGTTTCACTGAGAGGTGTAGCTTCTGATTCAACAATAAACCCTTTTATTTCAATGTGCTTCATCATCAATTAGGCCTCATACATCAGTGAACCTCACTGATGTATAAATCTGAAATAACTTGGCAAGGTGAGCTCATTTTATCTTTTGGAATTAGCTGTAAAGCTCCACCAGTTCCCATTAGAAAACGTTAACTGGAGACTGACAGAGACTGAGCCCTATCGTTTGGAAGAGGGTGTGTTGTAACACGCTAAATTGGCAATAATATTACATGCCAAAAGCTTTTGGACTCCATCCTTTTAGGTGTTTATGTTTGCTCTGGAAACTACAGCAATATACTTTAAGTTTTAAAGCCATTGCTAACTCATCCATTGTACTCTTAAGCTGTGTTCAGATTTATTTCCCTTCTGGTTGACGGATCTTGTCATTTAACAGCACAAATGGATATCATGCAAATAGGAAATATCAGTTCCACACCTTTTCACCCTTGATGCAAACATTTGTAGCTTACTGATTCACTGAAGCTCCCAACGTATTCTTAGCAATGTATTTATCTAGAGACTTTTTGTTGCATTTGTAATACAAGCATTGCTGACAAGAAGGTTTGTGCTGGGATCACAGTATTACTCTAGTATTACTACTAGTTAACAAATAAAGCAAAAATAATTTTGACCTGTGGACAGTGTGAATACAGGAAAGTGAAAAAAAAACACTGATGTCTGAACATTTTGTATTAAATTTCTGTCAAGCATCACAGTATCCTTACTCTATATTAACTTATACAATTAAACTTATAGAATTAAAAAAAAATTCTAAGCTTGTTTTCTGCCTTTCCTGTATCCAGTCAAGTGCAGATACAGACTTGCTGTATCCAGCAGGACTGTTGGTAAGTTTGAGCCCCCCCAAGCCTTTCTGTGTTGGAAGGAAGCCTTCTAGCTTATCAGTGGGAGTGGTAAGCACTAGGTAGCCTATCTACCACAGGAAGACTGGGTTTTGGCCCTGAAATTGTAGTTCATTGGCTGTTTGGGCAGTTTTTCCATCTCTTTCTACTTTCCGGTTAAAAGCCCGTTTTGCGTTTGGTCCCTGCTTTTCCTGTAACTAGTGTAGTCCAGGTACATATTTACTGTATCCAAGACTGTTGGTAAGCTTCTTAGCCCCCCCCCAAGCCCTTCTGTGTTGGAGAGAAGCCTTTTAGCTTAACAGTGGGAGTGGTAAACACTAGGTAACCTATCTACCACAGGAGGAGTGGTTTCTGGTCCAGAAATTATAGTTTATTGGCCGTTTGGGAAGCTTTTCTATCTCTTTCAACCTTCTGATTTAAAAGTCTGTGTTTGTGCTTTTTTCCTGCCTTTCCTGTTACTAGTCTAGTCCATGTACATATTTGCTGTATCCAGGACTCTTTGTACGCTTCTGAGCCCCCAAGCTTTTCTGTGTTGGAGGGAAGCCTTCTAGCTTATCAGTGGGAGTGGTAAGCATCAGGTAGTCTATCTACCACAACAGGAGTGGTCCCTGGCCCAGAAATTGTAGCTATTGGCTGTTTGAGCAGGTTTTTTTCCATCTCTTTCAACTTTCTGGATTGAAAGCCGCACTTGTGCCTGTTTCCTGCCTTTCCTATAACTAGCCTAGTCCGGTTACAGAGTTGCTGTATCCAGGATTGTTAGTAAGCTTCTGAGCCCCCCAAGCCTTTCTGTGTTGGAGGGAAGCCTTCTAACTTATCAGTGGGAGTGGTAAGCACGAGGTAGACTATCCTCCAAGGGAAGAGTGAGTTTTGGCCCAGAAAATGTAGTTTATTTGGCCGTTTGGGCAGTTTTCCATCTCTTTCAACTTGCTGGTTTAAAAGCCTATGTTTGTACTTGTTCCCTGCCTTTCCTGTAACTAGCCTAGTCCGGATACAGAGTTGCTGTATCCAGGACTGTTGGTAAGCTTCTGAGCCCTGCAAGCCTTTCTGTGTTGGAAGAAAGCCTTCTAGCTTATCAGTGGGAGTGGTAAGCACAGGGTAGCCTGTCTACCATGAGAGGAGAGGTTCTTGGCCCAGAAATTGTAGTTTATTGACCATTTGGACAGTGTGTCCATCTCTTTCAACTTTCTGGTTTAAAAGACCACATCTGTGCTTGTTTCCCATCTTTCCTGTAACTAACCTACTGGGTAGCACTAGAAAGCCTTAAACTGATACAAGCCTTCTAGCTTAGAAGAGAGACTTTGGAGTGATTAAGTATCAGTTTTCTGTACTTTCTTGCTGTACTTAACTGTTTTCTGCCTAAACACAGATTTTCCAGCATTTATTGTGATTTAAAAGCTTGTTTTTTTTTTCACATATTGCACTATTGGACTGCTTGCACTTTTAAAAGTTGCTGTTGTTTAAATAATTTATTTAACTGTTGTAGGCTACACACTAAAGTGCGATAGCCTTTTTTGATCGTTTGTAGTCGTTTAAAGCTGTTTTAAATGTATTTTTTTACTGTTTTTGCCTTATCTTTTCAAAAAAAAAGCAAAAAAAAAAAATTGTTTCCCACCTTTCTAAGCTAGTATAGTCCACTTTTCAGGCTAATGCTGAATTCAGGGCAGTGATACTAGTTTCTGAAGTGCCCATACCTTACTTGGATAGAAGGAAGTTTTTCTGTTCACCTGTGAGAGTGGCGGGCTTTGAGCAACTTATCTGTCCCTGGAGGAGTAGTTCCAGCCCAGAAGTTAGTAGTTTATTGGCCATTTTGAGCTAATTTCCATCTCTTTCATTTCTCTACTATAAAAACTGCATTTGCACGGTTTTGCACCCTGGGCAGTGCCAGTTAGCTATGGTTAAATTATTCCCGGCTCCACTAAGTCTCTTCAGTTTTTCCCTTGAAACTAGTCTAACTCTCAACCTAAGCACTCAGAAAGCATCTTATAGCCCAGCACTTGCTCAAACCTAATAACAAGCACTAATATACCCTGACACTGATTGCCCAGCAGGGCAAGGCTCTTTATTCACCCCTCATCAACCAAGCGACTAAGCAGCTCACCCTACTATTCAGGCATGACCAAAGGGCAACTTCAGGTGCACTCTCCAGTCCAGCTGGTGAATCTGAGTATCCTGAGGCAATGTTACAAACTGCCTCATGTACACAGACAACTCTCTCCTCCTACCACAAAACACTAACATATGCGAGACATGCAATTATACAGCCAAACTGGAAGCTAATCTGTCTCCACCCAAGACTGGAACAGACAGTCAAGAGGAGAAGGTTAACACTTGCACCACACCTCCAGACACACACAGACCTACTAAAACAGCACTGGCAAAAAATATACGTAAATACACAAAAATCATACTTGGACGCTCTAAATAAAAACCTGCAGGAGCATCAGAGACCTCCAAAGCAGACACCAAAACAACCTGCACTTCCCGTCACAAACCAGACAACACATAAAACACAAAATCAGTGTGCCACACAATCACAGCCCTTAAGGCGAAATAACATACCTAACACACTTGTAATAGGTCACTCTATAGTCAGGCACACTGACGTCTCACTCACTAGGCTGGACAAGCAGAAGGTTACTTTTAGCTGCCTGTCGGGATCCAGAATCCGCCACATAACACAAGCACTCAGGTCACTCCAGAACAAGTACAAATATGACTCTGTCATTGTTCATGCTGGTGTGAATGACCTGAGTCGTACCTCCCTAGATTACATGAAAAGAGATATGGAAGAGCTCTCTGATCATGCAACCCAGGCTGGTATGACCCTGACCCTGAGTAGCATCCTGCCCTCACCAAGAATGATACCTCAGTATAAAGAAAAAAAATGATCAATTTCAACAATTGGCTAAGCTTCTAGTGTCATTCAAATGGGATCCAGTGTCTGTCAGCCTGGGACGACATGCTCGACAAGCCGTGTTGCTTCGCAAGAGATGGCTTGCACCTTTCACCCCTAGGCTTTCGAATACTGGCCAAGGCTCTTGCTGCCCCCATAGTGCCTTTTTTAGGCAAGGTTCAAAAGTCAAACCCACCTCCGTAAACAGCACAATAAACAAAAAACTGAGGGTTATGCTACTCAATGCCAGGAGTTTAAATCTCAAAATGCACGTGCTCGAAGCACTCCTCAGTATGGAGAATGTCAACATCTGTGCAGTAACTGAAACCTGCTTCAAGCCTCCAGAGATCACCCCAGCAGTACCAGGCTACAACTCATACCACACGTTTCGGCCACAGAACACGGACTGAAACACAAAAGGAGGTTGTGTATCCATTATTCATCAAGGATACCTACACCTCCAGGTTAGTGGCGCAGCATGATACCTCTGAGATCATCCATGTGCAACTAACATCGGGCAAATCTGCAATGCAATTTGTGGCCTGCTACAGATCACCCTCCATGACCCAGGACCACCACTCCACCTTTCTGGAGACACTGGAAAACATGAAGGTCCTACTGAACACCCTGATATTGGGCAATTTCAATTACCCTACCATTCACTAGGAAAACTACTTGAGTACAAATTCCCAAGCCCCAGCGCTTCCTGGAATTCATCAACTCAAACACCCTGGATCAGCTGGTAAACTCCCCTACCAGAGGTGAAAACATATTGGACCTGGTCATCACCAACATGGGCGATAGGTGTTCCACACCGGTGGTCAACCCGTCACTGGTTAGATCAGACCATAAACTAATCATTCTGGATGTCCACACCCTACCACCACCCCCAACTAAGGAAACCACAGTAAAAAAACTTTTCTAAAGCAAACTTCATCTTACTTAAGACAGAGGTGGTAAGTTTCACAGCCCCCACGCTAAAGGATAACACTGCCCAAGATGCAGAAACCTTTACAAATGCACTCTATGAGCACCTACAAGGATGCTTGGATTGTGCCATCCCTCGCAAAACCAAGACTCACTCCTCTAAGAGAAGGAAACCAGTTTGGAGGACCCCTGCAATAAACAGGCTATACAACAGAAGGAGAAAACTAGTTCAGAAAAAAAGCAAATCCCAAGAAGGAAAGACATTCCTGATCAGTATCAGTAAGAAACTAAGGTCCCTCATGAAATCATCCAAGGCTAACTTCGAAAGAAAAATAGCCAAGGATTCAAAAGATAACCACAAAGCCTTCTTTAGCTATGTTAAGAATCTAAGTGGCAACTTGCAGATATGCACTGAACTAGTGCAAAATAGCACAAAATATACTGAACCTACTGATATTGGCAACATCCTGGCAGATAGATTTAGTGCAAACTTCTCCCCCCCTCTCACCTCCAAAAGGGCCCACAACAATACCGGAAAAGTGTAGTGTCCCAAAAATCACAGACGCACAGGTGAAAACAGCCCTTTCAAAAGCCAAAAACACAGCGTCAATGGGACCAGATGGTGTCCCAGGCTGTGTCTTGCACTAACTAACCCCCCACCTAAACACGCTGTTCAACCTCAGCCTCTCCACAGGCTAAATGCCCATAGAATGGTGCACAGCAGCGGTTATTCCTCTCTACAAAGGAGGGGCCACAACTGACCCTGGTAACTATCACCCCATAAGCCTGACTAGCCTGGTTTGCAAGGCTGTGGAGCACATTGTCATGGAACTCACTAACAAAGACATTGGGAACCTCCAGACACTTGACCTGACCCAGTTTGGCTTTGTTAAGGGCAGATCATGCCTACTAAACCTGGTTGACTTCTTCGAGACAGTCACCAAGGCCATAGACTAGGGAAAGGTGGTTCACACAGCCTACCTTGATCTCGCCAAGGCTTTCAACACCATTCCCCACTTGGGTATTACAGAAAAACTCACCAGCCTGAACATAAACCTCTACGTCATGAGATGGGTTGCCAAATGGCTTACAGACAGAACTCACACAGTAAGCATAGCAAGCTCCAGGTCCGACTCTAAACCAGGCACAAGTGGTGTCCCACAAGGCTCAGTCCTGGGACCCCTACTGTTCAGCATATACTTCTCAAATGTACAGGCAAAAACAGGAGGAATATGCCTAACCAAGTTCGCTGATGACTGGAAACTGGGAGCCATAATTGACTCTTCAGCTGACATGGACATCCTCCAAAAGGGCCTTACTGAGACGGACACCTGGTGTCAAAGTCATGGCCTCAAGCTAAATGCCAAAAAATGCATAGTCATCCCATTTGGGAAAAACAAAACACCCACGAATTACCACATAGGTGGCAACCCCCTTGATACAGAAGAGGTAATAAGAGCTCTAGTGACCCAGGTAGATAGTAATCTCTCCTTTGACAATCATATTGCCAAAGTAGTTAAGAAATCCTTCTATGTGGCCCATCTAATTACTGAAAGGTTCACATCTAGAAATAAAGAGGTTATAGTGCCCCTCTGCTCGTCACTCATTAGACCCATCATAGAATACAATGCCCCATTTGGGATGTACCTCACAAGACACTTCCAACAGCTGGAAAGAACACAAAAGTACCTCACCAAGAGGATTACTGACCTCAAACATATGTCCTATGCAGCCCGACTGAAAACCTCCGGCTATACTCAGTGGCATATCGCTTACTCAGAGGTGATCTCTGCCTGACTTACAAAGCTATGTCTAACTCAGACTTGATGGACATGCTCCACCTAAAGAAATCCAAGTCACTGTGAGCCACGTGCTCTAGTGAGCTAAACCTCACCACAACAATAAATAGAACATGCTGGAGGGATAGATTCCTGTCACAGAGACTCCCCATGCTTTGGAACAAAATTCCAAATTACATCAGGCAGAGCCCTTCACTAACACTCTTTAAGAGAAACATTGATGAGTGGATGGGTAACAGAAAATACACCCCTGGGATCACTTCATTGGCTCTGCTTGACAGAGGATCAGCTAATTAATCAATGGGGCAGTGAAAGCTGACACACTCTGGCAAGGCTTACAAATGCCCTTAGGCAGATAGCCTTGTACCTACCTATGAACCTATGATCATAACTACACAGATGGACTAACTGATTTTATTATTATACCATCCATCCATCCATCCATCCATCTACAACCCCTTTTCCCATTTTTACACATGGGGTCAGGATGTTACTTCAACAGTGCAATGATCTGGAGCCAATATTCACACTGCTGGATGACTAGCCAGGTTGTCAGTGATCTTCCATAACACACACACCTATGGTCAGTTCAGAGTTTCCAATGAATCCACCCACTGTATGCCATTGAAATGTGGGAGCACCCACGTGAACACAGGAAGGATATGCAGACTCCGTACAGAAGGTACCTTAGCTGAGAATCAAAATGGAGAATCTCTTGTTTGTGATTCGATTGCTATTATTTGTTATTTTTTTTTTTGTGGGGGGGGGGATGATGTACTTGAAAGCAAGTACATTTCTTTTTGAGAAATGATACTCCAATTGTAATACAGAAAAGATAATTAACTTTAAGTACAGGCAAGGCTCTTAACTCCATGTTTATTTTTCCTTCAAATGTATTGTTGCACCTAATATGTATCTTTGTTTTACAATTAATAGCATTTCTAGTTACAATCCTGATGTAAACCACAAACAATTTTGAAAATCCTATTCTGGAAAAACAAAGATCATAAAGGAATACTACAACTTCAGTTTCATTGTCTGACATAGCTCTCAATAAATCTGGAAGAAATAGCAAAAGAATCAGAGAATAATCCAGAAATTGTTAGGGACACTTTTAAAATATTAGTACTATTAACTTGAGAACTGACAAAATAAGAGTGCAAATTAACCATTTTCTAAAGTAAAATAAGTCTAAAACTCAAATTATTGTCATTATTTATTAAGTGTAATTCCCCGCCTTCTCTCCACTAGTCATCAGTTTTAGGAGGGATTAAGTGACACAGAGGTAACATTTGAGTCAAAATCAAGGACAGCTGAGAGGCATGTTGTCTACCGATTTTTTCTTTGAGTATGCCTGCAAAACAAAATGAAATTAAATATTAAGCACAGTTTGCACACACCATCAAGTTTTAGTAGATCATTCAAAATAACTTAAATCTTTAGCAGGGCAGTGTTCATACCTCTCAACTGTACAAATTTTCTCAGAATGTCCGGATTTTTGCCTCATATTTGTGGTCTGTTTTTTCATAAAATTGTTTTTTTTCTGGCAAATTAGCAGCAAATCAATAAAGATTGAAGTTAGAAAATAAAGACAGGCACTTGAGTTTCAGACTTCATACCCTTCAGAAAATACATGCAAATGCAAAACCTGTTACTCTATCAACTTTCTAAGTTTGTAAGAGCAATATTTAAAAATTGTTCCTATTTCTGGGCCTTTGTCCCACTTTTATGTATGGCTTTGTCCAGATTTCTTGCTCTAAGAAGTTGAGAAGTATGGCAGTGTTTCCTAACATCATCACATATGTTAATTTTCAGTGTTAATTTCTTCCACTTCCAAACCTCTAAACTGTCCTGATTTTTGCTTCATATTTTTGGTTTGTTCTTCATAAAATTTGTGGTTTTGTGGGAAACCACTGAGGATTGAAATCACTAAATAATGACAGATAATTGAGTTTCAGACTTCATATCCTACAGAAAATACATGCTAATACAAATCATTTTATTTTAGAAACTTGCTAAATTTATAAGAGCCATATTTAAAATCTATTCCTATTTTTGCTCTTGCCCCATTATTTTATACTCTGTACAGAGTTCTTGTGCTAAAATGTCGAGAGGTATGTTCAGTTTAGTGACATGTGTGATCACTTGTCTTTCCAGCAAAAGATGAGTGAACAAGCACGCAGGCAAATCCAGTGATACACCAGCTGAGTCCAGTGATTTATTTTTTTCATTTTGGATTCACTTGTATTTCCAGAACATGAAGCATTCTTGTTACTGGCAGTTAGCAAGGAAAAACAGTAATCTTAAATTACGTACTGACTATTGAAGCACTGTGGGATTACCTATTCATGATATCATGGAAGGAATTTTGGCTCTGTGAAAAAAATCCGGGGACACAAATCTTTCAATAACTACAGTGAAAAATAAATAATTTTTGCATCAAAAATGCATAATTTGATATAGTAACTTGCAATGCCAAGGTTCTGAATTGGAGTGCCACTACTCCCTGACGTTCTTTATTAATGAATCTCATGTGCATGAATCTCATTACCTTTGCAGTGTGTAGGACAGAAGTTACCTGAGTCAAAGTTATCTGTCACAGCAGCTTCATCTGTAAATTGAGTCAGGTGTTGCAAGCTGGGATCTTGCCTGCAATACTAGGTCCAATGTACTGCTGGAATTGCAAGTCAAGTGGTCCATCCATCTCAATAGCTCCAGTTGCTTTATTTGTTAACTAATAGTAATACTAGACTAATACTGGGATCCCAGCACAAACCTCCTTGTCAGCAATGCTTGCATTACAAATGCAACAAAAAGTCTCTAGATAAGTACATTGCTAAGAGTAATCTGGTGAACACAGGCAGTTCATACATCTCAATGGTACCTCATTATGAGGAGTGTTCCTCATTTAGAGTCTTAAAAGGCATTGTTCCACATTGCAAGGTTCTGTTGGACATTTCATTTTTAAGAACCTTTTTTTATTACTTTGCATGGTGCATAATACTGAATCATATTAATTTATCAAATATATACATATATAAGCTGTGAGTTTACTAGTTGAAGTTGTTAGTAAGTCTTCCAAATTTTGCCCATCTGTTCCACATTTTGGAGATGGATGTTTGAGAGTTATGCCTGTGTTCACCATGTGCAAAAAGGACTGGTATGGAGGGGCAATAGCTGACCAGGGATTTAGTACTATGTTTTTCAAAATAGTATGTGGGTATACCTCTAAAATGTCCAGATTTGTGCAGAATTTCAAGATTTTTGCCTCCTATTTTTGGTTTGTCCAGCATAAAATTTTCATTTTTCTGGTAAATCATTGAGGATTGAAGTCATTAAATAACATTTACATTTGAGTTTCAGACTTCATATCCTACAGAAAATACATGCTAATGGAAAGGATGTTATTCTAAAAAGTCTCTAACTTTGTAAGAGAAATATTTAAAATTGTTCATGATTTTGAGTTGTCTCCCCATTATTTTTGGCTTTGTTGGAATTTATTGCACTTGGAGGTAAAGAGGTATGACTATGAGCAATCCACATGGGAGTTTGGGGAGTAGCTCACAGTACTGCATGCAGATGCCCTGCAGTACAGACCCACCTGTATGTGGAACTAGGTAATGCAGGCAGTCTGGCTATCCATCAGTTGCTGCCTCCTGTAGCTAGTCCCAAATACATATACAGCTTTTGGTTCACCTGCATATCCTACTCACTTGAAAGGGATTCTCCATTTAATCACCCTTGTACATTGGGTCATCTGTTGGTGTAGTTTGCTTACTTACCCTTTTGGAATCAGGCACAAGGTTCTGCCAGTCCCTGTTATCTTACACTGAATAGAACCTGGTGGTGCCCAATTTTTTTGGACTTGGGTGAGGAGTAACTGCTTCGAATGATAGGATATCCCACACTCATGTCATTTCACAATTTAGCTCATAGCTGACAACATGTCTTACTAGTATACAGGACGCTGCTGTTGCTGCAATCAGTGTGAAAATATAGTTGCATATATACTAATTTAGGTAGTGAGGCATTGTGGGTTGAGTATTTCAAGATATAATATCAGGAGTTTTCAGCTTGAAGAAAAGCAAATCAGTGGCAGTGCTTATCTACAAAACTAAATGCAAAAATAAACACTGTTTACATCTAATACTGTATAATTTGGAAATGTATGTGGTAAGGAGGCTGCACCTATCTCTAAGGATTTGCTACTTGCATTTGCTATGGAAAGTGAAGGAATGCATTTTAACTAAAATAGGAACAAAACACTGTCCCCTGTATAATTTCTATGTGAATTGAGTAAGCTATTGATGAGTTCCTCACATTAAAGTGATATGTAACTTAACCAGTTTTTAATCCATAACAGTATTATGTAGTGACATCAAAAAGGGTTAGTCCTTTCAGAATAGCTAATAAGGGATAGTATGAAAAGCTTTTTGAGACATTAGGAACACCAACATCTTCCAAAAATGCCAGTATGGATGGGATCAGTTACAGGTTTATAAATGTTTAAAACGATTAATAGACACAGGCTACCCTTACTAAACCCATGCTTGGAAATGTCAATTGCCTAAGTAATATATGAGGAGAAAAACAGACTCAAATTAAATGCCAGAAAAAGTATTACTGTCACAATGGGTAGAAAACTCCTTCCAGCATATAACACAGCATAGATAATACCCTACCTCAAAATGAAAATGTTGTTAGAGACCTTGGAAACTGGGTCGACTAATCCTTCTCCTCTGATTATCATTTAGCAACAGCAGTCAGAAAGTCTTTCTACTTATTTCAGCTAATTGGCAAAGGAATATCACCTAGATTTAAAGAGTTCATTGTTCCCTTATAGTCCGTATTGATGAGGCCAATTGTTGAGTACAGTGCTGTCCTTTGGGATGTACCTTACTAGGCATATCAAATGAACAGAAAGACCCCAGAGATTCCTAACCAAGAAGATCATTGGTATAAACACATTAATCTACCAGAAAAGCATTGTCCCCATATTCACTTTCTTATGGAATCCTAAAAGGGACCAATGCCTTGACTACAAGGGCATTAAAGGTCCATTGGTCTTGGATCTGTGATATCTCCATTAATTAAAAATCATACAAACATCAGAACCAGGGATATAAATCTTCACCAACAGATAAATAAAACAGTATGGAAAGATGGTTCATTTTGCATTGCCTTTCCCACTGCTGGAATATATTTCCCCTGCAAAATATGCAGGACGATACCCTGTCATCCTTCAAACAGATCCTAGATCTTTGGATAAAGATTCACAAGATCACCAGAGACTTGGTTGGTTTGTCCCTCTTTCAGAGTTAGATCCTGTCTAATTTCTCTGATTAAGATCATGAAAAGACAACACAAGTTGTCGACAGTGGCTATGCATTCCACATGACATACCTTAACCTGGCCTTTGACACCATCTCCCTTGCCTGGCCTTTGACACCATTTCCCCTGCTAGAATAGTCAGCAAAATAAATGCATAATAAATAGATTCTTATATGGTAAGATGAATAGTCAATTGGCTAAAAGACAAAAGTGCAGGTGGCAGGTGCCTTATCAAAGAAATAATTAAGTCTGCAGATAACTTCAAGCTGGTAGTTATTAAGTCCCCCTCTAATGCTCTGGTACTTCAGCTAAAACACATACTCATAAATTCTCAGGGTACTAAAATGGTCTCAAATTACATGCCAAAATGTAGAATACTGTCACATTTGTTGGAAAATCCCTCCCCAGGATGCAGCATACCCAATATCCCACTTCAAAACAAGAATATTGTTAGGGACCTTGGAACTTGGGTTGACAATTCTCTCTTCTCTGTATAACAACAGTAGTCAGAAAGTTCTTATACTCAGCATAGCTAATTGTGAAAGAAATATCATCCAAATTTAAAAAGAACATTAAAAAATTAACCACAAGGCTGGTCTGGAATCCAAAACAAGCACTTTTATTCTTGGACTGATAAAAGCACAGTGGTAAACTGTTAAAAACACAGTGGCAAAACATAAATGTACACGACTAAGCGCTTTCACCTATTCGAAGGCATTGTCAGAGACATAGTACAACTGACATAATCACATTACATAGCCAACCTTCTAAATTCATTTTCTGTTACTCCCTTGTTAACCAATTAACAATAACTGCTTTGTTATTTACAGTATAAAGGTACAAAAATACTAAAACACTTTCCCTACCAGTGTATACCCTAAATAATGATACCTCTTACCTAAAACTTAAGTGTGTATATAAAAACATGTTATAAAAATGTGTAATTAAAAAACAACACATTGTTGTTCATTCAACTTTGTGATCTACTGTACTGTAATATAAAGTGTTACCTCTTTAAAGTTACCATCAACATTTTTTTCTTTTCTATTTTAGGATGGGAACAATAGAAATATATTCATTAATGCCTGGAAATATTTTGGCATTAAGTCTTAACTGCCACAATGTTTCTTTAATTTCAATGCCACGTTTCGGATTGCCTCCTCTTTCATTCAGTAATCACTAATAAGACGTGAGTTTCTCACCACATGCCCCTTGACTACACTTTTCTTCTGATGATCAGGATGGCAACTAGTAAAGCATAGCAAGGTATTTGAATATGTCTCTTTTCTTTAAATATTGACTCAACACTCCTTTGTCCTTGTCCAATTTGATGTCAAGATAATTTATCTCCCACAGATTCACTTGGTATGTGAAACGTAAAAACTGTGTAGTGGTATTTAAATATTCCACAAATTCCCTGGCCTCATCCGTAGTGCCTTCCCACAAAATTATGATATTATCTAGGAATCTTAAGTACTTCATTGTCTTCGTCCAGTATACACTGGAGAAAACAAATTGTTTCTCCCATTCTGTCAACCTTGCCAGGGAATTTGTGGAATAGAACCATCTATTTTTGGTATACCGAAGGTCCATAAGGATGTGGACAACCCACCACTCAGACCAATTGTGGCAGCCACTGGGTCTAAAACGTATCCTTTGGCTAAATATTTGGACCTAAGGTTAAAAAAGGTCCGGTCTGAGTAGGCAGGCATTCTGAAGGACTCTTGGGATGTTTTTGAGAAGTAGCAACAATGACCTATATAGTGACGAACTAATCTTTGTTACTTTAGATATCCAGGATTTATTTAATGTCATTCCTCACAAGTTAGGATTACAATGGTTCAAAGAAGCTCTTAGAACCAAAGGAAGTTTTGATGAAAATAGTATCTTGGTGTTTATGGATTTAATGGATTTGGTACTAAGACACAATTTTCTGTATTTCGAGGGTGAGTTTTTTAGGCAGTCAAGTGGAGTAGCCATGGGGGCCAGTTGTGCCCCCGTGTACGCTAACTTGGTATTGTCCATTTGGGAAGAGCAGTTTGTCTTTCATTCTGTATATTCACAATATTGGAAATACTATCGACGTTACTTGGATGATATTTGTATGTTTTGATTTCGACCTGAGGAGAAACTAATAGAATTTATCGAGTATGTCAATAATACTGACTTCCTTAAATTCACCCATAGATTTTCTAGGGAACACTTACAATATTTGGATGTGATGATTGAAAAGATACCTGAAGTCAGAAAATTTAAGTCCGTTTACAGAAAAGTGATTTTTTCAAACTCCTACTTGTTTTACACTACTGCCCACCCTTTCAAACAAAAGAAAGGAATTTTGAAAAGACAGTTCATTAGGAGTAGTAGGATGATGTCTCTTGATAGGGACTTCGATTTAGAAAGTAAGAAACTGAGAGATATGTTTTTGGAAAGAAATTACCCCCTTGCTTTAATAGAAGAAGTATCGAATGAAGTGAAAAAATGGAAGGGGGGATTTAGTCCCATCTTAGGGGTAGTGGAACACACTGTACCCAACACAGAGAATACCCCTACCCCAGACACAAACTGGAGCAGTAATTTCATCTTGAATTTCAGTACTGACACTTATTTGGTTATAGGTTCATAGGTTCATACTAGGCTATCTGCCCTAGGGCATTTATAAGCCTAGCCAGAGTGTGTTTGGCTTTTGCCACCCATTTTAAATTACTTTTTCTATGCCCTTTTTCGAGGTTAGTATACTGTGCCTCTGTCTAACAGTGACACAGAAGTGATACCCAGGGTAAACCTACGATCTCCCATCCACTCATCAAGATTCCTCTTGAAGAGAGTCAATGAGGGACTCTGCCTAACCTGGACTTATTTCTAGAAATTGGGGGAAGTTTGGGGACTATTCTGACTTGGACTTGTTATTCAAGGACCCCCTGAAATTTACTTATAGGAAGGGGAAACATATTAAGGAAATGTTGGAATATAGAAAACCAAAGCATGGTAGGCAGAAGAAAGGCACTTTTAAGTGTGAGGCTTGCTCCCAATGCTCACATGTTATACAGGGGGAGAGTTTGTATTTAATGGAGAAGAACACAAAGTTAGAAACTAACACATTCTCCAACTGTGACACCTTGGGGGTCATATATATCGCCATTTGCAAACCCTGTGGAGCCTTCTACATAGGGAAGACCGCAAGGAAGTTTAAGAGGCAAATATACGAACATCTCTATGACATTAGTAAGCAAGCACTAACAATGCACTATTTAGACATACCACCCTCTGTAAAGATGCAGTTTTTGTTTTTTTTGTCATAGAAAAATAGAACAGGACCCTCGAGGTGGTCCATGGGAGACAACGATAGAGTGCAGGGAACTATTTTGGCAGTTGAGCTTGGAGGCCAACGGCTTGAATGACTGTATTTCTTTAGTCCCTGTCCTTAAACTTAGATCTGCTAAACTATAATGCTTTTATTTAGCATTATTTTTTGACCAGTAGATGGCAGTGTTTTACTAGTTTACCACAGTGGTTTTGATTCAACACAATTTGAAACTTTGGTGTAACACATCTTTTTTTACTTATTTCTATTATATTACATTTGATGGCCTGCATTTTATGTATTTACATACTAACTATATGATTCAGTGTTTTTTAAAATCTGTTTTTTTTAATGTGTTACTGTAACAAGTAACTGTTTATTTTAGGAGTTTTTATAGTTGCATTTTTTACAGTTGCACTTTGAATGCACTACATTCAATTATACTAAATGTTTTAATTGGTTAATTGTTTTGTCAGTGGGAAGGGAGGGTTATTTAAGGAGATTACTAGCTTGGTTAACTATTCATTCTGATGAAGTCTGAGGACGAAAACGCAAGTTATTGTTTTGTGGCGTTAAATAAATCTTTTTGGTTCACTGACCTGAAGAGGCATTTTGTTTGCTGGTTATGCAAGTGCTTTGGTTTGTTGTGATGTTGGTACTGTTTCCAAGCACTTTTTCCTTCTCAGTTGTGTTCCTTGTGTGTGGCAACTTGTACAACCTGCCCCACATTTTATGTGGGTAAAACCACACGATGATTTTGAGATAGGATTGCTGAACACATTCGAGACATTAAGTACAAAAAGGAAGTTAGTGCTTTGTATATGTACAGCACTGCTTGTTTTAATTTCAGAAGATTTATATTCTTTGTCATTGACCGTGTGTTACTGAATGAAAGAGGAGGCGATCCAAAATGTGACATTGAAATTAAAGAAACTTTGTGGCAGTTAAGTAAAAAAGAATATAACAAACTGACCACAGTTGATAGCAAAAATAGTAAAATGGTAAAAGTTTAATAGAGTAAGCACTTTCGCGATAAATAACACATCACTTCCTCAGACTAACACATAAAATCTCTGCATTTAAATCATACAATATCCAATCAAATGGCTTTTCATTCATGACATTATAAAATTCAATACAAAATTTCTTTAAAAAACAACAGCAGTTTAAAACAGTGCTTAAATAACAACAAGATAAAAAAAACTTCCTAATATACACCTAAAACTATATTTGTTTCAATGCCTAAGTGGTCTTGCTTTCAGAAAAGGTTTTAGTGACACTGCACTATTTAACCCTGGATAGCTGTCTGCCTTCAGTAGTGTAATCCATTTCTGTTCAACTTCTTCTACAGTATTGCTCATATCCCCACCTCTGATGTTTGATTGCACAACCTGTAGGGCCATAAAATTAAAAATGTGTGATGGACCTGCAGACTGCACATGTTTGGCCAGGGCACTAGTTTCTTTCTTATTGTTGATGTCCCTCCGATGTTCTTGTATACTCTCTTTAAACAACCTATCAGTCTTGCCTATATAAAAGGCATGGCAGACTATACAAAAACTGTAGTATACCAAGTGTCTAGTTCTACAATCAACATAGAAATCTATGTTTATTTCGAATCCACAAGTCTGGTGTTGAAAAGTGGATTTACTATACACATGATTACATGCCGTGCACTTTCTACATGGGAAAGTTCCAGTTCTTTGGGAAACTATTCTATTCTTACTTTTAGAGTTTGACTTATAGCATAGCTGCCTCTTTAATGACTTTTTATTCTTGAAAGAAAAACTGTGTTTATTATCTATCACCTCTTGTAGTTCATTTATAGTGGTCAAGATGCCTCAGTTCTTTTCAAATATCCCACAAAATCTTCTGATGTCACTTGAATAGATTATTGGAAACCTAACCTTATTCATATTATTCTTATTTGACAATACGTCTTGAGCCCCTCCCGAAGAATAATATGGGGTCCCTCTATTATTATGTCCTTCATACATTTTTTCTATATTTTCATCTATTTCCATCTTATTATATCCTCTCATCTTATAGACCACTTAGGCATTGACTGTGGTCAGTTCGTTATATTCTTTTTTACCTTATGCTCTGAGGTGAATACCGATTGTTTATCCAGTCAAATAACCGTTTTTTGCAACTATTGTATCTTTTGTGGCAGTTAAGACTTAATGCCAAAATATTTCCAGGCATTAATGAATATATTTCTATTGTTCCCATCCTCAAACAGAAAAGAAAAGAATGTTGATGGTAACTTTAAAGAGGTAACACTTTATATTACAGTACAGTAGATCACAAAGTTGAATGAACAACAATGTGTTGTTTTTTAATTACACGTTTTTATAACATGTTTTTGTATACATACTTAAGTTTTAGGTAAGCAGTATCATTATTTAGGGTATACACTGGTAGGGAAAGTGTTTTAGTATTTTTGTACCTTTATACTGTAAATAAAGAAGCAGTTATTGTTAATTGGGTAACAAGGGAGTAACAGGAAATGAATTTAAAAGGTTGGCTATATAATGTGATTATGTCAGATGTACTATAACTCTGACGATGCCTACGAATAGGTGAAAGTGCTTAGTCGTGTACATTTATGTTTTGCCACTGTGTTTTTAACAGTTTACCACTGTGCTTTTTTGTTCGTTTTGCATTCCAGACCAAACTTGTTGTTAATTTTTTATACTTAGTGGATTTTGTGACTGTTTGTTTATTAAAAAGAACAGTGCCCCCTTGTATTCAATATTGAGAATGACCAATTATTGAATAAAATGATCAATTTGGGATATACTTCACTAGACATATCATACAACTAGAAAGCTACCAGAGGTTTCTAACTAAGAAGGTCACTGGCAAAAAGCACTAAGCTACCAGAAAAGTCTGTGAGCACAGTCTCTGTACTCAGCATCTTACAGATTCCTCAGGCAAGATCTATGTCTTGCTTTCTGTGCCTTTAGCGATCTAGTGCTCCCGAATCTCTTATATCGCCCTAATTTTTTTCTTACTCACAGTGCTTTGCAGATGAATGTAAATAATTACCCAAATGTGATTATATATATATATATATATATATATATATATATATATATATATATATATATAAAAGCTGAGTAAGCAATGAAACTAAAAGAAATCAAGCAATGCAATGCAATGTAATCTTCATTTTTGCAACAAGATGAAAATATAACCAGAAGTGAAATTAATTGTAAAACAAAGATGCTTCAGAAAATGACCAATACACTTATAAAAGAAAATGAAAGAAAGAAAGCAAAACAACATGGATAGGTAAACAAATATCTCCATGTGAAAACAAAAAATAAGCACAAAATAACAAACCTGGGTTTAAGAAGAGCAATCCCCTACACACAGTGGGGTTGTTTGTGGTGCCCTTGCACAGAATTTTTTAAAGACTTTTGACAACAATATCTCTAAGTATATTTTACAACAAGATCACTTATTTAAAAAACAAATCAGAAAGAAATCTATTTGCTTTATTAAGAAATGTAAAGCCAGGTATGAGTCAGCTGAAAAACAATCTTATTTTGCACTTTCTTCTCAGCCTGCTATACAACTCAGGAGTATACCGAATGATTGAAGGTTTACATTATGAAATTTAATCAAATTCTCTTGTTCCATGTTCACCTGTGCATTTCCTGATTTGCTTGTACAATAAACTATTACAGGTACGTAGGGTAGGATCGCTTAATATATTGCACTGCACTACTCTGAGCTTGTGGAGTAATTAAAGGGGGCACTGAAATGTTTGTGGATTAATTAAATGAGCAATTTAACAAATATGTTGGCATTATGATTATACGCTTACATACATATATACATTTCTATATTATATGTATTACTGCTTTTCTATACAGCCACAGGGATATTCAAGTACTACAGGATGGGTGGGTATCCAGTATACTGTTATGGGCCATTGTAAACAGCAAACAGCTTTCTATACTAAGAATGTAACACACCAGTGGGCAGTGGCGGCTGGTGACTTCAAATCAAAGGGGGGGCTGCAGGAGACAGCTGGATGGGTGTGGCCAACAAGATGGGGTGTGGCCAACAAGACGGGGTGTGGCTATGGTGCAATGGGATCAATGCTTGACATACTTATTTACATGAAATAAATGCTCAGTCAGTATGGCGCATGCTGAATAGTCTACACAGCACACATTGTTACATACACACATTGGTTTGAACACTTACCAGTGCGGTATACTGCAAACAGTACTTCCTACTCCATTTCTGCACCTGAGGAGAAGCTGTGGTCTGGAGGCTGTGGTGCACCTGAGAAGCTGTGGTCTGGAACACATCAGGTCATACTGGATTTCTCCCACCCCCTTTTTCATGGAGGCTCAAAAGGGACAGTTTTAAGTTTCCCAAAAAGCAAATAATATTCATGTGACCCCCAGCTGGTTCCAAATAAGTGCTTGTAGTCTTTCAGTTGTTCCAGTTAGGGGTTTGCCACATCAGATCTGTTTCCATTGGTTCCTGTTCTCTGCATCTTGCTCTGTCACCACATCACTTCCTCTACCACATCCATAAATCTAATCTTACAAGTCCTTCCTCTTTTCTTCCCTGGCAGCTCCATCCTTAGCATCTTTCTCCCAATATACCTAGTAGCATCCCTCCTCAGCACATGTCCAAATCAACACACTCTACCTTAGTAGGGTTTGATTTTTATTAAACTAAGGTCAGTAATAAAGCCCTTACAAATAGTAAAATATTAGGTATTTAGAAGGCCTGTTACTGAAACATTTGTATGTTCTTAAAGAGTCATTTGTATGTATCCCATAAACCTCTTATGATGCTGGATACTCTGGTTTGCTTGGGTCTTTTAATGTTGCCTTTGGCCTGTGCATTTTTCTGAGAGATCTTTACAGTTACTTTGGTTACTTATCAAACTAGCAAAGCCAACAATAATGAAGCAGTAAACAATATGATTAATGATTACAGCAGCCATAGCTCTCAACTGTTCTAGATTTTGTATCATATTTTTTGCTCTGTTTTTCATAAAACCTTTGATCCTCTAGTTAAACCACTGAAGATTATAATCAGTAAAGCCAGGCATATTCTTTACAAAAAATGCACGTTTGTGTGAAACCCAGTCTGCTAACTTTTTAAAGCAAATTAGCGTAGTATTTCAAAACTGTCTCTCATTTCTGCCTTTGGCCCCCTTAATATTTTTGGCTTTGTCTCTTATCTGCAAGGAAGTTGAGAGATATTTGTAGCAGTTAAGCAAACACATTTATTGCCCCGAATGTACCCATAAAGACTTAAAAAGTTAGAAGTCATGAGTATTCAAAAGCCATGAAATTGAAACATATGTCCTTAAGGGGTCATTTCCATATATCCCATGGGCCCCTATCACAGGAGGTTTAAGGTATTTATCAGTGAAAACTCTAGCTTGGCTGGGTTTGTCTTGCAGTTTTACTGAATAGTCTGTCTGTGTGACCTTTTTACCCCTTGGTTTGGATGTTAGCTGGATATTTTGCAGGCATCTTAATGATTATAGACATCAGGTATGTTTTCAAGCTCTGTGTTTATAAACTATAATTAAACAAATCATTTATGTTGTGTTGATGAGGTCACTAAAATGCCAAAACATACTATAAATATTCTACATGTGTAAAACATTGTTTGATGATCATGTCTAAGAACAGTGTTGAACTGTCACAGTCTGACAAATAATGCACAACTGATAAGCCTACAGATAATAAATATGAGAAGTGTAATCACATGAGAGATGCATCTAGAAGAGATGCATGACACATGAAGTGTTTGCTTGATACTTGCATACTGTTAGACTGAAACATCCCTTTAAGGAATGACTGCTTGTTTTTTATATACTGAATTTTCACCCAACACCTGCATTTTAAACTACCAACTAGATGAAAAGTACACTTTTTTTTCGAAAAAACTGTTATATTATTTACTAAGTTGTTTCCACATGATTTTGTGACATGATAATGTCCTCAGTAAAAAATGTTGCTCCACATCACAATACAAGTCCAGACTGAATGTAGCACAGAAACCAAATCCATTTGCAGACTAAGACTCCCATGATCTCAAGTTAGCAACCAAGGCTGAAAAGAAAACAGCATTTTCTATATTAACTATTCATTACATAATCACAATTTTAGGTGATATATAGCAACATCTGGAAGGAGTTTAGTATTTCTTGATGGTCCCTGGCAAAGAAGATCAACAAGCAGTATGTAAGCATGCAAATGAAGAGGACTTTGTGCAGTTTCGCAGTTCACTGCATAGAGTCCTGAGGTCTAATCACTATCTGTATGTAATTTGATTGCTTTAGTTTGCCCCATCTGTATAAACCTAATAATCAAGTTTATTCCCATCTCTCAAAAAACATGCTGGTTGATTGGTTGTTCTGAAATGTCCAGATATACTGCATTTACCCTTGCGTCCCAGTTCATGGCTGAAAGTGGCTTTGATGGACCAGCTCATGTAATCCGTTAAATAAATTAAACTCTATGACCTTATTTACCTTTTCTTCTTAGTGAATGCATTTAGCTGATGGCCAAATAAATGCACTTATCCACTGCTTCCTTTTCAGTAAGATAACCGTGTGCTATAAACATAAACTATGGGAATACTCAATCAAAGCTCCCAGAAAATTAATGGTGAAAACTATCTTCCTTTTAGCAGTAATAATACTCTAACACCTATGTTACTATAATCTGCTTATTTTTTGACACATAATCACAAATGAAAATAATTATTAACAGTACAACACACAAGGCATAAATTCCACATCACATTTATGGCTCTGCAATAGTAATGTGTAATAAAACAGAATTACAAAAAGCATTACTTTTATTCTTATTGGTTGATATGACGAACTACCGCTCCAAATGACATTTCATTGGACACTGAATCAAAAGCTGATTTATTTCATTGCTTACATAACTTGAGCCCAGAAGACCCTTTGCAAGTGTTATTTATAGAACTTAGAGGCAAAAAGATGAACCTATTATGCACAATCATAAGCATGAAGCCTTAGGCTAACATCTGAATTTTCGTTGGCTAAAAGAGGAATTTGACGTTTTTATAGAAATTCGGCAGCCGAAAGTAGCAGTTTATTTTTCATTCTCACTGTGATCTTTGGAAAATAATTAAATAATAATAACAACAAAGGAACTTAAAAGGTTAATGATTCTTACTTAATTCTGCACCCGTCCTTCACCCTGTACTTTTCGTCTTCTTTCTTCTTCTTTCTTCTGCTCTTCTACAGGCACTATAATCCAAATGATAAATCAACTCAAAAAATGATTCCAAATAGAAATGAAAATAAATGCAAAAAAAAAAAATAAAATGATCACAATTACCAAAGTAAAGAAAGAAAGCTGAAGCTCGATTCCCGACCTAAGCTAAACTGAACTGACTGATTCTCGCTCTTTTCCCAGCACATAAAGCCCGGGAAGAGAGCGACAACCAATCAGCAGCATTTAGGCTTTAGCCCAGCAGGCACGTCATGACGTGCCTGCGGACATCGCAGTCCGAGCCCCTTCCAATTCTATGCGGTTTGGAACCGCATAGACTTCTGGGCATCACAGTGATGCCTGCATTGCTCCTCCGGGCTGCAATGAAAACAAAAAAAAAAAAAAAAAGCTGTTTAAAACCATGGTTAAAGTGCACAATGCGCATGCGCGTACTTTCAAGTCGCGGACTCGAAATTTAAAGTACAAAAAAAAAGATTTTTTTTTTTACATTATAAAAATATAAACAAAACCAAAAACAACTACTCAACTATTGAGCTGAGGGGGCTGCAGTCCGGCAGCCTGATGCCACGAGCCGCCCCTGCTAGTGGGTAATATTCATGTGTGGAAACTATACATTTCAGACTTCTTAACTGTCCCTATTATGGAGGAACTTTTCTATTCCAGATGTACCTATTTTTGGATGCGTGTTCCTTTGCTCAGGCTTGATTTACCCCTTCATGCAATTTTCTGAATTCACTCTCATCATGAGTTTTGAAGCTGTTTAGTACACAAAATACACACTATATGATCAACTTACTAGTGGAACCAATAATTTAAAGACAGTGGACAAACAACTTATATTCCCCCTTATTCAGTAGTAAAAAAATATCTTATGTGGCAGAATTTTGCATTACAGTTCATTAAAGTCTACAGATTTTACAATGTATCTTTGATAATTTGCCTATATTTTCCATCATTTTGGTAATTACAGATTTTACAATGTATATTTGATAATTTGCCTATACTTTTCCATAATTTTGGCAACTCTTGGCTTTTTTAAACACATTTTTGTGTTGCAGTCTACATTCTTACTGAAGGTGGAAAGAGTTGTGTGCTAATAGGCATTCAGATTTCACACTAATTAGATTTCCAGATTTTTGGTTGGATGTACCTACTTTTCATGGGGCTTTGTACCTATTTTTGAATGTCTGCTGGTTGAGAAGTATGATTAGTGTCCACAAAAGTTTCCCACAACATGCATCCCAATAGAAGTATTGCCTTCATCTAGAGTGGTTTCCAAAGAAAGCTGCACAAATGTAAGTAATACAGTAATATGCAGGTAATATCTTCCATGCAGTCTTCAACTTCAACAAACACAAGGGAGGAGCACTGTAATCATTTACATATTGAACACAGACTTAAAAAGTGATACATCATAAACCGAAGTTATATAAAATAAAAGGACATAGCTTTGTATTAGCAACTACACTCTTTCCCCATGTAGAGGCAATCCCATATATGTTAGCATTACAGAATACTACAGACCTACATGACATAATTCACTGTCATATTTTACTCTTCAGCCCCATATAACATTAATGGCCCCATAAGTAAGCGGTGTTTTAGAACTTAAGGTACTGATAGCACACAGCACTAATGTCTGGCAACCTTTAATAAGTCCAAAGATATACACCAAAATCCACAAGTCTTACAGAGAAAGCTAGTTTTGTTAGTGTAAAGGGATAAGATCTTCATCACGGCCCAGACAACTGGTTTCAGTTAGTGTCCCAAGCACCTGTAAGATCTGACGGGGGAAGGAAAGAATGATGAGGTTCTGCCTTTTCATCTCTTTTCAGATGAGTCACAGGGATGGCATGCTGGTGTGTGGGGCAGACCAGTCTTGAAGCCTCAGTGAAGTACAGAATCATGAGCAGCAGCCAGAGTAGGCAAACATGTAGGCTGTAAGGGGTATCAGAACCTTAGGATGTGGTATAGACTCACCTAATAAAATGTTCATGACTAACATCTCAAATTGCTCTTTTTAATGATGCTAGTATGTAGGGCATTGGCCTCCCAGTACTATGTCAAGCCATCCTTTGTGAGCAGCAAGGTTGGTTTATGATGTCTTTCATCTACTGCACCATGTCTTCACTAATCTGTATTAGCTAGACAGCCTAGCTTCAGGGAGTTTTAATACTTGTATGATGCATTATAATTGTGGTATCATGGAGAGGACAGCTCAGGAAGACTGCACTTCCGTAGAAGCCTTCATGTCCCACAGAACTACAACAGATTCACAAAAAAGAAAAAAATCTTGCAGATATACATGTGCTTATGCAAGGCCTATTACCAGACTGAGAGAAGGGCAGAAATACAGAAATATCTGAGCTTATGTATGTCTTGAACATTTCCAGATGGTTAAGAGTTCAGTGCAGTATTTTTCATACCTGAATATACAGGAAAATTATTTTCCTGTGCCCCTGTCGAGCAGAGCTACAGTGGTGATCCCCGGGTTGAATTTCCTATTTCCCATCCAATCATCAAGATTTTTCTTGAAGAGTGCTAATGAGGAGCTTTGTTTAACATAGATAGGTAGTTTGTTCCAGAGTATGGGAAGTTTCTGGGACAGGAATCTATCCCTCCAGCATGTTCTGTTTATTGTGGTAGACAATAATGGTGTCACTGTCAGAATATAGGCTTTATAATAAACTTTTTGGTGTGTTTATAATAGACTGTTTATTGTGGTGACAGGGTTTAGGTCCCTAGAGCGTGCAGCTTGGAGGGATTGGGATTTCTTTAAGTGGAGCATGTCCAATAGCTTTGTATGTTAGGCAGAGACAGTCTCTGAGTAGGGAATATGCGGCGAAGTAAAGCTGGAGTTTTTTTAGATGGTCTGTGTCGGGCATCTGCTTGAGGCCAGTAATCCTCTTTGTCAGGTATTTCTGCAGCCTTTCCAATTGTTGTAGATGTCTTGTGAGGTACATACCAAAATGGGCATTGTACTCTATAATGGTTCTAATGAGTGACGAGTAGAGGGGAACAATGACCTCTTTTTTCCTGGATGAGAAAACTTTTGTGATGAGGTGTGCCACATAGAAGGATTTCCTGACTACTGTGGCAATGTAATTATCAAAGGAGAGACTACTGTCCAACTGTGTCCCAAAGTCTCTTATCACACTTTCGGTGTTAAGTAGACTACCACCTATGTGGTAGCTCATGGGCACAGAGTTTTTACCAAAGGGGATGACAATGCACTTTTTGGCATTGAGCTTGAAGCCATGGCTTTGACACCAGGCATCTGTCTCCATGAGGCCCTTTTGTAGGATGTCCACATCATTAGGAGTTTCAATTATGGCTTCTAGATTGCAGTCATCTGCAAACTTCATTAGCCAAAGACCTTCTGTGTTAGCTTGTACTTCAGAAAAGTAGAAACCAAACAGGAGAGGACTCAGGACTGAACCCTGTGGTACTCCACTTGTCACTGGTCTGAAGTCGGATTTGGAGTCTGCTACTTTCATAGTGTGGGTTCTGTCAGTGAGCCGGTTGGCAACCTATCTTGTGACATTGGAATTTATACCTAGTTTAGTGAGTTTATCTATAATTCCAGAGTGGGGGATGGTATCAAAAGCCTTGGCGAGATCTAGACAGGCTGTGTGAACCACCTAACCCTCATCTACGACTTTGGTGACTGCTTCAAAGAAGTCTGTCAGGTTTAGGAGACATGATCTGCCTTTTACAAACTCAAACTGGATGGGGTCTAGAGTTTGGAGATTACCAATGTCTTTGTTTATAAGTTCCATGATGATACATTCCATGGCCTTGCAGACCAAGCTCATTAGGCTAATGGGGCAGTAGTTCCCAAGGTCTGTGGTGGCTCCCCCTTTGTGGAGTGGGATAACTGTCACTGTGCGCCATTCAGTGGGCACAAAGCCTGAAGTGAGGCTATGATTGATCATGGTGCTTAAGTGGGGTGCCAGTTCATTCTGCAGTCCGTGGAGAATGCAGCCTGGGATGTTGTCCGGTCCCATGGATGCTGTGTTGTTGGCTTTGGAGAGTGTGGTTTTTACCTTTGCTGGAGGTACTAAAGTATTTATACTCCACTGGCTTTGGTGGATATTGCAATGTGTTTTTTGAGCACACTGCTGTAAGAAGATGTACTGATACCATACAGCTATTTCCCAGTATGTAATAGTCTGAGTAGTATGACTATATTTGTGTACCATATTGAACAGTGTAATGAGATATGTTACAGAAAGCTTATATTGATTTAGCATATTAGTAACTCAACTAATATTCACACATGTTATATGTATTGATATAGTCACATTCTATTCCTAGAGAGTATTAATAGCTGCACTGACTAGTATCTCATGCAATTATAAAATATTCTGTCATGCTGGTAAAATGTAGTTATATGTGTAAGTAACTGAACAGTTATGATTAGCATATTATCAAATTATACACAAGTACATAACAGGAGACAAGTAATATTCCGTGCACCCGCAGTATTGGCATCTTCTTCTTCTTTCAGCTTTTTCCAGTTAGGGGTTGCCGCAGCGGATTCAAAGGTAAAATTAAAAATATTCAACATACATTATGTTTACACAAGCAGCTTAGTCTAAAACATTATGACTGTATAAAATAATAGGTTGTAATTTTTTTATTTTCTTTTTCTATGTTTATATGTGTATTGCTGCATTGTTTGTTGATAAGATGTCTGTTGTCAGCTAAACAGTATTTCATGCGCTTTGTGTGTCCTATGTCTATTGATGTCACCGATACATTTAGGGTACTGCTGTTTCTGCTGTTACCACTAGTGAATGAATGTTGGAGGTACTAAAGTATTTATATTCCACTGGCTTTGGTAGATATTGCAATGTGGTTTATGAGCACACTGCTGTAATAAGATGTACTGATACCATGTGATTGGGTAAGGACATACAGGATACAATGTAATAGTGAGGCTGAGAAAATAATAATTTTTCTATTGGTTCACAGCTTATGGAGGTCACTACCATTAATTTGCATACCACTCAGGAATCTTTAGCACATAGCTATAATGACATTCTTATAATATCAGTTATCTAAGTTAACACTATGTAATCCCAATTTAGGGATATCAAACTGTAATTGTGGTAGACTGTCCACATACTATATGGCTATACAGTGCAGTCATCACATTTATAATGCTCATTGAAAATACTTATATTACCTTTAAGGTAGTTGTAGATTATTGGTAGAATAGTTGGTTTTCAAGTTTATTTGTTGTATTCTATGTGAAACCCCACCACTGTACCATTAATCAAGGAGCATTAGTCCTCACTACAGGCACCAGTGGGGGATGTACATCATGACAAGGTACACACAGAGTATTACCAGATGCAGCTCTCTGCATCTAGTGAAATTTTCCTTAAGAGCACACAGAAACCACAGTCAGTCTGGGGCTGGTTTCTCCCTCTTTTTCCAGATTCCCAATAAGGTTCCCCATTGACACAGCTATAGAGGTGAGATCTCAGCTAAGTAGCCAAGGCAAGACCTCCAGCACCCTCTCTGTCCAACCAGTGCTTTGTGTCCCTGCCCAAGTAGCTGGCACACACACTCTTTTGGGTTTGATTTGGACACACACACACACACACACACACACACACACACACACACACACACACACACACACACACACACACACACACACACACACACACACACACACACACACACACACACACACACACACACACACACACACACACACACACACACACACACACACACACACACCTGGGAAAGGCTGGCGCAGGTTTACTAGCTATGCCCTCTTTTTCCCAGACTATAAAGTAGTTATCACTGCCACCAGTCAGCTCCTTATCAGCTACTTTAAGGCCCTTAACAAAGGGTGTCCAATCTTACTGTGTAATGTTATTATTAATACAAATGGTAGTTTGACCAAGAGCAAGGGTATTAGGAGTGACCTACAGTGTCACCAAATAAAAATGCAAGTACTCTCAGAACTTAAATATCTCCAGACAGATCAGCCACAATGAAAGACTTAAATATATTTAATGATAAATAATAAAAGAACAAGGCAATACTAAATATATATTTACAGTGACATCAGAGTTCAAAATCACAGGAAATATTTTAAACAACTTTGCAGGACAGTCTCAAATAAATAAAGAAAAATATTTAAACTAAGCTTTGCTATATTCCACACTAGCTAACTTACTTACAGAGCAAGACAGATGTGGTGAATGGATCTTCTAGTTGTTGTCAGGTCAAAGACAGAATACTGAATGCTGTGTCTAAGAGACATTTTAAATTAATATCTTAAATATTACTGCTGGGATAACTTGCAGAATGACATAATCACTTGTCATCTGACTCCTAGTTCCCAGACCCAAAACAGCCATTGATGGCAGCTGGTAGCATTTAGCATCTACCTGTAAAAATGCTTAGACAATGGCTTTTCCTCAGATCATTGGCAAATGCTTGAAGTCATAAAACAATACGACACTTCCAAAACAATACAGAAAGGATCTCAGCACAAACTCTATGTCCCTAGCCCAGCCTATAAAGTAATTTAATTTCAGCTATTTTCTGAAATTTACTAGACTGAGGTTAACCTTCTGTATCCCAGTTTCCACTGCTAAAATACATACATCTAAGCAGTTACAACAGTGCATGCACATTTCTGTTCTTTTCCAGTAGGGTACACCATGGATACATTTCAAGCACTTTGCAAAAATCTTTTCAACACACACTTCTGTACCAGCAGTTTGATATACATACATGACATACAGTTCAATACATTTGTAACACAAGCATCTTATATGAATCATGCTGTTATTCACAATGACATATAATTATTTACAAAATTCCAGATAGCTGGACTAGCAGTATCTCCCTTTGTCACAGTCTGTTAGGTTTATGTGAAGCTATTTAAAAATGTATTGAAGTAGCAATGGTTTTGTGTTGTTGGTTTTATGTTGAACATTTTTTGACAACATGTAGAGGGTGATGTGCTTAGCAAGTGTGATTAATTAGAAAAGTCAGAACTGCAGAGACTCCCTTATGCCAAATATCACACATAGATAGTCTTAGATGACCAATAAACTATTAACTGTTTTTAGCAAACTTTATAATTACATTTTTATTCTATGCAATATCCATTCAATTGTGCTGGCAACATTGTATTCTTGTACAGTGTGAATAATATAGCATTCTATAGTAAGAAAGGAACACTGAATACACATTTTAATGCAATTATATTAACTGGACATGGTTAGTAAATGTACCTGCCAAGGATGGGTAATATGCTACCTATATCTGAGCACTTCCCTTTTGCATCTCCCTGTCCACATATAAGAGGTCTAAGTGGTTGAATGGATTGCAGCATCTTTTCTATGAACTGCCTGTCAAAATAACTTGAGTTGCAAATAGAACCCAAGGAAGTCAAAGAATGAAAACTCTACAAACTCCTTTACTACCAAGGTCTGAAAAAAGTACACAAACATTACCAGTACAACAGTCTGAAACCAAAACCAAACAGATAAAAGAATAAGAAAAAATACTCTAAATGCTCTCTAGAAAATATTATAATACTTTAGTATTCTTTCCACTTTTAGTTGCTACACTGCCTGGCAAATATAATGCATGTTAAACATATTTTATATTATCTCTGTATGCCACTCTTGTCAGCACATCGTGTAGCACATGTATAATATAATGTAATCATACAATCAAATAATCTTTTCTACAAGCATGCAACAAGTATTGATGGGTACTTGGGTAAAATGTTGGCTAGAAATAGGAATGTTATTTTGTCAGTTCTCTACTCAAACAGCTACATTTTATCAGCATGACAAAGCTTATCATAATAGTCCATGATAAGAGGTGATATATCTGTTGGTACTCTTCAAGAATGGCATGTCAGGGTGTTGTTACAGTTTTACAATCCATTGCATTACTGGCTTGCTGTTACACATTGCTTAACATGGTACACTGTTCAGTACTGCGTACAGGTGTTCATACTGTTCAGACTACTGCATACTACCCAATAACACCTGTATGTGTATGCAGACATGACCATACTGCATGGTACTTTAACTATGTGTGATGTTCTAGACATACCCATAAAAAAAAAAAGTTATGTTCTTACCATAATGTTCCATCTGTGTTGTCCAGTTTCATTCATCCTCACCATATGGAACTCAGATCTGACCCTCAAATCCAACTCGGCTGCTATTTGAGCTCATGTAAGCCTATAAACTCTTGAGCTCCTCCCTACCCATAATGCTCTGGTCCCCATTCTCCTCACATAATTCATATAGTTCAATAACGAAAAAGAAGAAATAGGAAACCATGCAAATTGCCATCACTGGAGTTCAACACCTAAGGAACATAAAGGTATCTAATGTGTCCTCATTTACTTGCCTTTTCCTATAGGAGAGGTGGTAGGAGGGTGGAGAGTTGAGGATGAAAGAAAATGGACAACACAGATGGAATGTTATGGTAAGAACATAACTTCTTTATCTGATGTTGTCAATTTT